>NC_140187.1:12881225-13481225 GCF_965226575.1 Pagrus pagrus
CCTATTAAAAGTCTGTTTAAGTGTACGCTATGATTTGAACATTTTTGGTGCTTTACATTGCCGTCAGACAGCCCTTTGCTTTGGGAACAATTTCTTCAACCATACAAGGCCTGCCTCGCTGTCTGAAAACAAAGTAAAGTACCAAAAATGTTCAAAACATAGCATACACTTAAATGGATCTATATTTTTTTTAGGTGTGCCTTCTTTTAGGTGGATAAAATACGTCTTGCCCCCTCTCGTTTAGTAGTACAACGCTCTGCCTCCCTGTTGATGCTCCGAATCTTGCTTGTATCTGTCATTGGTGTGCAGTGTTGGGAAGTGGGTATATGTACTCAAGTATTAAGTAATTTACTCAAGTATAAACTTTGTACTCCACTATGAGAGCTTTATGTACTCAAGTTACTTTACAGATTAAGATTTTACAGACAAAATAGACAATGAGTTTATCACAAATACAAGGGTACTGGGTAAATGTATGTACAATTGCGAACACCATTCATTCTGAATTACAGTATTTCTACTTTTGATACTTTAAGGACACTTTACAAATGACTCACATACTTATTTTGCTAAAGTAATGTTTTTATTAAGGTTTTTACTGCACTTTAAATTCTAGTTTTACCTAAAGGGGCACTATGTCGTTTTGGAGAAAAATTCAAACTCAGAATTGTATTATTTACAATATCAATTAAGTAATAATACAAACTCAGAAATATTTATTTTTTCCATAACTGAATAAACAGGCTGTTCTCAGAGGAAAATAAGGTCCCCAGAACACAGTTTGAAGCTAGAAAGGTGGCAGGGTCCGCCACATATAAACAAAGTATAACAGTATGAAATTGTGTTGTCCTTTAAGGTCAGTTTGTTTATTCAGCCAAGAAAATGAAGAAAAAGTTTCTTAATTTGGTTGTTTATGCATTAAAAAATTTTTAAAAAATCTCTTCTGATTAAAATTTCTTTCCCAAAACAACATAGCGCACCTTTAAGTGAAGGACGTCTGGATACTTCCTCCACCACTGCTGGTGTGCGTGGACAGAGTTTAAGAGAAAAGAAACCTTTTTGTTTTTTAACCGTGCACTTTGGAGTTGATTTGCATTTACTGCATGCAGACAGTAAATGTATTAAGTGCATGACAGATATCAAAATTGACGGTGCAAAACGCTCCCACACCTGTGGACCGACACGTGCGTGGGAGAAGACACAGGGTCGACAAAATCAGAACAAAAACACTTGCGCACGCTGATCACTTGGAATCAGGGGAATTTAATAGCAACGTATCGGTACATAGACCTTCTTTAGGTAATCAAAGCGTTTTTATTAAATATCCCTGATTGTAAGAAAAGAGGACAGTGTGCGTGAGTTTTTCGTTCTGATACCAAAATTGACCAGTGGTGCTTAACAGATCATTGTTCCTTCGTCTCAGTTCATACTCACCAAAACTCAGCTGACCAAAGTTTTCTGAGCGGGCCTCCGACCTGTAAGATACATCCCAATATTTCATGCTTAACCACACGTCCACATATATCCGGTCAGTGACATTTGCATGCTGCTTCTCTCAAATAAGTGACTGCGTTTGCATAGACCTCATCTGCAGTATGATAGCTGCCTAGCGACAGTATGTACTTGTTGGATCTGTTCTCTAATCAGCTCTCAACAGGCTTTCTGTCAACTTCCTCATGTAGAAATGTTCACATGCAGGGAGGCATTAACATTAACACCTCCAAAACCATATGGCCATTTTAGTGTCGAGTTCTCCGAAGCCATAAGCCGTCACATCACTCCTTTTACTGTATTTGCTCCACATGCAGAGCATCACTGACTGCCACCAGTGCTGCTTCCTTTTCATTGACTGACATAAATGACATTGAATAATGTCTACGTGTGTGTACTGAACTGTTTCCTCTAATTGGTTACAAAACAGGAAGAAGGAGCTGTTATTTCCTTCTAGTTATGTCATTATTTTTAGACTAAACCACAAGGAAATTTCGAAAAAAAAGTCGTTCTTGGTGACAGAGCATCAGGAATGCTTGTTGAGCATTTTTTTCCATAATCAACATTTCCTTAAAAAGCTGCATTTTTTGTTTAGTTTGTTTAAACCAGAACAGTGGTTGTAAAGAACTAAACAAAAATCTTGTTGTTTTTCCAACAAAGCTGTAAAAATGCAAATCATCTAAGGCTATTGTGGCGAAAACAAAGCTGTGGCTACCTAACCATGCCGTCTTCCTGGAACACCTGACCTCACAGAGTTTCCACTTTCTTATTACTGTTTGTTAAACCAGTTTCCAGTGACTGACACCTCGTCCTTCAGAGTGCATGCTAGTGCTCGAAAAATATCATCTTACAAAGAACAAAAAGTAGTAAAGCGAGCTGACTCACCCACAACCCAGGAGCCAGTTCTCGATCTTTCCTGTGAAGCATCCTGTGGAAATCACACAATACAACGCTTTAAACAGCTTTATGAACAATCCTCGTGAAATAAAACACATCTTCACGTTCTTTTCCTCAATCCCACTTTTTAAATAAATATGCACACTATAAATACAAACTTTTGGACCTGTTCCACTGAAAAAGTGGAACCTTCGATTGCATTGACGTAATAATGCAAAACAAGAAGTGATCCAAGTTTCTTTTATGTCATATTTGTAAGGACAGAAACGACAGTGATGATAAACTGCCACTACTTTCCCTTAATACTACGAATACTTGATCAGAGGCATCTTTATCCTCAATGCAACTTTTGTTGCATGAACTGTAGATACAGACGGTGAGGTAAAAAGTACCCAAGAATAATAGTAAAGATATCGTGTCAACGTATTACTTTGGTAAAAGTGAAAGTTACTCATACGAATAGTACTTGAGTAAAAGTCTCAGTGTTTTTTGTTTGGTTTTTTTAATCTGATTGCTGATAAATGTGGTACTGATGCAGCTACAATCTGCAAAGTAACCTTAAATAACGTTATCAACTAAATGCAGTTGAGTGAAAGTACAATATTTGCCTCCAAAATGTAGTGGAGTGGGAGTATAAAGTAGCACAAAAAGTACCTCTACTTGAGTAAATGTATTTAGTTACAGTCCATCAGTGGAAACAGACAGTGGAGGCGTCCCTTGCACTCTCCTCAGTTTGGACTCACCGTCAGAAAAGACATCGTCGTCTGCGATAGAGGCAGAGGGGAGGCTGCACGGCGGTCCTTCAGGGTCCAGGGGCTCCAAAGTGGGCCACTGCCGGCTGCTGTTGATCCAGGCCCGCCGCCTCACTGTGGACGACTGTGAGCTCTCCATCACCTCAGTTCAGACAGTCGAGGAGCATGGCGAGGTCGAAGCTGCAGAGGCACAAGGAATATGACATATGATGATGTGATGTCAGCTTTTCATGCCAACAGGACGCTTCCTTATAACTTATATTCTCTGGCAAGTTCGAAAAGTAGACGACAGTGTGTGACTGATTATCTTTTTACAGAGGAAATACTAGTATTATGAGCATTATGAGTATTCTTTCATCTAAAAACATTACTGAACAACCCTAATAAAGCCTTTTCACATTTCAATGGACGGATCATGATAACATTAAATATCAACGTCCTTTGTGTTGCTGTCTCAGCCAGGACTCCTGTGTAAGAGATTCTTCATCTCAATGAGAGTAGTCCTGGTAAAATAAAAAATAAATCAAAAAAATAAATCCAACTAGGCCATAACAAAGAGCACAACTCTGCTTCAAGTTCAAGGTCAAGGTCAAATCTAAGTAAACAAAATAAAAAAGGAAAAAATCTATTTATTTACAAATAAATATATGTTTTCCAGGAAAAAACATTAAAGTGTATGGCTGCATGAAATATATCTGAGTATGTTCAAACACTGTGTGTACAGCGGAGTATAAAGATAAATACCGGTTGGTAGCAGACACATAACCACAGATACAAACACAGAGAGACAGAAGCATGAAATTAACATAATTTCAATGAATGCCTGTGTGGAAGTCAGATATATTATATCATATATCTGTTGCTGAATTATCTCCAGGTCTGCATGTATATTCAGAAGTGTACAAGTATAAACATTTGCAGATGTGCTCTATGTTAGTGCTGCATAAACAGGCTGCTCATCTTTCATTGTGCAACCCTGTGTTAAAATAACAAACAGGCCTGATTTGTAGGTTTGTGGCTGAATTTAATAGGCCTCCTCGGATATTTGTATCCAAACTCTATAAAAAAGTTTCTCTTTTCCGAATAAAAGTAGCGACAAACTTGACAGGATAAAAGCAGCTTTTACCTTCATCGACGCACGTTTCACTTCTGTCCCTGGCGCTCTTTCTTTCTCTCTCTCTCGTTTCCTGTTGTCGCAGGTTGAGATGTTGAGATCAAACTTCTCTGAAACCTTCAGCAAACTCTCAGACTGCATCCAGCCTGCTCACAGTCCTGACTGGCGATCGGTTTCATTCTGGTGATTTCCTCTGATCCTCTTGAGTGAGCTGTAGCCTCCATGTGAGCGCCTGTGCGCCGTGTGGATCATCAGTGTCTGAGCGGACTGAAGGAAGTGACTTTGCATCTCATGTGAAATGCAGCAGTTTGTTATCAGCGTGGGACGCAGCAGCGACACATCCTGCACAAAGTGCAGCGCGCTCACACAGTCGAGCTGCTTTCTCTGGAAATGTCAGAGGTAAAAAAAAAATATATCAAAAAAAACTGATTGCACAACAGAGATGATCCTAATCAGATCCTCGGTCATAAGAGAGGCAAATTATGACCTGCGTGTGGCGGAGCGACTCACGCACACACACGCATAAGTTTATTTCTTGTAAATCGTGTCATCACACCAAGAAGCAGCTGACACTAATTCACTAATTAACTTTCACAGGAACTATTGACTCAGTCACTGCTGTACTGAAGACCAGTCTAATCATTTATTAGATATTTACTCATTTATTCGGGATATTGTAAGATCCAACGATTAAAGCTGCACTGTGTAGTTTTTAGGAAGAATTGTATTATTCACAATATCAATGAGGTGATTATACAAACTCAGAAATATTTATTTTTTTCCCATAACTTAATAAACAAGCTGTTCTCAGAGGAGACTAAGGTCCAGAACACTGTTTGAAGCTAGAAAGGTGGCAGGGTCCGCCACATGTAAACAAATAAGAGTATGAATCCTTTAAGGTCAGTTTGTTTATTTAGTTTATTCAGTCATGAAAACAAAGACAGTTTGTTTATTTAGTTTGTTTAAGCATAAAAAAAATCAGATTAAAATGCTTTCCATAAAACTATATAGTGCACCTTTAAGTATTATATTTTGCGGATTATACCTACATACTTTTACTTCAGTGAGGTTTTAAAAGCAGGAATTTCACTTGTAGTTGAGTATTTTCACAATGTGGTATTAGTACTTTTATTTAAAGGGGCTCTATGTAGTTTTGGAGGAGACATTTAAACTCAGAATTGTATTATTTACAATATTAATGAGGTAATAATACAAACTCAGAAATATGTTTTTCCATAACTGAATAAACAAGCTGTTCTCAGAGGTAAATAAGGTCCATAACACTGTCTGAAGCCAGAAAGGTGGCAGGGTCCGCCACATATAAACAAAGTAAAACAGTATGAAATTGTCTTCCCCAACACTACATTCTGCACCTTTCAACGTTCATAATCAAGGGATTACATTTGAAATGTTAGTGAAGGCAGTAACACTTTATAAATAAATAATAAAAATAGATTTTAATTGATAGCTTTTTAGTTTTATTAGTTAAGAAACAATAAAATGCTTTATAATCCATTTAATAAACAGTTGTAAAAGTTTATAAACATCAATTGCAACTTCATAATGCCCATCCAAATAATGTTTATAGATGAATTACACTGTTTATTACGATAACCTTTTGCTTAATAAATGGTTTATAAAGCATTTTATTGTTTAACAGTGAAATACTTTTTCACTAAAGTTTAATTAACTACATATTTACCATTTATTAATGATTAGAAAGGAGGGAACGCTTCACCCTTCGACCTACTATTAATAAAATAGCAGCTGGCCTGCTGGTTTTAGCTGTGTGCATCTCTCTTTAGTCTTCTCCTTTGGAGCTGGATGATCGTCCCGAGGCGATTCAGCCTCTCCTGTCCAACTAGTTTGCATGACATCTTGGCTCCCTCTCCCTCTGTGTCCTATCTGTGTGAGCGCTGTGCTGCCTCCTGTGTTTGTTAGGCCTGTCTCCAGGTCTCCATGGCTGAGAGGAGGTCCTGTGGCTCAGTCTAACTGTCAACACCTGCTTGTTCGGGATCCATCTTCACTCAAATCTGTATGTTTGTCATCAAAATGTGTATATATTGTGATTTTTTTTTTGCCAATCTATTCCTTACACATGGCATCTATTGCATGTCTGTCCATCATGTCCATCCTGTTTGAGGTTTTTGGGGGGATTTTTTTCCTTATCTGAATCGATGGTTTAGGAAAAGAGGGAGTCATATGCTGTCAGGATATAAAGTCCCTTAAGGCAAATTGTGATTTGTGATTCTGGGATATAAAAGAAATCAACCTGACTTGAAACTCTTGATACCTTATGACTATTAATGACTTGACATTATAAATGACTCAAAAGGCTGAGAAGCTTTTTTATTAATGTTTCTTGTTACATTTTTAGCACCAACATATGAGTGTTGTGTGTTGACTTTAATGACTTTATATCTGATCTAATGTGTTTGACACGTTTATACAGTCCTGTGTATTGTCATGCCTTTTTTTTGTTTTCTCTCGCCTCTGAGGGAAATGCAAATACTGTTTTGTTAGCCAATGTAGGTTAGACACCTCAGGTGTGTGACACATTCATATTAATGCTTAAGGTTCTTTATTTGTCACTTACACAGAGCATACAATACAAATGTGCATTGACATGAGCTTAAGGCCCTCCAGAGATTTGCTTATAGTGTTATTAGAAAAAGAGAAAAAGAAAAGAAAATATTAAAAATATTATATTATGTATACATGTGTAAACGGTATACTATATACATAACACAAACACTACACATATATAAACAAGCACAAACTATATCAGTTATAACTAAAGACCTACACAAATATTAATACAAATAGTAAAAGTGGCAGTATGGTGACGTGAGGATACAAACAGTAGGTGTTGTTGAAAAGTGAATCGATGGATGGTACAAAAATAATCATAAAAAATAATTTAGATGAAAACGTATTAGTTCATGTTAAAAAAGCCATTAGTAGCAACTTATCAAGTCTATCAGGTTGCTTAACAAAGGTTTAAAATTAAAATGGTGGACCTCTGACTTATGAATTTGGCCTGCTGAAAGAGGAAACGTGAAAGAAACCCAAGTACAGTGGTAGTGTTGTAGCCTACTTTATACTTCTGCTTCAGCAGACTTTTCACTAAGCTAAATCTATCTGACATTGTGACTTGCTCTCAGGAGAAAGGGCTTTAGTTGTGTTGACGTGTCACAGCAGAAAAAACAGGAATGTAAATAATAACATTAAGGATGGTTGAATTCCATTTAGCTGCTTCAGTTCTGGTGTCGTGCCTGCCGGCTCACAGTCACACTGTCATGAACAGACTCAAATCAAATCAATTAAATTTACAATCTGTACAGTGAGCGACATCCTCTGTCCTTTGACCCTCGATTAGAGTGAGGAAAAACGTTTCATATTGAAAAAAAAAATCTTTTAACAGGAGAAAAAACAGATGGAAGAAACCTCAGGAAGAGCCACGGAGGAGGGATCCCTCTCCAAGGACAGACGGACATGCAATAGATGTTGCATGTACAGAACATCAGTTTACACATTATATTGACAGCATGTCTGATACAAGCAAATTATCATTAATGTTATTTGTTACGCCTGTGTTTTTATATTAGTCAAAATAGGCCTAAGTGGTGCAAAACAGACCTATTGTACACATAAAATATGATGCTTTGTTACAGATTAAACCACCAAACTGTGCAAAAAATAGTTAAAATTAGCTGTATCTCTTCAAACTATATTATAGTATAGTGTAGTATTATTATCAGGTATTATGCTGGTATGCTGGCAGCATGAGTACAGGATACTTATAGTTTGGATTTTGGTACATTATGCTGATGATACCGTACTTCTATGAAATAAAGTTTGGCAAGTATGACACAAAATAAATGTACCTTATAATGAAGTATTATGATAATAACATAGTAATAATATTATAATAATAGTTGTGATTCTGCTACTTTTACTCAAGTAGAGAAACTAAATACTCCCTCCTCTGGTGTATACTGACACAATGCACTGTTATACTTGACTGGGTGTTTCAGTGTGGATCAGTAAGCGGTACCATCAGAACCGCAGTAACATCACAGTGTCTGCCTCCAGACGGTGTTTGGCCTGAGGACGGACTCCACCCTCTGTCCTGTTTACATGGGCACATGTGCTGCTTCACTGACAGCCCCCTCGCACATCCCAATAATAAAAACCCTCCCACAAGCGAGCCATTTTCTCCTCCCAGCGCGGTTACAGCCAGTGCTTGATGGTGATGGGGTCTCTTCTCCTCCACCCTGACTGACTCCTCCCGCCTCCTTGCTGTTTCCCAACCCACATGGCGCCACCAGGGAGTGGCCAGCGGCCACGGAGGCAAGACTTAAATTCCCAGTACGCCTTCTTCCTTCCCCACCTCCGTCTTCAACGCGGCTAAAGTAAGAGATGAGCCGTGGCATCGTCCCGCTGTTGAATGATAAGACACTATCACAGAAGAAGTAAAGGGAAATATCGATGTTTACGTGAACATATTTACTCATGGCGCCTTTTAAACGGAAAACAGATAACCCAACGTCAATCATACTCAGCCGTACAACCTACCTTGCTTGGTCCCGCCCACTTCTCCCGTTTGGCCCAATTGCATTGGCTGTTTCATTCTTGTTCGCAATTACGACCGTTTTGATTGGAGGAAAGCAGCAATCCGTCGCAAGTAGCTCCGGAAAGGGTGCGCTTGTTTTAATGTAGGAATGACGTGATAGTACAGTCACAAGATGCAAAATACATTGAAATTACAACGTTCCGTCTTTTCATACTCAGGATTTACTTTCTTTTGAAAAAGATGTTAAGCCCAATCATCATTAAAGTGCATTTTAAATCAAGAATGTCTTTGATTTTGGTTTGTTCAACATTTTGGGTCCGATACTTACTGTCATTTGCTATCACGTCATACATGATATTAATAATCGTATTGAAGTGCTGAATTAAAGCGAAATTGGCCTGCTTCAATGCTGAAGAAACGTGGTGTGAGGAGAGGAGACGAAAAAAAATCCAAAGCTAGTTCAGGTGCCTCTGACGAAGCATGACCTAGATAATTCAGAAGCTTTACATAAGCTTCACTAGCGTTATAATGATAAACGCCATCCACTGATGAACACTGTGAGATGTGGTTGATAATCTAGTGAGAGGGAGTTGAGTGAAGATTAGTTTGTTTAACTATATCAACAGTGAAATGTGCATGAAAGCAGTGTGACAGCTATCGGCTGATCAGTGTTCGCGCTCCGCTGCAAGGGGTCAGTGAATCGAACGCACCCTTCTTTCTCCTTCATAGGGGGAGCCTGTCAAGTTTGTGTGAAGTTGTGAAAAGTTGTCAACTCGAAAAAAGACCAGAGAAACTCCTCCCGTCTTCAAATTATGAGCAGTAAGTGAACTTTTTTCAAACTCAGTGGCATGTTGTGAACGAAGCGTTAAGTTAACAGGACAAGTAAAACTGAAAACACATTGGTTGAGATGTATTCACTGTTGTGAGCATGATATTGTATTGTTTAGCTAGCGTCTCAAGCAGTTTTTAAGTGACCCAACTACTTAACTGCTAATTGTCGGTACTTAGCTAACAACATTTAGCCAACCAAGTAAAGCTAGCTAACTGTTTTAACATTAACGTATGTTCCTAACTGACAATGCCTGATTACATAACAATTTAACTTTTACTAATTCCCGCGGGCTAGCTATCTAGTTATATTTAGTAGTGCTGTTGAAACTGTGTCGGTCTCTTTAGCCGATACTTAGCACTTTTTCTTACTTGTTGTGGTGAGTTCGTGTTAGCTTAGCCAACTGGCTAGCTGGCCCTACGAGCACTTGTGGCATGGATTTCCCTGTATTTCTTGTCTCAGTTGCTTTATGTTAACTACTAAAATCCTCAAGTTTAGACATTAATGTGATGTCGACTGTGTGTGTGCTGATCCCCCCCACCCCCCACCTGAGTTGTTGAACGTAACGTCAAACCAGTTTGATGGCTTGCTGTTTCATCGTAACTACTTTTTTTTTTGAAGACAAGTGATCTTACAAAACTCTTCTTCCGCAGATCAGCAGCAGGGTGACATGGCCGCGGTGGAGAGCGGTGGAGGCTTCAGTCAAAAGCGAAACACAAATGCACAAGTAGGTTAACCGGACTTGCGACTGTTTGCCAAATAGGATGACTGTCAGCCGGGAAACATTAACCACACTCCCGACTTATATCCACTATACCTTTTCATGTGTTTCCTATTCGTTTATGCTCGAGTCTGTAATTCATTTTTGTCGGGACTCGTACGGGTTGTTGATTTTCTCACCAGAGCACATGTCACCGGGGTGGGGAATGGGCAGGTAAATTTCGCCCACACGGGGTGTTCCCGTCAAACCCCGGCACTTCATGTGCATTTCGCTCGGCCCATTTGGCTGGCCCTGGAGGGGGTGGCTAGAGGAGTGTGTCAGTTTATAGGGCAAAATAAAGTGTGGGAGGGAGATGGGTGGGTTTGGGGGGAGGGGAAGTCGAGCCCGCCGCTGCTTTGGAAAAAATGTGGTCCCTCCCATCCTCTCCCACCCTGCTTCCCCCTGGACCTCTCACTCCAGACCCACTGGAAGACGCATTAAAACACATAGGTTTGATGTCAGGGTTAGTGTTTTTGGAGTGAGGCAATAAAGCATGTACAAATCCAGTCATACGTTTTATTTATGTATTTTATTTATTTTTGGAAATGTTTTTTTTAATAAAGCTCCTGAAAGCGACATTCATTTTGTGTTGATTCTGGTAGGGATTGACTGATATGGCTTTTTCCGGGCCAGTACCGAGGAGGAGTCAGGAGTCTGAAAACCAATATATGGGACCCGTATTCATTTACAGTGAAAATGTAACAGTTTGTCAAAATTTGAATAAGTACAATTACTCAATTATTGTTCTTAAGTGTAAGTTGTAGGTACTTCACTTGAGTATTTCCATTTTCTGCTAGGTAACACTTCCTCTCCTCGACATTTATTTGATACATTTGGTAACTAGTTACTTTGCAGATTCAGATTATTCAGTGTTAATTGTGACATGTTACCAATCAGATATTGTTGTGGACGGGACATTGTGTGAGAGGATGCTGCAACAGAGACAAAGTAGCACATTTTTGAATAAGTTTATTTCATCAGCAATCTGACAGAAAAATCACAGATAATTGGAAAATGCTGAATGTCAGCCCCAATAATCAGCATGGGCTGATAATCGGTCTACTGTTAGGCAGAAGACACGAGCAGACGACAGAGCATCTTCTTACCCCAGGCTGTGCCAGGGCACTGATGTCATTTTAGACAACAAAGTTATAGTTTTGAACCTAGTTTTGGTCAGGGTCTAAATTTTAGTGCTGCTGATGGTCTCATTAGCTCACATAGGTCATATAGAAGGATTGATATTAAATTTACACTGTTTCATAACCAGTTAAAAGTTCTTTGTTGTGTGTTTGAGGTCAAAAAGTTAAAAGATTTTTAGACATCCTTTAGCTTTTTCACTACAGATTTTTCCACTTTGAACTTTGTTTTAGATCACTCCTTAAATTATAGATTGTGTGATTATCCTGTTTTATTTATTCTAAATGATTTTTTAACTTTGTGGTTTCACTGCAAAGCATTTTGTAAAGTTGCTCTAAGTGCTTTCAAATGATTGTTAGCATCACTGTATTTGTATTACTTTCTTTAGCATACAAATTAGAAATGTGTCAATAAATGTAATACTGACAGCTGCAGCATTACATTGTGTGTAAGATAGTAAGTTGTATATTTCCTAAATAAATTCCTTCTCTCTTCCCTTCATGAACTCTCTTTCCAGGACTCACAGCAGCCATCTCCTCTTGCCTTGTTGGCAGCCACATGCAGTCGAATTGACACCCCAGGAGAGAATGATTCCCCTTCAGACCAACAGAACCAGCAGCAACAGCTGGACATAAACCAGGGTGTTTTCACCTCCAGTGCCAACGGCTGGCAGGTTATCCCTCTCAGCGTTCAAGCAACCTCAGGCACCAACACCATCACCACTGACTCCTCAGGGGTGATGACCATAGGAGACGCAGGCAAGAGCAGACAGGTGCTGTCACCATCAATAGCTGTTGCAAGCACTCAGGGACAGCAGCAGCAGCCCCAGCAATTCGTAGTAGCTCAGGCTCCATCGATGCAGGGTCAGCAGGTTCTTTCCTTATCAGGAATGATGCCCAACATTCAGTACCAGGTTATTCCCCAGTTTCAGACAGTCGATGGCCAGCCACTGCAGTTGGCACACGCTCAGCAGGATTCAGCTGTAACTGCCGCTGCAGCACAGGGACAGCAGTTTCAGATAGTGTCCTCTCCTAACGGCCAGCAGATCATAGCTGCAACCAACAGAGCTGGTGCAGCAGGAAACATCATAACGATGCCCAGTCTCCTCCAGGGAGCCATCCCCATTCAAAATATTAGCTTGGGCAATGGCGTATTACAAAACCAGCCCCAGTTCCTGGCAAATATGCCTGTGTCACTCAATGGAAACATCACTTTGTTGCCTGTCAGCACTGGAACAAGCGGCACAGGGGGAGATGCAAATGGTGGAGGAGATACAGGAAACCAACTTCTACAGCAACATCCAGTGTCTTCCGGGGTAGGCTACATGACCAGTGCGCCCACCATCACCACGCAGACTTCCACTTCTTACGGAATGACCCAAACTCAGAACAGCAACGGAGTGATGACAGGGACATTCCAGCATAATGCAGCATCTCTGGGTGTCCCGATACAGCCAGACAACAGGGACGGTCAGCAGCAGCCACAGCAGATCCTGATCCAGCCTCAGCAGGTTATCCAAGGTGGAACACCCCTCCAGACCATCCAGGCCGGTACTGTCACGACCGCTGGTGGTCAGGTATTCGCTACTCCAACACTCAGCCAGGAAGGGCTTCAAAATCTTCAAATTATGCCAAACACAGGCCCCATCCTCCTGCGCACTGTAGGCCCTAACGGCCAGGTGAGCTGGCAGACCATTCAGATCCAGAGTCCGACAGGACCACAGATCACGCTTGCCCCAGTGCAGTCGCTCCCCCAACTTGGCCAGGCTCAGGGAGCTGGAGGAGCTGGAGGAGTGTCTGTCAACACAGTGCAGATCCCAGGCATCCAGACCATAAATCTCAACACGCTCGGAGGCTCTGGGCTGCAGATGCACCAGCTGCAGACTGTTCCCATCGCCATCACCCAAGCAGGTCAGTCAGTAGCCTGCTTCCCAGACATAATTTATGTTAAATGTTTTAAACATTTTTAAAAGTGATATTAACATGCAGTTTAAGTCACCAACTGTTTCAAACATTTTGAGCTGTTTATGACTCAGGAAAACCCAGCAGCCTGTGTGTGAAGAAGGATTGTATTGGTACTGAATGATGCAATCTTCATGTAGGACCATTCATACCTCTAAACAGAATTGGTTTATGTTATTTGTCTTTTCAGATGTGATCAGAGGCTGAAATTAACCCTAGATTATGTTTAGTTTCAGTAATTTTAGGAAAGACAAGTGACCACCAACTAATGTCCTGCTATTATAGCACACCGTAATTGTTCAGAAGTAGACTAGCTGGCAGTGGGGCTGAGTAAATATCTTAAGTAGTCCACACAACAACGTCAACTTGCTGTTTGAGGTTTCTTTTCCTCAAATGTTTGCTCTGAAATGCAATGTAACTTGTATCTCTGGATTTGAGCTCTTGTTCTCTTTGTTGTTCTATACTGGTTTTACCAGTTCAGCTGTCCCAGTGTCTCCCGGGGCTCTTTACCACACTGTACGTATTTGTGTTGAATTTCTTTTTCTTTTCTTGGTGACACTGCGTCACTCAGAAGATGGTCACATGGTTACAGTACTGTAGTTGTGGGCTGGCCACAGCTTCTGTGTCATTGTAAGGGTGTAACATGACCCCTCCCATCTTATAGCAACCTTTATCATGTCTGACGCCCTCTTCAGTTCTGTTATTGGCAGTCCCTCCCATTAAGTTTGTGTGCCTGCTACTCTACATTTGATCAAAACCTAATGTTTGGGCTCTGTTTTTAGAGCATGTTGTCCTTGTCATGAAATCATGTGCTTCCCATCAGCTACCTACGTAGCCGGCTTTGTTTGGTCTCCAGCAGGACTGAATGGCGGGCTTTTCTATGCGTCAGTGCTGACTCTAAACTAACATTTACTTTCACATAGTTGTTAAAGCCTGGGGGACTCAGGCTTGTGACTGGATATACTGGTGTTGCTTATAATATTACTTACAATTAAATAGCACTTTTCTGAATACCCCAGGTTTAGTATTGTAGTTTGATTTTAAAAAATGCACTAAAAGGAGGAAAATATCAGAAAGTGGTCACTCCGTCATTAGAAATTACTTGCAGTAGATCTCATCAGAAATGACTTGGCTCTATAGTTGCAGGCAACTTAGTTTAGGCTAGCACACATTTATAACAGAAACTGGTGTACTCCTTTTGTGCAACTGCTGTTTTTAAAGCAGTATTCAAGTGTCGCTGTAGCATCGTAGTGTTTGACATTTTGAGAGGTTAGTAAATACAAGAAAGCTGAAATATCTCTATGAATTTTAACTTAATTTATCTTTATATAACCTTTATTTTACCAGATATATTCTCACTGAGATTCAAATCTCTTTTACAAGGGAGTTCTGGCCAAGCATAAAACGTTTCAAATAAAAGAACAAGCAACAAACTTAAAACAAACAACAGTATTTTTATTACAGGAAAGATTATAGAAAAACTTGATGTATGACTGAAGTAGTTGGAGCGTGATGTTAATTTAAGTAATTAAATGTTGTTGCCAAGAAGATCTCAAACTATTTTATAATTTATCTCACACTTGAGTATTTCTCTTCCATCACTACAGGAGAGCAGACCTTACACACAGGTGGAGAAAGTTTGGATGATAGCACAGCCATGGATGATGAGGATGTAAGTCCTCCACCTCAAGGACGACGTAACCGCAGGGAAGCCTGTACCTGTCCCTTCTGTAAGGATGGAGAAGGACGGTATGTCACTGAACCACCTAATTAGGCCAACATATGTACACTGATACAATCCAATACAATTGTTCTGCCATAAATCTAATTTTGACACCTATAGTGTTCAGGTTTTGTTGACACTGTCAGGTGTTACATATAATTTGAATTTACACATTTCTGACAAATTTCACCAAATACTGAACTTTGAGTTTTGTAAAATAGATGTTTTTCATAAAGTAACTTCTGCTTAAACTACAAAAATAAAATTCAAGTCGTAAGAACAGTTTACTTCTAGTTTTTCCTCAAGATGGTAGAGGAAACATTACTTTTCCATTTTAGCTGATGGTATGTGGTCTCCTCACAGGGAACCCAGCAACTCACTGACTCTCGTGTTTCTTTGCATCAAACAGTGACCCAACTAAAAAGAAGCAGCACATATGTCACATCTCTGGCTGTGGGAAGATCTACGGCAAGACATCCCACCTGAGGGCCCACCTCCGTTGGCACACAGGAGAACGACCCTTCGTCTGCAGCTGGTCTTTCTGTGGCAAACGTTTCACCCGTTCAGATGAGCTTCAGCGCCATAAGAGGACACACACAGGTGACGAGGAGGATTTATTTTAGTTCATCTGACATTATAAGGACATTAAACAATTACAAAACATGAAGAGTGACTATAAAGACCAAATATTTGCTTCTTTGTGGTCCTTGACGAAAGAGTACTAAAGTGTTAGCCTTTGTGCAAACATGAAAAAAAATTTGTTTGCAAAAAGGATTTCTGATTATTATTATTATTATACTCATTATTATTTCTCCCTCTTTTTTAGGTGAGAAAAGGTTTGCCTGCCCCGAGTGTCCCAAGCGCTTCATGCGCAGCGATCACCTCTCCAAGCACATCAAAACCCACTTGAACAAGAAAGCAGTAGCAGCAGCCGTCGGCGTCAGCGGTACCTCGGTCTCAACCGATGCTGCTTCCCCCATTGCAGTCACAAAAGTCGAACCAGGAACGGTGTCAGCCAATGACCAGCACACCATCGTCACCATGGAAACCTTATCTGCAGAGAGCATAGCGCGATTAGCCAGCAGTGGGATCAACATGATGCAGGTGGACCTTCACCAAATTAACGGCAACAACTACTGAGGACGTCGGAGGAGCAGGGAGACGGCCTCGGTGGATGTTGCATTCGGACATTTGGGGTTAAAAAGGGCACGTCTGACTGCAGACACAGAACTTCTCAAAGGCTTCAAACAGGAGAGGTGGTCACAGATGCAACACAACAGACACTATTGAATTTGAGAACCGAGGCAGGAAAATTAATTTCCATCTTGTATTTAGAAACCTGTGGCATTTAAGGGTTGGAGTTGGATTAAAATGTTAGACTAGAGAAATCATCATGTAAACTTATTTCCCCTGAATGGAAATGGCACTACACTAACATTTGTCCCACACCCAATCTTATGATAGTGAGATTACAATTAAAAAAAAAACATAGACTGGCACACCTGATGCTGAATTGTTGGCAAGTAATCGCTACAAGCTTCTTCAGTAAAGAGATGACACTACTAAGTCAGACTCTCACCTGTGTTTTCAAGGCTGTGAGCTTTGCTACTTGTCCCTCTTCACCTCAGGTGTCTCCTGCCCTCTCAAACTGGGCTGCTGTGTCACATTAGCCCATTATGCTACATTCACCCCTAAAACTGCAATTATAACCATCTTTAGCAGCAAATATCTGCGTCACACATATCTGTTGTTGCAGTTTTGGGAGAACCTAACATGTTCTCAAACTAACAATCCCGGTATCATAATGTTTCTCTCAGTATCATTGGAATAATACGTTGAGCGTTTTAGGGCAGACCATTTAGAGGAGGGGTGGAGCACGAGGTCATGACCAGGTCAGAGCCAGAAGCACTAATCAGTGTGAGGATGAAGGTGTGTCAGGGCACTGAAATCCTGAGAATAACTCTTTAACCTCTTATGTAGGTACACACATTCAAGCCATCATGCTTTGATAGGTTTATCATAGCAAAAACATTTTGATTTTTTTATGTAAATATTTTTTTTTCTTTTTTTTTTTGGGTAATGTAAAGGCCACAGAAATTCTTAGCTTAGGCCGTATCACCGTACACGTTTGCAAGAGATTGCCTTTCAGTTGTATGAACTCTCATGCACAATCAATCTTAATCTTATGTTATTACTTTTATATATATATGTAGATGAACTGTGTAAACTTACGAGCCTTTCTGTCATAGAATAATGTATTCTATACAGTCCAGATCTTCCCAGTATGTTTTTTTTTCCCCCTGTGGTATACTTATCAACTGAGACTTTGCCTTGCAGTCCCATGAGTTTCTTTTATTTCTGTGGAAAAGTGTATCTATAGTCATATCTGGTCAGAGTAAAGTATTTTGTAATAATGTCCAGACAGCATAAATATGTAAGCTCAAACCAAAGGTTCATACTCATTTTATAAGCAAAACTAGGAAATCTTTCTTTGGTCCGTGAACTTTCTGATAATTTTTACTCTTGTAATACATATGTTAAAGTTCTAACTGGAAAAGATCCAGCTTGAGGCAAACCTCGGACGCACACCCCTTTTGTTGTCCAAATAAATAATTTGCAAAATGTATCGAGGGTCAAAGATTTTCCTCTTTTGAAATTCTCTTTGCTTTGGAATTAATTATGCTCTATTTGAGAAATATATTTGTAACTTGTAAAATGTCAAAATGTATGTTTAAAAGCTCTCCTTTGAAACTTTAGACCAAGTTCATTGGACAACAAGTGCTCTTATTTTTTTTTTTCTTCTGCCCCGTTTTAAATAAGGGATTTTATATTGTGTGTGTATACAACTACTGCAAATGCCAACAGCTGGATTAAAATTATAAATACACTTTGTGTCATTTCTTTGCAAACTCATGTTATCAAAAACGTGTTTATTTATTTAAAATCACAGGTGGTGTGAGTCTTACCAGAACTGAAACAAAGCCTTAAAACTTTAAAAACACAGACAATAGAACCGTTTGAACAATTGCTCCCCCTGGTGTTGGTATCACATCTCTACATCGTTGTCCTCATTCTTCAGTTTGTTGCGGAGGCTGAAAAGACAAATAATACATCATAGATGTTTGTCACTTCCAACACTTAAGATGTATAAACAAGTTTCTTGTTACAGTTTGAATCATGCACTGGTTGTCCTTCTGCCCCCTTAGTTAGACCTGGAGGGGCTCTTTGTAAATACAGGAATATTTTTCATTGTAAAGAAAAAGGAATAATGTAAATTGTATGTTTGTGTTACATTAGCCAGCAACTTGTGAACACCTGAGTTTAACATCTAATGGTGTTACTCCCCACCTGCTGAGGTAGGAGTGGACATCAGAGAAGCCATGGTACTGTGCCAAGGGGAACAGTATGCCAGTCGGGCAGCGGCCATCGCGTTGGCGGCAGAAGCTGCAGTTGCAAATGCCACGACATGGGGGGCACTTCCACTCCTGAAGAGATCAACAAATGGTTGCAAATTAAACTGATTAGAATTAAAAGAAAAAGTTTTTAACTTTACAGCTCAAGTGAGAGATTTGTCCATGAACAGCACAGAAATGCAACTTTAGCAAATACTCAACGAGTAAAAATACTTAACGAAGAGTTGCTAGTAGCACGAGTGTTGAGCTCCTATTTAAATTATTTTTTATCTTGTTTTAAGTCTTCTGTATTGGACTATATTTACTTCTCTCTATTAATAATTCTTTACACTTTCTATTCACACCAAACCAGTATTTGTAATTGTGATGAGACTAAATGAAAAGGACCCATTAGCAGTAAGAGATACCATGAGCATTAGACACAAGAGAGTGTATATTTGATGTTTAAAACAAAATAAATAGTACATAGAAAATGCATCACACCTGTCCATCAAATAAACTAATGAGGGACTCTTTGGCTCTGGTTACAACTAACACCTGTGTGATCTCAGTTTAACCATGCGGCCTATGCAACCGATGGAATAGTAGGTCACAGGATGTGTTTTCAGGTCTGTGTGTGAAGTCAACATGTGCATAATGAATCTTTTGTGCATCTGCACAGGTGTAGAGTGTTGTTGGACTGACCGGATCAACCAGCGCCTTCCTGACATCCTCTCCGTATCTGTTCCTCAGACAAGGCCCACAGAACTGACCCTGAATCCCCCGACACTCCTCACCGCGGCAGCACGTCTTCGTGTCAACAGTTTTCTGACGGCACTGATGACATGTGGAGCCCTGAAAATACACAAAGAAACCTCAACAACCAAGATGGTGGACATGCACACAGACCTTTTTGTTCTTATTATTCTGCCTTTAGTCACTAAATGACACCATCCAAACATTTTCCCACTCTACAGAGGTCAGCATCATTTTTAGGCTTCAGTAACAGAGATTGCCCCTTCATGAACATGAGTTTTTACTCTAATATTAGCACATTTAACCAAAGCTGCCACAGTGATTTTGTTACTGATTTGGCTATAAACTAACTTGATACTAGCAGCAATCTTAACCCAAATATCCCACTGAAAAGGAACTGCAGGTAGCCCAGCTGAGAACTCACTGTGACACTGTTGTAGACTTTATCAGTCATGTTGTCTGCAACCAGCTGAATCTCATCCTCTGTGATGTCGTCCACAGGACGGATTAAATGAGGTTTGCTCTGATTAGGCCGTGGTGCACCACGACGCCGAGGGGCTCTGCGTACCTGGAATACAGAGATGAAAATAATGATTTACTTAGCTACAGGCTTTACACAGATACAGATTAAGTTAGCTAAAAACAGACCGGCACAAAGCCTATTGCATGATCCCCCCAATGCTTTTCTCAACATTTTTAACTTGTCCTTGATAAATTACAGAGCTGACCTCCACCAGCTCCTCCTCCAAGCTGAGCTCCAGTTCTTCCTCCTTCGGGGTTGAAGCATCCTCAACTCCTCCCATAGAGCGAGTCTGTCTGCGAGACGCCCGGTCAGGGTTCTTCCTGGGCTCTCCTCCAACACCAGAGCGTGGTGGTCGCTGCGAGTAATGTTGGCTAAAATCAACTCATTACATACTGTAGGTCTATGTAGAATTAATATTATTAAGAGATCTACTGTATTACGAGCAGAAGGAAGAGGATGGTTAACAATAACTCTGGATTTTCCATCTTTGTCTACTCACAGAACTTCTCTCTTTTGTCTTCAGTTTGGCTGTTTGTTTTTTCAGAAGCCCTGCTCCTCCCGGCATCTTCTGCAGGTCTGCCATCAGCTGAGCCAACTGTTAGAAAACAGGGAAGATAAACCGCATTAGAGAAATGGCAGATTACAAACATCTTGAGGGAGTCATTCTAGTAGAGCAACTCTGCGACAATTTCTTGAATTTTTCAGTGTTAACAGCCCATAATTTGTGTCATTTATACTGGCAGCAATGTGTACTCATAAAATAAACATTCAAATACATTTTTAAACTAAAAAAATCAACTATCTTGATGATCAATTTAGCATTCAAGTCATTTTTCAAGCAAAAAGGTCAAACATTTTCTGGTTCCAGCTTCTTAAATGTAAAGATTTCCTGCTTTTCTTTGTCATCTTTGATGGTAAATGAAGAGTCTTTAAGTTTTAGAGGGGTTTGTTGGTAGTAATTTGAAGACATCACTTTGTGATCTGGGATTTTGTGATGAGCATTTTCACAATTTGCTGAACAATTACCCGATGCACCATGAAAATAATTGGCGAATAAATTGTGATGAAGATAATATTTAGTTGCAGTCCTAATAATCAGGTGTGCCTTAGTATGTTATTCTTGTACACAGCCACAGCAGCACCTCAACCAGCACCCTTACAGTAAGCGAGTTATAAAAGATAATAGTAAACCTCTCAGTGGGGTAACATGAAATGAATGTCCAGTGAGTCTGAACTTGAATTCTCTCGGGGACCCTGGAAATCTAAGGCAGTATTTGGGCACGGGCACAGCCACACTGTCAGTCCGTCAGTTTACAAACAGTACCATACTCATTATGGTTGTTTTACCATTGCTTTGTTGGCCTTGATGTTCTGTTGTCTCTTGGCCAGGAACGTCTCTGCTTCATCCTCCGCTGAGTCAGATCCATGCTCTTCAGAAGGAGGCGGCCGAGCCACTGCTGTCTCTTCAACTTTCTCTTCAAATCTAACACGTCTCATCTTCTTTGCTCTTGCTCTCTTAACCCCTCTCTTTTCTGTCTTCTGTTCTTCCTCCTCTGCCTCCTCCTCTTCAGTGGGCTGCTGGGTGGAGGAAGCAGAGCGGAGAGCCACCCTCAGGCTGAAGGAGCGGGCACCAGAAGGTTTTTTTGATGTGGTTTTCTTCTCCTTGGGGGAAAGGTCAGGCTGGGCTTCATCTTCATCTTCATGTTTGACATCTGAACTCTGGTGGACATAAATATAGGCGATTTCTCAATTGGCTGGTGAAACATTTCTAACACCATAGTTTACACACTAAAATGTATCTTTCTGTCTAAAGCAGCAGCAAATAAAAAGCATAGTCTGTCAGATGCATTTAAGTGAAAATGAATGGACAATCCATACAGGTAATGTTCCTTAATTGTATAATACACCAACCAAACAAGACAATCATTTTTAAGAGTTGGGTTCATGTTTATTTTACCAATCTGATGCTAAAGGCCTTAATTTAAGTTGAATTACTCGCCTTATCGCCATGGTCGCTGATGTCATTGTCAGAAAATCCATAAAACGTTTGCTCATTGTCAGAGTCATTAGCAAAAACATCAGCTAATGCTAACGTTAGCCCCTTTCTGACAGATTGCATTCCTAAAACCTCTGCCTGAAGAGAGATATGACGACAAACTTAGCTTAAAAAATATTGAATTCACGTCTTCTACGTTTTTCACCCTGATAGATAAGTCAAACCAAGTAACTTTACCATTTTATTCTTGAGGACCGTGGACTGCCTGACCCACTATCTTCTCAAGTTTAGCTAGCTAGTTTAGCTAGGTCCGCCCGTGGCGCAGGTATCCGTCCAATTAGTCTGATTGACCGTTGGGGTGCGCCTGTTTTGATGTTGAGGGCAGCACCAATGTAATGATTGAGCCTCGGGAGATTGACGCTTTTTAAACTCCGCCCTCGTAGGGTGAGCTGAATGATATAGCATGCAGCCTTTCAAAACAGTAAAATGGTGCCGAAGTAATCTGTACTTTTTAAAACGCTTGATGTTGTTGGTGGGTGTCGGATTAAAATACACCTATTAAAGAGTGTAGCCAAGACAGAAGAAAAAAAGCATAATTGATTCATAATAAAGTGTTATATATGGAGGCCCAGTGGGGGGAAAGTTAAAAAATACTCATGGTAAGTAAAAAATATGAAATTATTGTTCAAAATGTTTAATTAAGGTCATGTTTAGACTTTGGCTCTAAATTTAAGGTGGAAAAAGCTAAAATTCTGACTTCTTAAGACAAAAAAATACTGAACTCATGATAGCAGCAGCTTCTTTAGGCAGTACAGGCTAACATTAGCATGCTAACATGCAGACAATAGAGTGGTGTAGTTTGTAGTCCGAAAACCTGGAAATCAGTTAGCATTTTTTAGCAAATGTGGTTGCCTCTTCTCAAAGTTTTTTTTTTAAATTGGTTTTCGGTTCAATGCCTGTATAAAGGTCTGGTTACCACAGGCTTAAGGTTTTTACACCTTCCAATTCAAAAATCCCATAGGCTTCTTGCCAAGGAAACCATAGTGATGCTAACTTCCGGTTACAAAAATACAACATTGCTACACCCACTCTATGAGAAGTAAAAATTGTGAGGTTGAGGAGATATAATGTTTACCATGTTCAATTTGAGAGGGACCACTCCCCCCTAGCGTTTCCAAGTGGTATTTCTTATTCAGCCACACTTACACAGGCAACCAGGTCACTTTCAGTTTTCTCTAAACATTAGCAGCACAAAACACAAAGTTTAGCTGTGGCTGATGAGAATGTCATTAGTTTTGACATTTGACATTTGATTTTTTTTATTTGAAATGTCACAACTTTGATTAAGTATCTCATAATTTTGATTATGGCAGAAAATTTCATTTTGACTAACTGAATATTTGTGTTGTTTTAAAATAGGCTATATCCTCTTCCTTGCACAATTGGGCTTACATGCTTATAGGGATTACAATAAAAGGAAAAAAAAAAAACAACACAAGCACTGTATGTTGTTACTGAGTTAAAGCGCCACCCTCTGTAAGTGAAGTTGTCTGGAACCTCTTCGTTTATTTACATTTTCTTGTGGCCCTAAAGAACTGAGTCAGCTGCAGACAACATCCTACTTGAATGCAGATGAAATTCCTGGTGTGGGAGATGATTATGTTGATAGATGTCCTTTATTCCCACAGCTCATCATATGGCAGACAGTGTGTGTACTACACACACGCAGGTGTGTGGCAGTGGGAGTGATTCTGGGAAACGTGGGGAACTCCTCGCACATTCCCAGGGCTGATAAACATTCACTCCCTGCTGAGTCGGTCTGGCCTCAGAATGACCATGATCCTGCAACAGTGGTGGCTGATTTTGGCTGTGGGTGAGTGCATTTGCTTTTTTTTAAAAAAAGTCACCCTCCTTTGTATGCATTTCCTTGCTTTTGGTTTGTTTTCCATGTTAACTTTTGATTTATTATTGACCTCTGATTTGCATGTTTATAGCTGATAGTCGTTTGTTGCTCAAGCATTGTATAACATGATACTGAAGTGTGCCTGCCCTATTAGATTGAGAACATTTTGAATTTAAGAAATTGCATATTTTAGTTTTTAGTTACTCCCTCCTTTCGATACAGTGCCAACCCACTGTACAAAACAGATTTTTATCATGACAGGCAGTTCCAGTTATGGATATGTTGAAAGAATGTCGTAATGAGTTTGTCAACTGCCTTTGAGTCTTGTTTCTGCCAAGAATTAATGATGCACAGGTCAATAAATCTATGACTCTTAATGCTTAAGGAAATAGATGGGTTTGCTACATGCTGTATCACTTCGCTGCTGATAAAATATTCCAGGAAAAGATGTTTTTTAGTGGATTAAATGCAAACTTGTCCTAAAATCTGTGTTTTTAGAGTAAACCAGATAATTAAAGTGAATTTTGTAGTTACAGAGAGTTTTTAAAAACAAGGAGGGGGCGGTCAATCAAAATGGCAAATGTGAACTTATGGCAAGTTGTTATAACTATTAAAGCTAAGTTTGACTATCAGGAACATAATTTTGAATGCAATAATTTTTATTCAAGTTATCCGTAACATCATTCTACGACAGTCACTGTATCTAATTCTGAATGACAGATATTGTAATAAAGTTTAAACATGTTTTTTTTTTTCTCTTTGTAGTTTAATCTCATAATGGTCCAAAACTCCTGACAGTTTTCTTCCCAGTGATAATTCCTAATTTTAGTTTCCCATCTCGTCACCTTTTCTCACTACCCTGGAGTTTGCAGGTCTGAATTCACTGAAATTATTTATGAAGAAATTGCAGACTCAGGAGCAGTGTAACAGCAATAAAGTACTGTGTAAAGAGGAATATTATTGATCCTGATAATATGTACATTTGGGCTTCTTCTTGACAGGCTCACATACATAAAAATTGTACAGGACCAAGTCATAATACCATATGTACAGGCGTAGACGTAGACTGAGCTCAAGTTTTCAGCTGAAGTCTGTGTAAATAAATACAATAAATATAATGATATTATAAGTGATATTGATTCCAGGAAATCCTCTTATCACAATAAAACTTTCACCAAAGAAGGTTAGTCTAAGATACTCAAAGACTTAATGATGAAACGTACTTACTTTAAGCAGGCATTTGTACAATATAATTAACCGGAAAGACCGTGAGTGCAACAGTTAACAATTAGTTTACTGAAATAAGTTTAATTCAGCGACTTAATAGCAAACATTACTGCTTGATAGTGTTACAGGAGTAATAGGTAGGACATAAAAATAAGAAGAAAATATCAATGCACATCTCGGACACATTTATTTTTGCCTGTGAGTGAAATAATCAGTAAAAAAGTCAGATTCCCTAACTTTATACGACTTGCAGCCTAGAAAACAGCAGCATAACATTATCCCAGTATTCAAGCTTCCCACCCTGAGCGAAAATGGCCACATGTGAAAATGGTCTGTGATGATGATTCTTAGATTGTTAGTTAAAGAGTCACCCTAAATTTCAGATCACAAACCCTACTGTTATAACCATAGAGAATAATTAATGTTTACCTAGTTGAATCACATCCACTGCTTGCCTTTCCTCTTTCTCCCAGAATGCATCTGTGTATGTGTCTCCAGTCAGTCTTTTCCTCAGAAGAGACAGTGTGCCTTCCAAGTGGCTCCCAACAACAACATATACACAACTCTTGGCAATGTAAGCGGGTCGGTGCAGCTCTGTGAGAACACCAAATGCTGTGTGGGCTATTATATTGTCATCGATGGTCAGCTAAAGGTCGACGTTCTTGGTAAGAAACCATGAATTAAGACACCTGGACAAGGACCACTGGACTCGTCTGCATATTGTGTTCTTTGTATGTGATGATTGGTATTCATGCTATGTGATAATGAAACTGGTTAGTTGCTGTAATGTATATTATGCAATATGTTATAAATATAGGTGATTATGCAGGCTTATTATGGTCATCCTGTTTTCATAATTGTCTATTGTGTTACTGGCTCTTGCTGTTGCAGCTTGTGATAAAGTTGAAAAGTATTGCCCAGATGCGACCTGCAAGGCACAAACACGCACAAGTTCAAATAAAAGCGCCGTTAAGTGTGTGTGCAACACAGACCTCTGCAACAGCAACATCACCTGGCCCCTGGAGTCAGAAGAGCCTCAACTCGCCTACCCGTATTCTGGAGGTATGATAATAATGAAATCGCTATCTAATAATTGTATATCGCTTGACATTATCAGTTGATGTTATGCCAGAGTGGGGTATTTTATTTTCATCACAGGAAATGTCATCATTGTTGTAAAAGGTCACTATCTTCCACCTTCGACTCCCCTTTAATTTGAAATTTGATTGGTCAGATTCCTTTTTTAGCAAATATTATATTTTTGCTTCTTTTCTACCATCCTACATTAATTTAATAACAACTGGGTTGTTATTAATCATTCACAGATAACACTAACATATACTTTCTGTTTTCTTTTTTAGATGACATGGTGAAAACTGCTGTAATTCTGATTGGAGCTTTGTTCATCCTGGTCTTCATGATCACTGCAGCCAAACGGATGAGCCTCTTTATAGAAAGAAGTAAGGATGTTTTCAGCATCATGAAAGCAGGGCTGTCGTGATCAAGAGATTTAGTTTTGTGATTTCCTGTTTTATGTTGAAAGTTTATCCTCATGTGTCATGTTTTGCTTTCCACTACCTGTCTTTGTCTGTTTTCCCGCCCTTTCTTCCTGCTCATCTGTGATCCATGAGAAAAATGAAGAAGTGGTTCTGTATCAAAAAGCCTTTCTTGATTGAAGAAAAACATTCTTCAGTCTTGTGTCCACATTTTCTAAACTCAGATTCAGTTCTCATGACGTTCTCGTCTGACCTTGGAACCTTTCATTCTATCTACCGGGATGGCCTTGGTGTTTATCTCTGCTGTAACACTCCCTTTCACCTCCGTCCTTTGTTTTGTTACTCTTCAATCAGGCTTCTGTGTCTTTTCTGTGACTATTCAGACAGAAGAAAGTCAGATCAACTTCAATGAATGTGTGTTAATTATAAGACCTGTCTTTTTTCATTATTTAAGATGAGGATCCACCCTCCCCTGATGATCCTGGTGTCTCACCGCTGTGTTCCTGCCAAATAACGAAAAGCTGTGAGATTGACGTTGCTGACATTGAACTAGAGCAGGTAAACCGAGCCATCGAGTGGATTTATACTGTATGGATAGCAGTGTGCAAAATATCAGTGAATCATACAGTCAGGTGATCTATCTTACCATGTAATGTTATTTTACCTAAATGTTCATCATACCTTTGTCAGATTGTGGGCCATGGGAATTTTGCAACTGTCTGGAAGGGGAAATACCAGGGATCCGTGGTGGCAGTGAAAGTTTTCCTTGAAGGCTGGAAACACAAATTTACTGCAGAGAAGGAGATTTATGAGCTACCGCTAATGAAGCATGCTGGGATTGTCCGTTTCCTGGGCACTGGGAGGAAACCGGATGGAGACAATTGGCTTATTGTCCTGCAATATGCTGAATATGTGAGTGGCACTGAGTGGTTAAGAAGGAGGAGAAGAAAGAGGATTTTATAGGCAACTGAAACCATTATGTAAGACTTAACCACTACTGAATTGCATTTGCATTTCCTTTAGCATTTCTTCATTTCAGCATGAGGGAGTCGAACACATACATCACAGTTTTGTATACCTGCTTACGCTCTTTTACACTCACTTTACACTCTTTATTGTTAATGTGTTTGGACCTAAATAGTTACCGTCCCTGTGATTTCAGGGTACTCTCCACCCTTTTCTGCGTGACAACACCAGCAACTGGATGTCGTCGCTGAAGTTGTGCCAGTCTTTATCGCAGGGGCTCGCCTATCTCCACTCTGACATCCGCAGACATGGTACTGGCCAAAATATTATTGTGAATGAATGCGTGTGTGTATATCTGAGCCTACTTATGTAGAAAGCATTCCTGTACTGGCATGTCGGTATATGAGCACATGGTAGCTATAATAACAAATGTGACTAATAATTTATAATTTAATTGAACTGTTCTTATAGATTGAAATGTATTAAGGTGAGTAAAAGCATAAGGCTGCATACGAGGGGAAGAATTTTCTGATTAACAAGTGTGTCTTTTCTTGCAGATGTGCATAAACCTTATGTGGCCCACAGAGACTTGAGCAGCTCCAATGTGCTTGTGAAAGCCGACGGTACCTGTGCCCTGTGTGATTTCGGATGCTCCACCATCCTGCGTCCTACTTCAGGACATTGCTACAGGAAGAGCAACACAGCAAACACGGAGGTGAGACACAGGTGGAGCCACAACTTACCAGTGTTAATGCGTGGAACACTGAAATCATAAAAAACGAGCTTTCATCTTATTAAAAAATGTTTTTTACCTGGAATAAATTAAAACCTGCACAACGCCAACATCCAATACATGCAAAACAACCAGTCCACATTTTTCCATCCATCTGCAGGGTCATGCTCAGCTGGGCACACTGCGTTACATGTCCCCCGAGGTCCTGGAAGGCTCTGTAAACCTGAAAAACACCTGGTCTCTCATGCAGGCGGACATGTATGCCTTGGCCCTTCTGCTGTGGGAGATCTGGATGCGCTGCTCGGATTTATTTAAAGGTAAAATTCCTTGATCAGATACAAACTGTATAGACTATATAAAATAGAAAGAGTAAAACATTTTTATTTATTTATTTATTTATTTATTTAAGGCAGTCAACTTTTCAACTTTAGCCCCTCCTAACATGTCCCTGTGGTATTACTGTTGGCGCCGCCGTTGAAAGACGCTGAAGACCAATTACAATACTAAGAAGGCTAAAATGAGCTGAAAACAAACTGAGAAAAGATAAAGATATGTTCGTCCGAAAACTGATTAACATCAGTCAATACTGTCAGATTTTCACAATTTCTGTTTTTACTTTCTTCTTGAGATTGATCTGTGTAATCAGCTGTTTCTCTGTGCGCTGTTTTGGATACACTGTACTTGTGTTGTGGTACTGAAGGGATGTTAACAGTCATACAAATGTCTCCATCTGCAGTTGTTCCAAAGCGTCTGTTGCCTTACGAATCTGAGCTGGGAGCCAATGTAACCAAGGAGAGCCTCATCCTGTACGTGTGTCACATGGAGAAGAGACCCACCGTACCTCAACACTGGGAACTGCTGCCACAGGTACTCTCAGACCAGGTGCTTCTTATTTTCACATACAGTTTTTGTATTGGCTTGGTAGCAATGAAAATAAGTGTAGAGGACAGCTCATGAAGATATTAATGACAGTGGTGATAGTGAGTTTGTGGATGTGTTGACTAAATTCTCACAACTTTTAGGGACCTGATCTGGAGGAGATCCTGACGGACTGTTGGGATGTTGAGCCGGACGCCCGACTGACTGCTCACTGCGTTGCGGACAGATTGGTCTCTCTTCAGTCTCGTTACTCGATATGACTTTTTTTCCCCTTCTTTTTTTTAACAGCTACATTTGTTGTAATATACATATCAAACATTTGCACTGTTCTCTGCGTGTCACTACTGTTTAGCTTTTTGGTATATTTTCATCTGAATTGTATAGCACCTTGACTTGGACGTGTTTCCCTGAAATGGGATTTATTATTTTTGAGAGTGAACAAAATGTTATCACTTCACCCTCTGCAATAGATTTGTTTGTATTGCTTTTCTAATTTTATGTAACTGTGATAATTGATTTTGGTTTTGTGTTTTAATGATTAGAAAAAGAAACAACAGCTAGTTACGCTCAAGAGTTAGGTTAATTAGCAGCCGTGTCATGCTAGCTTGTCAGGACGGACGCGGGGTAAATAACGCTCCAAGGGGAGACTACGTTTTGGTAAAAAGCTGGCATGACCATTTTCCAAGGGGTCCCTTGACCGCTCACCTGTAGATATCTGAATGAAAGTTGGGTCCATGGGTACCTACGAGTCTCCCCTTTTTCTGCATGCAGTATTAATGTGTTGTTTTTGCCTATACTAAATATGGTGTATTTTAATTTTCCTGCAGACATAAAAACTACATAAAAAATTACATAAAAACATTTATTGTTTTTAATGTTTGTGTAATTCTTACCTCGCTTGTTTTACTATTGTATTACTGTATGAATTGTATTCTTGTATATCCTTGAAAAGTAATTTCTCCGGTTTTTATGTCTTTGTAAAGCACTTTGTACTCTAATGCCGACTTCCAGCACAACACGGAAGTCCCACAGAGTCTTTCTAACCTTTTGGTATTTTAAAAAAATAAATAAATATTGCATGTTGATTGGAGTGGTTATTTTTTTTTTTTATAAGTTCAAATAAAATCCTGTGTTGTTGTTGTTTAGCCTACATGTTGTTTGAGGAGTGTGCGTCATAGCAGTCAGGTGTGTATGAGCGTCATGGGCAAACCCTCCCTCCAAAATATCAGTTGAAGGAAACATCATTATTTCCATGATGATGATCTTTTGTGCCGCAGAAACACGTGGGTCAACTGTTCATCATGCACAGCTCGTTGGACTGGTGTCAGCAGTGGCGCCGAGCCTTTAACAGCGGGCGTGGCTTCCTCTGGTGTTTGCCTGCTGCTTCCGTGGAGCTCAATCCGGAAGTCTCTGAATTCCTGACAAACCCTTTTTGGACGAACCAGACCAGAGTCAGAAGATCTGAGGCAAGTTTCTGAAGGTAAGACCACGACATGAAACAGCGATTATCAACAAAACAACCCGAAACTGCAACGGTCTGATGAGTTACACCTGTATTTGGACATTTCTCTCATCATACCTGCAGGTTAGATAGAGAAGGTGTTGCGCGATGATTGTTGTTTGTTGAGGGATTTATGTAAAAACCACAGTTTACACACCATGTTGTTCACGTCATGACGTGTGATAAGTGCGTCATGTTATAAAGTTTGATATTTTGTTGGTTGTTGAAGCCTGATGAACTTTTTATTTTTAAAATTGTTTTTTCACGTAAACTGCATTAGTTTAATGTACTTAACATTAAAACCCTCTTATCTTTTATTCTTTTATTTATTTCTATTTTTGCAATAGTTTTTTGTTTTATTCCCTCGCTCTTTCTTTTTCTGTGATTTTGCCTGTTTTATGGCTTTTATGGCTTTTATTCCTTTTTTTGTATAATCATCTTGACTTGTGTTTTTACATTTTCTGCTCCGCCTTCTTGTTTTAACTCACCTTAGTTTGGCTTGACTGTTGAGTGTTTATTCTTTAATATTGTCTTCCTGAGTTTCCTGCTTTTGTTGTTTGTCAAAGCACTTTGTAAACTCTGCTTTTAAAGGTGCTCGATATATACAATTTCTTATTATTATTCTTATTATTAGTATTACTTGGTAGACTGAACCTGGGTGTGTTTCTATATCTCACACAATAATTATCTTTCTACCTGTAAAATCCCAATTTAGTTTTGACCTTATGTGGATATCCATTAAATTCATAGTCTGTTTAAAGAAATGTGTGGAAAAAATACACATTCTGTACTGAAATCCTCTCAAATGTGTTGAAACTGAAGTAAGAAGTCTGTTTTGAAAATATAGGGAGTAGTAAGTACAGATATTTGTGTTAAATGTAGGGAGTAAAAGTAAAACGTTGTCAGAAAAATAAATACTCAAGTACAGTAACAGTAAAAAGTATTTGCACTTCATTATTCCCACCTCTGGTTTACATTTTTTTATTACTGAAAGATGTATATCCTAAGTAATTAGTCTTCTTGACCTTTGATACAGTAAGATAAACTACAGCCTACTGACAAGAGCTACAACAGTTTAACAGTGTTGGAGTTTTCATATGCAGCAGATATAACATAAAAAAACAGATGTGGTGACGGATGAAAGGAGATCATCAGGACAGAAAACCAGAGAGCTGCGCTGTTGTGTGGTGACTCGTTTGATTTGGATTTAATCAAATTCCATGTACTAAGTTATATAAGATAAAGTGTCGTAACACCACCATATAATTTAACTTTTTTCTCACTGTTTCTTCAGGATTTTGTGTGACAACCTAAGTGTTTGACTCATAACCATGTGGCCAAATCAAGGTGAGATACCAGACATAACCAGCATTTTATTTTCTTGCCTTAGGCCTACTTAATAATAAAGGTGCTCTGAGTAATACTGTGTGTATGTGTGCCTTTATGTATATCAGGTCCTCCCCCTCCAATGGGCCCGCCAAACCCTGCCTACCCTCCTGGCTACAACCCTGCTTTTCCTACTGCACCTGCACCAGGAGCCTTCCCCCAACCAGGCCAGTACCCAGCTGGTATGAACCCAGCCATGCCACCAAATGCACCACCAGGGGCGATGCCTTTCGGAGCTCCAGGACAACATCCTTATCCTATGGCTCCAGGTGGATTTCCAGGAGTTCCTCCTGCAGGTGCTCACCCTGGTCCATACCCAGGTCCATACCCACACTCTCCAAAAGGAGGTCACCACAAAGGTCACAAAAAAGATAAACACAAAGATAAACACAAAGGTCACCATGGAGGGATGAATCCAGCGTTAGCTGGAGGAATGGCAGGAATGGCAGGAATGGCAGGAATGGGAATGGTCGGACACAAAGCCCACAAAAAGATGAAGAAAGCAAAGAAGGGGCACAAACATGGCAAGGTGAGTGTGGGTTGAAAGATACAACATGTAAGAGATGTTTAAAATGGCGCCTCATGCAAACTTGTGCCTGCCTTCGCTCCTCAGCCACAGGCCTGACAGTGCTGCAAACACACGCCTTCTTCAAGCAATATAAATACAGTCATGTTGAGTGCAAAGTGCAGCACAGCTGAAGAGGAACCTATGTCAGGAGTCAACTTGGTTTATGCTCAACTTCAAGGAGGGAAGGTTAAGATTACTTATACAGCCAGGGCACACCCAGACACTAGATTGTACTTTGAAACACTACGATGGCTTGTATGAGCACAGACAAATCACTTAAATATGAATAGCACAGTTCTTATGGAAAGTCAAGTGTTTGTACTTGCACAGGTTTCTGGGCCCAAGTTGACATCTTCAGAATGCTTATTTTTACAGTTTCAAACCACAACATATATTTAGTTTTCTATTGTATAAGACCATTAAAAGCAGGAATTTTTAGCACTTGAGTGGTTTGGATCTGCAGAAGAAGACTTTGGTAAATCAGTTCATCAGAATGGATTTTTCTGTCAATCAGCTATTAGGTTTATTGTTTCAGCTCAACTTAAATATCTCCAGCTAAGACTGGTGTTTTCAGGAGATAGCTGAAGTTTCCATCTAACAAGGCTGCTGTGAGTGCAGTGACTGTGCAGTTTTGTCAGTGTGTATTAGTGTGTTGGCTTTTAAAGATGATTAAGGCAGCTTTGATATCAGTGATACAGTGACATCTAATGGCTGCTGGGAGACTCATACAAGACACAGCAACAAGTGGATTCGTAAACACATCTGTGCATTAAATGTTCTGAGGACACAACAGTATGAATAATGACTGTTATCTGGGTAGAAGTGACATCTGATTAAAAAAAAACTTGCATCTCAAAGAAAACCCCTGAGAAACGGCACCGTAACCATCTGAACACAGTTCATCCTATCAAGGTTAAGGCAAGGTGATAGCTGAAATAAAAAAAACACTTTTTTAAATAATGGGAGGTCATTCTCAAGCTGTAATTGCACCTTTTTCATTTGTAAAATGTATTAAAATATGAAACGTATATAATTTTACTCTGTTCCTCCACAGTCCTCCTCCAGCAGCAGCAGCAGCAGCAGCAGCAGCGACTCAGACTGAGCCCATCGGTTCAAGACAAGGCTTTCACAGAAACGCTGCTTTGCAAAAGGGCAAACCTACTATTAACAATAAACACAGAAAGACGTACTCATCAGTTTTAACAGGACGTCTGTGAAAATGCAGTATTTTAACATATCTTGCATTTGATCTATCTACACTTTAAATGCATGCGTAAGCTGTTGCTGTGAACATCTGCACAGCGTTTGGCTGTATTGACATTCCACCATGTATTAATTATTTTTCTTTTATTTGAGTTTATGGCATTGATATCAGATGCTTCATACGCTACTAGAGTACAAACATTAATGGAATAATTTAAAGAGGGACTGCAGTAATGTGCAGACGACTATCTTATTGCACAACTTTGTTGTGATTGTTTGAGAAAATCTAACATTAAAGAAATTATGTGAAATACATTTTTTTCTTTACTTAGGACGATTAACCTAAAGGTGGAGAATTATACATGTATAAAGTGTCTTTATGTAGACACTACTACAGGTGACTGCAGAAAAACAATCTGCATTGCTTTGTGTCTGCACTCTTAACTTAATTCTGCTCAATAAATGAATGTAAATGAGTCTAAGATGTGTGTGCTTTCCTCATAAAAAATGAAAGTCGTAAACTCAGTTACAGTACACTAGTGGTCCTATAAACAAGCATTTCATTAAGTTTCTAAATGGAAAAATGCCAAAGGAAAGAGTAAAACATTAGAAACACGGGTAAAAGATACACCTATTTTATAATGAAATATTAACTACATGTAAAATACATACCGATCCTACTGGGACATTTAAAAAATTTCTATTGTAAACAATAAGTCTTATTTTTAAATGATATCCTATTCTTCAGCGATATATAGGTTTTTGACTTGTCAGAGCAGAAAAAACAGGTGGATCTGACACTGTTAATGGTGGCTGTGTGAGCTCACGCCTACATAATATAACAGTCAACGATAGTGTTATTAACGACACCTGTGGTTTTCCTACTATGACAAGTCAAAATGTCTGCTGTATAAAAAAGATCTTCACCTGAACCCAGAATGAACATATCTAAACTATGGGTGCTGGGCCACACCAGTATTGACGATAATCATGATATTAGAAATGAAATATTGATTTTGTATTTATAATACACATACAGTAATATTGTGTAAATAATACATCGCCTGTTAAATAATTTTCGTTTCTTTCCATTCTTGTTTTGTCATTGTGGCGGTAATGCACCTTTATGCTGGTTACCACCAGCCATAAAATGGGTTGTAGAAAATTCAGTTAAAAAAGGGAAGACTTATAGAAGAGTCTATAAAAGTGAGTTTTAGGAAGTGATTTAAAAGAAGTTTCATGTATAGCTGTTCACATACCAGCTGATCCATGATGTAATGGATTTATGTGCGAGTATGAATCATAGCCTGGTTATTTCAAGTCAGGTGTGTGTGTGTCATTAAAACATCACTTACAATGGCTGAGAGTAAACATCATCAGGTCCATTATGACTTTCTTTTGTGCCACAGAAACTGGTGGATCAACTTCTCAGTCAAAGCCTATTGGACTGTTTCCATTACGTAATCAGTGGGCGTGGCCTGTGGTAATGGGCACGATACATATTTTTGCTGTTCCCATGTACCTCAATGCGGAAGACAAATAAGGAGCTCTGACTTCCTGACGGACTTAACCAGACCTGAAGCAAGTCTCTAAGGTAAGATCACGAAATCTAGTCATTGATAAACAACAACACTCCGATTGCTATTATTATTTAGACCTAGTTTTGTGATTTGATCCCTGTGGGCTGATGTAGACTTACATTTGTTGTTAAACGGACAGGTGATTGCTGAGACCATCATGTTTTAGGCTTTATGAGCTGTGATGAGTAGTTGTTGTGTCTTAAAGTGACTAAAATAATATTAGCAAGAGGTGTAGTTTGTTTTTCCAAGTATTTCATCAGTTGTAATAAAGATGTATACACAGTAAGCTTGTGTGCAGGTAAGCTTAATTGGAAAACCTGCTTCAGTTTCAGGTGTAGCCCACCTGATGGGCTGAAAACTGACGTGCTAATGCAACTGGAAAGTGTGTTTATTTCTATATCTCACACAATAAGTCTTAATTCAATCAGTAAAATCCCAATGTGGAGCAAACTTAAATCTAATCGCTTGGGATACAAATGCTGTGATACCTTGTGTAGGCATCATAAAAGTCATGTCTGATCTATACAGGATGGTGGTCATCACATTTTCTTTACAGTAGTGCTAAAACAATTAGTCTGTTCATCGATCAGCTGATATTAACAGTTGTCATAGGTTTGTACACTTCTCAAATAATGTTTTATATCACTGTGAGTTGAATATCTTTGAGCTTTTAACTTCTTGTGGACAAAACGAGTAATTAGAAGTCATCTTCGTGACCTGTATGTTCAGGCAAATAAACACAACATTTGTGTGTAATTTATTAATTAGAAGTAAAGTTAGTCATATTAAGGCAGTTTTGTTTTTCAATTGTCTGATAGAAATAGTACAGCATATCACAGAGCAACAGCAACAGCAAAGTCAGATCCGGTTGTCGGGGAGGAGAAGTCAGCGATATGAATTTGACAGATGTGTGAGCTTCCTCTCATATTGCACACAGGGGGAACAGTATCCGACAGTCACATTTTCAGCTGTGAGGAAGCGTTCCTCCTGATATAATGGACACATTTTGTCATAGCTGGCTGAAAATCACAGAAGTTGCTGTGATGACATTAGAGAGCCATGAGGAAATGTATCATCTGTATTTAACCTGTCTGAACACAAACAAAAAAGTTATAAGCTGGAGAGGCCTGAAGACACAACGGCAGGCTCTCACACCTGATCCTGACTCTGACAACCCTCAGGTTTCCGGCGGTGATTTTGCCAGATTTTAGTGCCATCTGGTCAGGGATTCGAACCAGACACATTCAGGCTACTAATCAGCTTCTATCACCCCTGGTTTACCAAAGGCCCAAGTTGCCATCTATTATTTCTACAAGCCCCTCCTAATGTAGCAGGCTAAGTCCAGCCCTGATACTGAATGGCACATTAGTGGTTTTAGTTTTTAAACGTATTAAAAAGTTGTTCTTCTTCAAACTATGTTGTTACATTTTAAAAAACATTTTTAAAATGTTATTCATCATTGACCTTTGCACTTTCTCACCGTTTCCTCAGGATTTTGTGTTACTACTGAAGTGTTTGACTGTTCAGGAAACATAACCATGTGGCCAAATCAAGGTAGGATATCAGACATAACCAGCATATATATATATATATATATATATATATATACACACACACACACACACAACACACACACACACTTCGGCATGTTTTTTAAACAGCATGTATGTGTTCTTATATCAGGTCCTCCCCCTCCAGGGCCTCCTATGTTGGGCCCATCAAACCCTGCCTACCCTCCTGGCTACAACACTGCATACACGTATCCTGCTGCACCTGCACCAGGAGTTTTCCCGCAGCCTCCACATCCAGCATACCCAGCTGCAATGAACCCAGCCATGCCAACCAATGCAAATCCAGGGGCGATGCCTTACAGAGCTCCAGGACCTTATCCTTACCCTTATCCTATGACTCCAGCTGGATATCCAGTAGGCACAGTCCCACCTACAGGTGTTCACCCAGGTCCATACCCATGTTTTCCAAGTGGGGGTCACCACAGAGGTCATCATCACCACATAGGTCATCACCACCTAGGTCATCACCATATAGGCCATCACCACACAGGTTACAACTACAGAGGTTATCATCATGGAGGGGTACATCACCTTGGTGGAGCGTTATCTGGAGGATTGGCAGGAATAGGAATGGGGCTGCTTGGACATAAAGCCAACAAAAAGTTGAGGAAGAAGATGAAGAAAGCACACAAGTTCAACAAACACGGTCACTGGAAGGTGAGATTTGGTCTAAAGATACACCCTGTAAGAGTTGTTTAAAATGGCCCCTCATCCATGTGTCAATATTGGATAAAAAGATGAAACTTGAACCTATCTACACTCCTCAGCTCCAGCAGTGCTGCAAACACACACCTTCACCAAACAATATACACAGAGTCATGGAGAGTGCAAAGAGCAGCACACCTTTACTGCCGGGAATCAACATGGTTTACATTATTAGATAGATTATAAATAGATCTAGATCTGAGTGGATCCAGTAACATATCCTAGATCCACTTTTTTTCTAGAGGAAAAGAAGAAGATTGTAGGCACCTTCTACTTTCTGAATAATGGGAGGCCGTTTTCAGACATTCACCAATGATTTCTCAATAATGACAAACTTTGCCTCCGTAAAATGCAGCTTTAAACATTTGTTGTATGTGTTAAAGGTATTAAAATATGAATACATTTGTATTTTCTCTTTCTTTACAGTCCTCCAGCAGCAGCAGCAGCAGCAGCAGTGACTCAGACTGAGGCCATCGGCTCATGACGAGGCTTTCACAGAAACGCTGCCTTACTATTAACAATCAACACAGAAAGGTCACACTGACATTTTTTTTACAGGATTTCTTTGAAAATGTTATTATATCTTGCATTGGCTCTGTGTATACGAGAAACACGTGTAAGCTGTCGTTGTGTATGAATTTATGTCCCTCTTACGGTGCGTTTGTGGTGTAGCTACGTTATATAGTGTACAAACATTAAAATCACTTGAAGAGGTCTGCAAACAATTTTATTAATGTGCAACTTTACTTTAAATGTTGGAGAAGATGTTACATTGATTTTGCAAAATAAATATGTAAATTGATTTTTTTGTGTGTGTGTTCTTGAATGTTACAGATATTTAATGTCTTTATTTCAGCATTTGACTGCATAACTTTACTTTTGATACTTAAAACACCTTCAGCAGATTACACCTGTACTTTTTATGAAGGTTTTGAATGCAGGACTTTCACTACAACACGACTGTATAAAACTACATTGTTTTGCATCTGCACCAACTGTAATTATGTATAAAGGGCCTAAATCCTGCTCAATAAATGATGTTTAAGTACACGTGTCGTCCCTTTGGTAAATATTGAAGTTGTAGTACAATGTAAGCCCACTAGTGGTCATATACATAGTGTATTATTGAAGTTTGTTAACATGAACATATTACAAACACTTGCAAAACATTCCTGTTTGATTATAAATGTGTAAATATATGTAAAACACACGGGCCATCAGTGATCTCCAACATCCGCCTCCTCCTGTGATGTTGTAAAACGGAGCACTGATGTTACTGTTGCACGCTAAAAGTCTTATCTGTGTATTAAATAATTTTATTTAAGATGTCATATCGCTGCATGAAGTCCCACAAACGTGCTGCCGCAACTTCTTTTCTTCAGTAGGCGTGATTTTGTGTCGTCCTCGGGTCAGCCCGGGATGTGGGGGTTTGGGTTTGGGTTGGGTGAAAGGGGAAAGTTCAGAGGTGATGATTTTGTTGTCTTTGTGTAAAGGAGTGGAGCTCGATCTCACATCACTCTTCCCTCTCCCCGAGTCCTTTCTAAACTCTCCCCCGGGTTTCTACCCTCCCGAACCTCTCCCCTTCTACCCTTACAACCCCAACCCTCCCCCCGGTCACTTACCAGCATACGAATCAGGTGAGTTTTAATTTGATGTTTGGTGTTTTTTGTATTTTTGTTGTGATCAGAAGTAGCGGAAAGAAATCGCGCCCAGCAGCTAGCCGCTGCCTGTGTAGCATGCTAACAGGCCGCGTGATGATGAGCACGCAGTCTCTGTACAGAAACGTTAGGCTAGCTGAGCTAGCCACGGGGAAGTTTGATTTTAATGTTGCGTCAAAACAGCTGTCTGCTTTTTGGTGCCCGTACTTGATCAAAAGAGGACCTAACTACCATGTAACGAAGGTTGCAGATATTTGGTCAGCTATTAATAACGTTCACCAATCAAGCTAACTGGTTAGCTTTGCTAAGTAGCGCACGCATGCTTCATTCATTCCAAGCACGGTGAGCGACCAAAATGCTAAGTTGCTAACAGACTTACAACAAGCGTTAATAGTTAAATGGACTTACTTTAAACCAAACAACACACGCGAAGTAAGGAGTTAAACACCTGCTTTTCATACTGAACATACTTGTGAATGTATTTTACGTAATATAGGTCTAACTGTAGCGACGAGCGAGTAATTATCTGCACGTTTGTTGATAAACTTGATTCAAAGCTAATGATGAAGTCGCTGTTAGCATACAATCATATGTTTTTCAGTTAGCATTGCGATGGTTTCAGTGTTAATTTACTTGTTTAAAGTCGGATAACTTGGGTCGGAGCAGCATTGAAAATAAAACACAACACACGACTATAAGCAATGTGAGTTAGTAGCACAGTGAAAGTAGACTGAAAGCTGTTTGTATGACTGATCGTGGTACGCATTAGTTTTAGGAAGCATCAAGGTTAGCATAAGCTATCATACAGATGTACCATACTCCTCTGAATAGGTTCATTTTTATGCCTGAAGGTGTAATTTGTCTAAAGAATAACTAAGTATAAACATTTTATACTTGCATGTTTATCTATCATTCAACGCTATCAGCCAATGGCTGTGTGATTTAACTGAATATTTTAGTTTGATATAAGATTATTAAGATAATCGCTCAGCAAACTGGGGATATCTGTATGCAGCCAAAGTGTAGTGAGGAATGGAAATGGGTAGAGTCTGCCATTTTCAAGAAATGTGAAATCTAATTAGGTCAGATCAAATTGCACATTAGCCAGTGCTAGCATGTAAATTACAAGAAGTGTACTATTAAACTGCAATTCAGTCTTGTCACTTGTCAACCTTGGCGTTTAATTTATTGTCTGATTTGTCTGTTTGTCCCTTTTAGATCATCTCAGTGACCAAAGACCCCAGTTCTGTACGAACGACTAGGTTGCAGTTATGGACTCCGGTGTGATTGAAGGAGGGCTCAATGTCACCCTTACCATTAGGCTGCTCATGCATGGCAAGGTGAGGTCACCCATCAGCTGCTTGTGACGGCACGCTAATAGACTATGACATAATATTTATGGAATAAAGGATCCCCAGGGATGTATAAAGGGCAGGGCACTTTGATGTGATATCTCTGAGTAAGGCTATCGACTCGGTGATGTGATCCTGTACCTCAAAGCGAAGTATATGTGACACTGGACTTGAAAGTTGGACTCGCTTTGCTAAAATATTGATATGTTCCTCTTTGCTGCTGCGGTGCTGCTATTTGGTTATACCCTTAATAAGCACTGGTATCTTTTCTACCTTCAAAATTGTGGAGGCGTCTCTCTTCCCTGCATTCATCTTTGAATGATCGCTGTTCAAATGATATTACTAAACCATTTCAACACCTCTATCACTTGGTAAAATATACAACCATGAGGCATGATATTGCATTTGCTGTTTGTCATTAATGCATCTAGCTTTCACTACAGCAGCATAGCCACACACTTGTTGCATGTTTGGTCCCACAGTGGCCTGTTGTTATTGTGGTTACAAATGCTGAGATGCCATGCAGCAGAAAGTGGCTGCTGAAAATGTGACACTGTCACGTCAGCTGATACTGCAGATATACAAAACTGTTACACATCCAAAAAAAACGATCCTCCAAAAATCTGCTAGCTCTTAGCATCCTAAAACAGGCCCCAGCACCAGCTAGAAATGGGCAGCCTACAGACAGTGTGCCTGAATAGATCTCACTGTGGTGAACAGCACCATCTTCAGTCTGTGTGGGATGAGACAAAAACAAGAACTGCCTATGATAGAGTGTTTATTTCGGTCCAGAGACGTAGTGACCATGACTACTGACACGTTTCTGAAGGTATGCTGTAGCTAGAGAGGTTTGATGGGTAACGCTCTCTCGTAGTAAAACATTAAAGGTGTTGAAAGAGGATCAATCAGCCTAACACATCTTTTCTTATTTTAGGAAGTCGGAAGTATAATCGGAAAGGTAAGCTGCTGCACACTTTAACTCATTATTTGAAGTTGTCTGTTTTATGCAATCGTAAGTCTGACTTTGTGATTGTCTGCTAACAGAAAGGTGAATCTGTGAAGAAGATGAGAGAAGAGGTGAGGTCATCTTATTTATTGACTCTAGTTATGGCTAAATACAACAGGATGTAAAGTTGTCATTTCTAAGAGGAAGAGTAGCCTTTCAAATTTCCTCTTTTAATTCCTTGCTCTCCTTTGTCTGCAGAGCGGGGCTCGCATCAACATCTCTGAGGGCAATTGTCCTGAGAGGATCATTACTTTGGCAGGTCCAACCACCGCCATCTTTAAAGCATTCTCCATGATCATTGAAAAGCTGGAAGAGGTAAGTCATGATTTATACTCACTAATGGGTTTACAGTTCATCAGTAATAATCCCAAACAAAATCTAGGTCAACCTTTGTCTTCGTATTTTCTCCAGGACATAAGCAGCTCAATGACAAATAGCACAGCTACCAGCAAGCCCCCAGTGACCCTACGCATTGTGGTGCCTGCCAGCCAGTGTGGCTCCCTCATCGGGAAAGGTGGCTGCAAGATCAAGGAAATTCGAGAGGTATGTGTAGAGAAGAGCATGTAATATAAAACATATGGAACAAAACCGAGCTCCAGCCCCTTCAGTATTAGCTGACGTCACCTTTTCTACCTGTGGGATTTAGTACATCAAACACTGGTGGAACACAGGTCTTGAATTCGTGTCTCACTTTACTCTGGTTGTGTGTTGCAGTCAACAGGTGCTCAGGTACAAGTGGCAGGAGACATGCTCCCCAACTCCACAGAGCGAGCCATCACCATCGCTGGAACTCCCCAGTCGATAATCGAGTGTGTGAAGCAGATCTGTGTGGTCATGCTTGAGGCAAGTGGACTCATGAAATCAATGAAGCAAATGATGTGGCAGCTGTTGAGCTGTGAATTAATGATGTGAGGAGTGTGATATCTGGGCTTTTTGGTGCTGCAAGTTTGGTTTCGACCGGGGATGTCTTGAGCCGATACACAGGACTGCAGTTAAAGCGTTGTACACATATTTTAAATGACCATAAAACAATATACTAAGTATTACACTGAAGGTGCTTTGATGGATGACTTTAATGGGTTGTAATGTAATAACACATCCACTTGCTTTGTCTCCTGTACAGTCTCCCCCAAAAGGGGTCACTATCCCCTACAGACCCAAGCCTTCAGGATCCCCCGTCATCTTTGCAGGTGGACAGGTACTTATGACACTTCAGAGGGACGCAGGATCTCACCTGTGTTATTTATGATGCTTTGATGTTAAAAAAAATGTTTTCTTCCGCTGTCTGTCATTTCTCCTTATATCAGTATGTGAAGCATAATTGTGCAGAATATAATATGCTTGGAAGTCTTGATGTGTGATGAATATATACATATATTTATACATAACTCAAAGTAAGAACCATCTCAAATGACACTTCCAGTTTTAATACTGGTATTTCATTGGCCAGGACCGTAGTAGTCCGGAGTAGCTGTAGAGGGTATTAAAGTTGAGAAACCAGAGCTGCTTACTGTAATTGTTTGAAGGGAGTATGAACAGCTTAAGTAGCTGATGACTATAAGAAATTTGTCATGTGGCTTTTTCGCTTAATGTTTCATTGTTTCAAGCATAAGGTTTCAGAGGTGTGTCCAGCTATTGTTGGTCTGAACCAAAATGTGTTCTGGTACTTGTTGGCCTAAACTTACAAGGTCTTTTGTCTCACTATATGCCCCTTTTAAAAAAACAAAAAAAAACTTTCCAGTTTTCCTTAATTCCACTATAATGTATCTAAAGATTTCTTTTTTCCAGAAATGTGGAGACTTTGGACAAGACATGCCTGTAGATTATTCTTAAATGAGATTGGTTCAGAAAAGGCTTTGATGTGTTTGAGTCTTCAGGAGATACTTATATATCAGGAGAGATGTAACTTAACCAAAATCAAAATCAGATGTGAGTCCTATGAAAGCTTTGTTTTCGTTTGTTTCAGGCATATGCCGTACAAGGACAGCACGCGATTCCACAGCCAGATGTAAGTGCAGTAGACATTTTTACTTGACCCCACCACTCCCATCCATAATTACAACTGTCCTCTCCCAAAATGAGCAACCACCCACCCTTTTTTTTTTTCTTCTTTTTTTTTTAACAGCCTGTAACTGTAGCTGAACTTGCCCCTTTCTTTATTGTTGACCTACCATTATTAGATTTTGTTACCATTGAGAGAGCAGCACTGTTAGACCTTCATGTTTGTTTAGTTCGTGAGTTGACGGGCAGTACGTTTTTAATTAAACTGACATTTGTGTTTTGTCCAGACTCTTCACTGTTCCATGAATAATAATCTGTTCCTGCTGCTAACTCTCTCCCTTTTGTTCTGTCTTGTTGGACATACCTTGTTCATTAGTCTGTCCCAGATAAACATGTGTTTCCTCTTTCCTCCCTCTTCATCAACCCTTCATTACTACTTTGTGCTTTGCTCACTGGTGTCTTGTCTCAAATAATCTATCTCTCTTTTTTTAATGAGCTTTAGACGTTCCATCTAAAGGAACACTGGATTTAATAGACCATATATTATTAGTCTTACCTGCCACTGAACACTGGCAACCAGTCAGATATCATGTAAAATATGGTAACAATTATAGTTTATTTTTATTTGTTTTATTCTAAAGCCTTTAAGCAGTGTGATTACCTTTTTATGTAATTAGTTTGTCATTGCTTATGGCAGTTTTCATTTCCTTAAATCTTCCCTTCCAGCTATATTGTTGATAACTGGGGATGCTAATTCAAAATGCATATTGACAGCTTCCTCCCTTGTGTATTGTGACTTTGCCCTGACCCTGAAGACTGCGAGAAATCATTACCAAGAGATGCAGCCTGCACATTGGAGGAATGCCTTTGGGGTACCCCACATAGACAAGTCTAAAAACACACTTATTGTCAGACACCAGTGATCCATGTAGAAGTTTTTGAGAGGATGAACAGTATTGAGTGGAGTGTGAGTTTTCTGTGGGTAGGCTCTTCTGTGTATATGTCTGTACTGACTGTGATGTTTTTTGTTCTGTTTTTCCCTCTTCCTGTGTTTTCCCGTTTCCTCCATTTCTCTCCCTGCCTTCTCTCTCACTCTCACAGTCTTCCTCTGCTGCTATCTCTCCACAGCTCACCAAGCTTCACCAGCTGGCTATGCAGCAGAGCCCCTTTCCCATTGCACCAAGCAACCAGGGATTCACTGGTACGCAGCACAACAAGGCCAATTGGCTTTGACACTCGTCAGCCTCAAAAATCAGAATTTGTTATAGACGATGGATCTTTTTCTTAAAGTTTTAGCCGAGTTGGTATATATGGAATGAGTGAAAATGTTCTATCACATCCTTTCACTCCTATAATTAACAGAGTTTAATGTTAATTTTGAGTTTTTATTACTGTGATATTACTTAAACTGACTTACTGAATGGCAAATACATACCTAGATCTTCAAAATAAGTCTTGCTATTGGAATTTTGGGCTATTTTAAGGATTATTGACGTTATTACCTCATGAATGAGTTTCTAATAACGACATTTGACGTTCTATCATCCAACTTCCACACAGTTCACATTGCATGTATATTGATTTGCATGTTCTGGTTATTCTGGTCACTGTTGGTTATCATTCTTTTGTTTATTAGGGATAGATGCCTCAGCTCAGACCAGTTCCCATGAGATGACCATTCCAAATGATGTAAGTACTTCAAAACGTCTATTTTTATCACTGTTACCAGTTAAAGTTGAGGCACGTCTTCTCACCCTCAATTCAAATAAAAAGAGCAGAAAATCTTAGTGTTGACTATGCTGCTTGATTGGGATTACAGCCATCAAAAAGTAAAGTTGTGTATGACCACCACATGTGTATAAAATGCTTGAGCCTTGCCCGCAGGTATACAGATATATGCTGGTTTGAGAATTTGATATAATTTTTAGGGTAATTTGTAAAAAGAAGATTGTGTGGACTTGAAAATATGTGTTTAAACAAATATCTGTATACATGTACACAAGGTCTAACTTAACCAGAGTCATCTGCTCATTATATCATTCAGAGGTCTAGTAAGAGTACCTATTACTCAACTCTGCTGCTCTTCTCCACTACAGCTTATTGGGTGCATCATCGGCCGCCAGGGAGCCAAGATCAATGAGATCAGGCAAATGTCAGGTGCCCAGATCAAGATTGCAAATCCAGTGGATGGATCAACCGACCGCCAGGTCACCATCACAGGCTCACCTGCCAGCATCAGTCTGGCGGAGTACCTCATCAACGCAAGGTGAGATGATCAGTTAAATACTATTTTAGCTCCCAACAGGTGATTCATTCAGTCACAGGGTTTTAAAAATCCAAACACTGCAGTTTCTGTGCTACATGTAGCTTCACTTTACAAATTGGTTGCTTCGGTTCAGTTTGATTTAGTCTATTAATGTAAAAAAAACAAAAAAAATTTTTTTTCCAATTTAGAAGAATAAAATAGTTTATGTTCCTACCATTATATAAAAATACATAACGGGCCTACCTGCTGCATCAGTCCTTCTAGTTTGGGATTTGTGCTCAAACTCAAATAATTGAGTTAATATTTTTTGGCTACTGCATATCATTACTTTGGTATTGCTAGCTCTCTGTCAGTCTGCACTTGTTGGTGTTTTCCCCTTATTCTACCCTTACTTTGCTCCTCATCGATTCATCACCAGAGATGCGATTTTCTTTTTTTCTGCTTTAGTTTATTTATTTATATTTTTTTGATCGACCCATTTGTTTCTAATGAAGCTTTTTGTCTTGTGTTTTGATCACATCCCTGAGTGATCCCCCCCTACACCTCCTTCACCCCTCCTCCTACACCTAACCCCTCCACCCCCACCCATTGCTCACCAGCTTGCCCTGTGATCCATCCCGACTGTGTTGTCCCTCTCTCCTTGTCTCTCTTTCTACAGTGTAGAGTCCTCTAAACCTCCTCCCTCCTCCTCCTCCTTGAACCCTGAACAGACCAGCCCGTGCCCTCCCTCCACCTCTACTACTACTACTACCACTACTACTACTACTACTACCACCACCACCTCCTCTGCTGCTACCTCCTCCTTCTCTTCCTCCTCCTCCTCCTCTTCCTCCTGTGTGGTGCCCCCCTCAGCCTCCATCCCTCTGTCCTTGTTGGCTCCAGGGCCGCCTCCTCCTTCCTCTTCCTCCTCCTCTTCCTCCTCCACTGATTCCCTGCTTCCCAGCTCTCCTGCCTGTGTGTCAAGTCTCCTCAGTCTCAAGCCCCTCCCTCTCCTGGCCCTCCATGTTGTCAGCGGGGCCAGTAACCCCGCACACCCAATCCCCACTGAGCCCAAAATCGCCCCAGAGCTGAGCTCCAAGTCTAAAAGACGAAGGCTCTCCCCTTACTAACGAAGGAAACATAAGTCATCTACTGCTGAAGTACTGACAATGCCCTTTGTTGTCTGTACCTGCACTTGCTTTTGTATCTGGCTGTGCCACGCCACGCTTACTACAGAAAACGAATGCACACAAACAAGCCAGACAGATGGCTGCTGCCATATTTATAAAATGGGTATCTGTAGCTTGATTTGGCCTGTATCTTAACGAAATGACATGTTGAGTGCATTATATTTTTAAATGACTTGAACTTAGCATGGACAGTGAATTATTTCACTAAAGCATTTCTCTCTTCGTGTAAGCTCTGCTCAGGTAGCGGCTCTCTTTAAGATGTCACATTGTATTTATGGGGATAGTTTTTCTTGTAGTAAATTTTAAGTGACTACTGTTCGCAGTTATAATGTAGAGTATACGTATCATGATAATTATGTTTTTTGGCTTATGTAAGAAGCAATTGTAATTTCCATTCTAAGTAAATCTGCCCTCAGGTATAAAAGGCACCAAACCACCAATTATTAGGACTTTTTTGTTGATAAGACTAATAAAGAAAGGAGTTTAGCCTCATTTTAAAGGAATAGTTCGACATTTTGAGGATTTATTTGATTTCTTGATGAGTTAGAGGAGATGATTGGGAAATGGCTGTGAGAACAGACTTCCTGGAGTTTCTGCTGGTTGCCTGGCAACCTAACAGTGACAAGTTTTTTTGCATGAATTGAACTAATGAGATACTTAATCAGTAGGGTTGTACTCAGCTTAAATGAGTATTCATTACAGATCAAGTATTTTTTATGAGTGCATCTGAAACCAGCCACCTAAATACGCCTCATTTTATTTTATTTTATTTTCTTTCCATCAAGATCCATAGCTTATTCTGTTAGAAAATAACAAAAATATTGAAAAATGCCTTTTCTGTTAAAAAAAAATTGGGCTCCATCCCTTTCACACCAGAAGTTATTAGGGTCTTTTCTGGGCCAAGACCCATCATCCATCCAAGTTTAGTGGAAATCTGCTCAGTAGTTTTTGTGTAATCATGGTCACAAACCAACAAACCGTCCAATCAACTGACACGGGTAGAAACATAACCTTCCTCAGCGGAGGCCGGGCTAGATCTGAGCACATGCCTAGGGCCTCCTTGCTACTATGGGGCCCAGACAGAGGGGAAATGAACATCTACTGCCTACGTTAAAAAAATTATGTTTTAACATATATTGTATAATATTTTAGGTATAAAAAGCTAAAAAAAACCTCAGTTTTTATATATCTATTTTATTCATTTCAAACAGACACTTGGAGGTAAAAACTTGTTCTGTAAATAGTTCTTACTCTTGTGATCAAAAACATTGATTTGAAACTCAATTTTATTCTGTGTAAATAGTTTCTAATAAATAATAAATATAGCATTTTCTGATCAACCCATATCAATTTCAGGTTTAAATTAAAAACTTCTGCCTCGTCCCATTTCCGGTTCAGGACCACCCATTCCATTTACGGTTACAGATGATGCTGTATTGCTCGTCGGTAATTATCAGTGAGCTTTAGAGGTTCTGGTAGTTGGACTTTGTTACGCTTGGACGGAGCCAGGCTAGCTGTTTCCATCCGTTTCCATTTTTTATCACAAGCTAACCGGCTGCTATCGATCTTCTCCTCTACCTGTTGGCAGGAAGGCAAATAAGAATGTTTCCTAGGATGTTGAACTATTTCTTTTGTCACATTTCTTCTATCAAAGCATCAAGTATCAGTTTGAGATCTGACTCTGAAGTAGCTGTTTGTTGAGAATAGTTATAAATGAGAAGAGTAGCAGCAAACTGGACTAATGATTTTTTTAATATATATATATATTAGATTATACTTCTCCTGTTTAATAAAGCTGATCTCCTTATCTAGCGTTTTATTATGATGATGATGATGTAATGTAGATAAAATGACATTTATCTTGTCTGTCTGATTGCATGCCTTATTCTCTCTCCCTCCCTGGTCTCCGGGTGTCTCTCTGTCTGTTTCTCCAGGCTTTCCTCTGAGGCCACAGGACTGGCAGCCAACTGATAAGACACTGCATCTGCACTAAATCTCACTTTTATATCATCGGCTACCATAAAGCAGTCAATGCAACTATCCAACTTAAGAGTTTATATATTATACTGCCTCTTCCTCATTTGAAATCATGTCATCCGCCTCTGATTTGATCCGCTGAGTTCATTATTTATTTTCTTCTTTTTTTTTGGTTTTAGTCGAAAGAAGCAAACAATTAGGTTTTTAATTCCCTTTTTGACTCGAGTTGGAGGTTTTAATGAGTTGCTATTAGACCCTTTTTTATTATGAATTCCTCGCTCTCTTCCCTTTTTTTTTTCTTTCTTTCCCATCACAGAGGAGTAGAGTTGGAAAAACTCTGAATAGGCATATAGATTTAGTTCTGTACAGTCAGTTTTTTTCTTTAAAAAGGAAAAGACAAAAAAGGAAAAATAAAAAATATCAAAAATAAGAATAGAGTGACTGTTTTATTCTGTGTTTATATACACGCCCCCTCCTTTTCCTCACCCAGTTCCACAAGTCGGTCTGTCCATTTTATGTCCACGCTCACTTGCTTTAAATATACACAGCATCCTCCCCCCCTTGTCACCTTTTCAATTGAAGTGCTTGTAACATGAATTACACTCGTGTCACTGAGAATACGTAGCTGTACATGCACTGTCACCGATTATATTTGGTTATGATGACAAATGTTCTGACACTCACAACTGAATTTATCCTGATAATTTAAAATGTGTATGATTACGCATGTCACTTTTCGCCCCTCTACATGTCATTCCTGTTTTCTCCCCTCTCCTGGTCCTAAGATCATGTGTTGATATTTTGCTGGGATGGGAGGTTTTGGGGGTTTGGGTTTGGCTCTAGGGGTCGGAAGCAGAGGGTTCTCCTCGCTTTTTTTGTAAAGACTGATATATACTAAAAAAAAAAATGTTGGAATATTTGTTTTAAATGGAGGAAATATTTTTTTTTAACTACCAAAGGGGGATTAACTCCTGGACACTGATCTGTCTATGAAATGTGATGAGGCTGAGAACTGAACTCGTTGAAGCTCTGGAACTAGACAAAGAAAGGGTTGTGAGTTAACACTAATTTCCTGCTCTTTGCTTTGCTCAAGTCAGAATTTATTTTATTTTTTATTTGCAGGAAAGAAAAAAAACAACTTTTGTGCACGTTTTTGAGACTGTAGACCTGGGTGCCACAACATTGTTTAAAAAAAATTAAAGAAATAAAGATGTGAAATGCTCAAACCACAACTTGTCTTGAGAATCTTTTGTCTTAAAGTACATCGCACACACAATTTGAGATTTTACAAGTTTGATTTTATTTTAAATCGTTTCTTAAATATATTTATTGTACAGTTACAATAATGCTGTATAAAAAGCAAACGTTTCAGTTCATACAGGGTTGTTTAAGTCGGCATCGAGGGAAACGGGAGTACCTCCACAATCGAGACACTAGAGGGCAGTAGGTTTGCTTTTTGGCAACAATTCATCCTGCAGGAGGATTTCTAGCTTTAAATCTTGGGGGGGACACAATCAGTTTAAAATCTTCTACAAATTTAAACTAAACAGATTTTAAAAAAAGAAGCTGCCATTTATAGCTTATTGAGTGGGACCTTTAACGGAACAGGATGTAATGTGCTGATATGCAGTCAGATTGGACCACATGCACAAAACATGGCTTGTCAAGGGAGACGTACATTAACACCAGAGTTTCATGTATCATACTGTCTATTATGGAGAAGCCCTTATGCATTGATGAAAAATGACCCTCTGTTGGAAAAATTTCAGGCGGTCAGTGATCTGCACAAGTGAATCTGCTAAATGGGGACAAATCATGATGTCATAGGACTCATTTTTAGGTGTACACTGATATTATGAGTGGAAGGGGAAAACTTAATTTGTTTCCCAAAATGATCTTAACTCCAACTATCTTCTCTCTTCTGTGCTGCAGACATGGTTAGGCCACACACTTGGTAAAATTAGAACCAAGCGAGAGCAGAAAACCATGAATGCAATCGTGTTTTTTCTGGGATCTACTTGGGTGTTTCGTGTCCGGTCATCCACATGCCTTTAGACATTAAAACATGAGTCTGCAAGAAATCGTAAGTCTTGCTTTTGTTGTATTTTTCTTAATCTCTATGGATGGATCTGATGTCTCATTTTGATCTGGGTCACAAAAAGTGACCAATAGGCTATCTGTACTTGCATGCTTTTCTGATGCTATATACACCCCCAGTTGCTCAGAAATACATTTTCAAACTTTTTTTTTTGTTTTAATACAGTCAACACTGCAATGCTAATAAAAAAAAGCCTGTCTGCCCTGAATGACAGGACATACTGTACCGGAGCAGACATATTGCTTTTACTTTGTTCACACGTTCCTCTTTTATCTGTGTTTTGATGCTCAGACATGAACAGCAGCTACAGTACATTCTACTACCATAAGCTTTTTGAGGTTCAAATAGAGTAGCGCCAAACTAATTAGAAACATCAGCACCTTTAAATTATACAATCTCACATTTTAAAAAATTTGTTCATTTTACAACATCACATATTTACATTGATATTAAAACACAGGAGTATAAAATGGAAACACAACCCATGACATAAATATAAATAAAAATGTAAACAACTCAAATTAAACATGTAATCATTGTTTTTCAGGAATATCAATGAATTCACTGTAAATTAACAAAATAAATTAGTGCATAATGTTTTAGAGGAAATTCAATATGACACAGTGATCACCAATAAATCAGTACATTTCATAAATTAAGTGCAAGCAGCAACATCAGCGGCTGTCCCACTAATGCTGTCAAAAGAAACATTAAAGTATAATAGAAGCCCTGATAGGATTTTATAATTATGTTCTCATATGACATAATGTGAAATAACATATAAATGACACATTTTCATAACGGAGAGGAAAAATACAAATTGACCTGGAAGATGATATTAATAGACAGTCAAGTAGACGGCCTCTTTGACTGAGGCGTCCATCACTGAGGTGTCATTTGTTCTTGCAAAGCTGATCTTGGGCCAGTTGTTGGGGGGGACCAGAGGGGGTTTGCTGCGCCGTCAACTCGCCTCACTGTGATGCATTTACCTCAAAAAGGAAATGGGATTTGATGGGGGTTTTTTCCAAGATTTTTTTTGAGAACACTCACCGAGGACTTGTGTTTCTGCTTGTTTGGAAAGACACAGGCCTTTGTTTTCCTGCCTCTCTTCAACGTCCCTGATCATGACTCCCTTCCTGTAAGAGTAAGAGAGGCATTCACCGGCCCGATCTGCGGGTGTTTGAGTGGGCTGAGATGTCAGATTTTCACCAGTTGCTTGGAGGTTGGCTGGGTTCTGCACTGCCTGAATGGTCCAGCTCTGCACTGTCACAGTCCGAGTCATCGTACAGGCCCTGGTTTGGGAGAAAAACATGAATCATTTGAGTTGGAACAACAACAGACTCTTAAATGTTGACTGCAAAAGCAGATTCTGTAAATTATACCTTCAGTCACACCTGCCCTAAAATATTTTGTTACACAGGTGGCTTGGTCTGGTGGTGTGTTTTCAGCGGCACAGCTACTAAATGATTATAGACGTATTATGGGGATACTACAGGATCTATGATCCCCTCACTTGACTACAAGATGCAGCTTGTCACAGCACCACAGACAGCGCCATGGATTGATCAATACACAGCACAGTAAGGCTCCTGATATTTCAGAGCCATCGTCTGGGACACAGATTCTTACTCGCACAAACCTCAGTCAGATAAATGATCAATGAGTCAGGCAGACTAGACTAACATATTTAACTAAACAGCCGGTGCTCTCTTTCAGCTACCAGGGAATGTAGAGGGGAATGAGGATAATCTCCCTCTACATATATCAGTCTGTATCATGCCTTCTCCTTTGATTTCCTCTCTGCTGCCTACCTCATAATTGTGGTCATTACTGGCGAGCTGGGTCTTGACTTGGCGAAGAATAGCTTCCTTCTCAGACAACCCGTCAGAGCCCAGCTGGGTGGGGTCAGATGGGTCGGCGGGAATTTCCGAGCCCTGAGACAACAGGTCATCGCTCTTGTCGTCCAGACGCTCGTCCGTGTTGGTGCTGACCACGTCTGGCGTGCCGCTGTGCGAGTGGTCGGTAGTGTTTCCTTCCTCGCCGTCCGAGACCGACAAGTTCTCTGAGCTGAAGGTGGACAGCGACTGGCACTTTGTAATGCTCACAGGACGCCTGAGTGGAAAAACAACAGGAAAGGGTACATATACAGTAGAGTTACAAACATGTACTTCATTGTGAGTGCTTTGCAGTAGAGAGAAATGAAGGATGAAAAAAAAGGGTTGAGAGATTCAAACCCAACATGCTGCGGTGTAAATTCTGCTGGGCCATGTTGATGTAAAGTAAAAGAAATGTGATAATACTCGTGCTAAAACGTTCATGCTGTCTCCTCAGCCACATTTGGCATTACATTAGGCTGAAAATACAGGTCAAACTAGCATGATTACTTGTTGTTGATGATAAAGGGCCCTGCGCACCTACACAGGTGTTGTCAGTTATTCCAGCTGATTAGCCTCCTGCTCACTGACACGTTCAGCCTCGACAAAATTTTGATTTCAACGGAAACAGAGATGCGTTGAAGACCCTGTTGTGTTATGCAGGTGCACTAGCTAGTCTGCCTTTTTAACACCTCTAACAAAGAGGAGAGGAACAATTCCTCAAAGCCCGTTCGACACCATTTCAGGGAAAACATGTTGTTCAACCCCAAAACTGTGGCAAAACTGTGCACACCATTTTCAGATTAAACGTGCCGCAGGTCAGGGTGACGTCTAATCCCGCTTCATGTAAATGTTCTTTTGGATTTATGTGAAAATGAACGCATGAAATGTTTCATATGTGTGTACAGATCTGAACGCAGTCGGTCTTCGATAATTAGATTTAACTCTTACCGTCTCCTTGGCAACTCCACTTCACTGTCCACCTCCCCCTCCTCTTCCTCTGATGACACTCCACGTCTCTGCGGAGAAAAGTAAGAGTACGTATGAGATCAGTGTTTTCTCACTTTCAATACACACTGATAATCCTTACTCCTGCCAAGAGGAGCCATCTGGTAAGATGTGACCCTGATGACACCCTGGGTATATACTGTACACAGGACCTTGTTCAGAAAACCTGTGACTGAACCCCACGTATAACTCATATCTAACATACAAATGCCCTCAGGTAACATATTAATCGAGAAGTTGAAGTTGCAACTACTACTACTACTGACAAATCAGCTACAGCATGCACAGGTGGCAGTAATTCACTCCTAATCAAGTGGTCTGTATTTAAACACTTGAGTCTTTTTAGGTATCTATAGAAATGATGATGCACTTAATGGAGTGATGGTGATAAGACACAGCAGATCAGAGATCAAAAGGTTTGGTCTGGACTTCTTATTCCATCAAATGATTTTTCATTTGTCTCTTAACTTCTTGACAGATGCTGTTTTTAATTTTTTTTTTCATACAGTGGATTGAGTGAAGACCGAGGCAGTGAAAAAGGCAGGAAAAGGTTTTGTATGTCGCTTAACTGGCAACAAATGAAATCAAAATGGTTTGATCTCCCTAAAGTTTGACACTTGACAAAGTCTCACCTGGCTGCGTGTGACTGCGGCCCTGTAGAGCAGTGCTGCAGGTGTGAGGCGTTGACTTCTGGGCGAGCGTGTGATCACCGTCCCATCCTCCTTCTCCTCGCCTTCGTGAGAAACGCGGGGGTTCCCGAGCACAGACGCCCTCCCTGCAGCTGCTCCCCTGCCACACGGCGAGTCGGGGCTACTGGAGAACGGAATAGAACCCGCATCCTCGCTGGGCGTGTCACTGCGTGGAGGTGTATCTGCCAGATCATCCGTCCCCGCACCCACATCTGGCCCTTCATCTGGCCTTCCAGTCCTACTCTCCCCGAGCCCGGCCGAGGCGCTCTGGCTGCCCGCTCTGTCCAGCCCCGGCCTGGCCTGCCCCTTCCTCCGGCCTTCGGCCTCCAGGGTGGTTGAAATGAGATCCGGGCTCGAGGAGTACATCTTCTTGAGCAGAAGATCGTGCTGCAGGCCTCTGAGGGCTGCACTCGGGTCCAGATGCTGCTTGCTGCTGGGGACGGATGTGGTGGAGTTGACCATTGCTAGTGAAGAGGAGAGAGTGGCTTTCAGCTGAGCCAAGTCCCCGCTGCTGCCTTTACCGGCCTTCCTGTAGCGGGGTTTTCCTCGGCGTGAGCGGCCGGGGGAGGTAGAGCCCTTGTTGGGGATTGTGACCTGGGTCATCGAAGAGTCCAGTTTGGGGAGGATGACCTCTGACTTTAATAAGTCTGGCCTGGAAAGGACAGGGACAGAATTAATTAAAAACTGGGGGAAAGAATAAACTTTACAATAATTTGCATTTATTGTTAGGTAGATGCTGGATCATATCAGCAGTCTAGACCATATAAATGAAAGGATAAGGCTGATGATATTCTGCAGAGTCGATCTGACTTCATCAGCCCAGCACCATTACAACAGGGCTACTTGCTTGAAGGTGGACAGTGAGAACATTTGAATTATATAAGCAGACTAATCCTTAAACAAAGCCTTAGTAGACATCTCCCTGCTGTCTCACCTCTTGCTGTGTGAGGGCAGTTTCTGAGGTACGTTGCGTTTCTTCAGGAGTTTCTCCATGGAGTTGGAGGAGGCTGACTGTCTGGAGCTGTGGTGTTTGAAGCAGCCCGGGTACTTCTTGTCCAGTGACTGCTCCCTCCTGGCGATTAAACACAGAGCCAATACTCGTTTAATGGATGTCAATGACTACTCCTCGTATGAGAGCACTTTGTTACATGCAGTGGCCCTGTGTGACTGGATGTAATGGCCATTGACATCACATTACGGGTGAACTTTATTACAAAAACACTGCTTAACCAATGTTGATGGATAAAGCCTTTCAATGATTACAACTCTAGCTCTCCTCACTGGCTCAGTGCAGTGCCTTCATCAAACCTGACAGAGCAGGAACAGTTTTGCAAAAACAAACTGATGCACGTGCAAAACTGGTAATACTTCTACTTCTACTGACTTCTGTTGATCGGTGTCCAAAAAGACATCAAATTCCCTTTCAGTCAGTGCAAAAAATGAAAGCTTTGAGGAGGGTGAATACTTTGTAAATGTACTGTAAATCAATGGCAGTTTTCATACTTGTGCAGTTCCTTCTCTTTGATCTCCAGCTGCAGCATGATGGCGTTGAGCTCCATGTACAGATTGTTGGCTCTCTCCAGTTTCCTCTCGTAGTGCTCCCGGATGTCCAGCGCGTGTCTGCGAGAAGAGAACAAAAACATGGAGAAGGACATTAATTAATACATTGATCTACTTCTGCCATAAATATATGGCTTTCTCATCCTCGTGTCTGTACATCTCCATCTGTATTTCAAGGGGGTTCATCCTTGTCATAATTGCCCTGCTGACCTGAGCTCTTCTCTGCGTCGTTTGATGAGCTCTTCGTCCAGCCTGTGAAGACATGTCCCCTCAGACTTGATCTTCTCAAAGTGGTGCCTCACCTCGTCCCTCCACTCCACCTGGAGACACATAAAACACATCCGCCAGAGAGCATTAATGACTCACATAAACCTCATATTTTCAGCATTTTATCGCTTAAAAAAATGATTTCGATTGTTTAAATTACAAACTGTGTCGTCTTCCTCTTCTAATAATTACTACTACCACCACCACTTCTACTATTATCAGTGTTTCTACTCCCTGTTTAATTATACTCGTATAAATCATTCAGGAATCAGTTGCCCACACTTGAGGGTCATGCAATTTAAAATCAGACGGATCATTTATTTGGGGACTGTAGTTACTTCCTCTGTAGATGCAGCAGACAAGAGGAGACAAAGAAGGCGCCTGCTTCATCATATATTCAGAATGTAATATCCTGGCAGCTCTATCTCTGTATAACATTTAAAGAAGCAACTCTTTTTAAATGTATTTTTTTATTAGATTTGTACACTTGAAAACGCTGCCATTACTGTATTATCTCGTTGAGATAGTCAAGAATGACTTTGTGGAAGGTTTGTGGAAGAATTAGGTGCATGTATTTGTTGTGGGATTTTGGGGTTCCTCCCTCCAGAGGATGTTTTATGTTTTTCAATAAAACCTATGCAAATTTTACATCTTTTTTGGACCAACATTATAACCAAATCTGTGTGCAAAAAGTTGAAAAAGCAGACAATAATAATAAACAACACAGAAAAAGCTGAGAGATAAAACTGTTCAAAACAGCTTGCCGCGCCTAAACCTTATAATGGTCGTGAAAACACTGTGTCAAGTCTTCATTTGAGTGATACTATTAACAACAAAAGAATTAACATTGAGAATAAGCTTCACTGCAGCTTGATCTGTTTAAAAAAAGCTCTCCGTTTACAGAGGTTCATGTGTATGACTGAAACTGAACCCATTAAGCTGTCAGATGATAATCAATATGCAGGGAGTGAAACTGAACGTGAACTGACATGACAAGAGCACAAAAAAAATTGCAGCGTGGGCATTTTCTCGTACACAGTGGAGCGTGACAGCTGTTATCTGATACCTGTCATATCAGAGGACAAAGGAAGTCAGATATATGAGCGCGTGCACGAACATGCATGTGCGTGCACCACACGCGTGTGTGTCTGTGTGTGTGTGTACATTTCTGTCTGTGCATGACTGATGCTCTTCTTATTAAGCTAATGGACTCTTGTGCGCACTCTTCTATGTCTCCTGTCCCCTCTTTCTCCTCTCTCTCTGCTCCCTGCACCCTGCCATTAAAGCAATCAATACACTCCAGCAGCAAATACTTCTTTCTAACGTCACAAGAAAAATCCATTATAGGGCAGAGAGGAGAGAAACTGGGCAGGGTTGCAAGGGGAGGAACTGGAACGGGGAGACATAAAGGATCAAGGATAAGTGGAAGGAGTGAAAGAGGGTTGTATTTTGTAAACGGAGGAGGAGGAGGCAGCGGGCTGCTCCGAAAAGAAAATGAAATGCTATTCATTTTGTGTGTTTGCGTGCGTCTCGTGATTATTCATGCTCGAGTTATAAATGGATCTGCGGTTCTGCACGGCTGAGTTAACACATATCTTCCACACAATTATACTTTTTCTTCTAGGCCTCCTGTCCTTCATCTGTTTGGGTTCGCTATGGTCTAACATATTTGTCACGGGCTCCCCATCCCCCACGCCCTCGCAGTCTTTCTCCATCACACAGACCTTCTTCTCCATCACGCTTTGATATGATGGAGGATGAAAAAGGTTCATTCTTTGACCACAAATCAGCACTCACATGACAAGGAACAAAGGCCAAGGAACCAGCAATAATATGTTGTGATTGAAAGCGCAGGTATTATTAGTGGGGCTCCCGAGAGGTTTGGGGCCCCTGTGCAGCTGCACTGCCTGTAGTTACTGCAGCAGACTGGAAATAAAATGGCAGCGGGTTGACAGCAAAATGACTGTTGGAGACACTGGCTGCTGTCGACAAGAGGTTTCTATTAAGAGCTCATACAGCTAATAACTATTTAAGTTTTTATTTGACAAAGGGGACCGTGACTTGAGAATTGATGAATCTTAATTGTATTGTCCCTTAATTACACAAAGTGTCTGAACAAGATTGTGAAGTGCTTTTTTGACTTAATTCCAGGGCTACACAATAAGGACTGCCTGAATGCCCGGGGCAAGTAAAATGCCACGTTAGGCTGCAACGGGAGCTGAAGCGCAAACAAACATTTTAGATTGCATCTATGACACATCGTGTTCTTGTTCTGATTTATTTACTGAAAGATTCAACATGACAATCAACACTAGTCTTTGTTGTTATTTGATTACCACCAATAAATTAAAAAAAAAATTGTATAGGGGCAAGTAAATACTGTCTATACTGTGCCTCATTTTAAGAGGCTGTGTCCTTGCTGCAGCGGCCCAGGGTTTAAATCTGACCTGTGGCCCTTTGCCATGTGTCATCCCCCTTCTCCCTCATCCTGTTTCTCTCTAAGCTTTCCTATCGAATAAGACTATGAAAAAAATATTTATTTTTTTTAAAAAAAGAAAGAAAAGTAAGCAGATTTCTGACTCACTTGTCCGGAAAAACAACATCAATGTTGAATGACTCATTCTCGGTTTCTACTTCTTCTTATTATGTGTGATAAATTATCATTTTTAAAAAATGTCATCATGATCATCATTTTACCCACCGTTTAGACATCAAGGTAGCCTTTGAGTTGGGACTGTTGACAGAGATAAAGGAAGCTCACCTGAGACTGAAAGTACGTTTCTTGTGGGGTCGACAGGATATCTGCTGAGGCGATGTCCAGATGCAGGAGGATCTGTCGGAAGGAGGGCCTGTTTCTTGGCTTGCAGTTCCTGTGAACAGTTTAAACAAATGTTTTGTCAGAAAGGTTTTATCATATTCGAAGCTCCCTTTTTGTAAAATATCTATACGTTTCTTCTCTTTCTATTTCACTCGCTCTTCCACCATATTAAAGCTTCTAACATCATTACACTCTCTTAGCGCTGATGCCTCAACTTTCTTTTTCCACATCAGTCTTCTTCCCTCCTCCATCTCCTCCCCTCCCGCCCGCTCACCAGCATTGCCTCAGGAGCAGTTTGAAGCTGTCTGGACAGCTATCAGGTACTGGCAGCTGCAGACTGTTGTTGCCCACTCCCCAGATGATAGCGGAGGAGTCCACATCCTTATAGGGCACCTCTCCTGTCAGCATCTCCCACAGCACGACGCCGAAGGACCTGCAGAGAGAGAGAGAGATGTGGCGTTTACTTTCAGGCACGATAATAAAGATGTGAAGTGAACTGATGAAGGAAGCACGGATGAAATGTCACACTTTCAACTTTTTGTGGAAATAAATCTTTAACTGTTCAATCTGATGGAAACTTTAACCATGTAAAAATCTTTTGATGCTGATAGCATAAACTGATCATTATCAAGGTTTAATCAGTTTGGCCTGATAAATCATCACATTTTTGAAGCAAAAATGTCAAACATTTGCTGGTTCCAGCTTGTTAATGTAAGGACCTGCTGCTTTTCTTTGTTGTAGATGCCAGTCAATGAAGTAAACTTTTGTTTTGGACAGTTTGTTGGACAAAAGAAGCAATTTGAAGACGCTGCTTTGGGCTCTGGGAAGTTGTGATGAGTAATTTTCATAATTGTTTGACTTTTTTTTGCTAAACAATTAATCGGGTAATCCTGACATTAATAGGCGGATTCATCCAAAATGAAAATAACTCTTAGTTCCCAACGTTTGCCGAGACATGGCGCTTTATTTCACTACAGCTCAGAGCTTCACTGTGGACCTCCGGCTTTATGTCTGTTTGGTAGGTGAGCCAGAGAGCAGCACCCCATGGGGGACGTAACTAGGGAAAGTCTGTTGTCATTGACTCTCTGGGTTGCCATGGTGACCATGTACAGTATCCAAGGTGCCAATAGCATCACACGCAGCATTGAGGGGGTGTGTGTGCGATGTTGTGTTTACATGTGTATTTTTAGAGTCCCTCCATCTTCGTGTTTATGATTTGTGATATAAATGCATGAGAACAGACACTCGAGTACAAGGCAATGCAGCCACCAGGTTAAACATTAGCTGTTAGTTAGATGATGGATTGCATTTATGTTATAAATGTATTTCTACACAGTATTATAACATTCAATAATATAATTAATCAATGATCTTTAAGTAGCAAGTACAATTATAATATATATATCCTTTATTCAACCAGGTGAAAGCTCGACTGAAATTAAAACCTCTTCTTCAAGCGCAACCTTGAAACAGCAAACACAATACAAACATACACAATCAACTGTCAGCACACACACACATACAAATGGGTGAACACAATATCAAGCTGAAGTGCAACACAAGACCAGGAAATCAGTAGCTACATAACCAAGTGAAGCAAATTCTAGCAGCGTTAATTATCATTTTAACATTATTTTGGTGAAATTCCATTATCGGGATAATTGTGAATACCCTCACATGAATGACTTGAAAATAAATCAGGAAACCTACAAAGGACTGTACATCAGCAAGCTAGACATGTTTTTCACCTGCCTATGCCTGTCACCATGGCTGAAGGCTCAGCTTGCACATTGTATCCCCCACAAAAACAAGTTAAATCAGATGTGAGTAAACTAAAGAACAACAGGGAGATGAGGTTATCACCATTTATTTATCAGTTATCTGAGCAGGAACACCTTATGATTACTTATTTGAGATTATTTGATGATTTACAGATGTGTGGCCTCGCTGCGATGCAATAAAAATAGTTGTTTGGTAACAATCTGTATCTTGGTTACAGTATGCTTTCATGCAGTTTCAGCTTTTAAAGTTTTAAGAATATTTCCTTGATTATCAGGATAATATCGTGAATGACAATGATGTTGGACGGGACAATCGTGACCTACATAATGCAATGCAGCATTATTATTTAGCAGCTCAACAGACAGGCTCATATTGTCAGCCTACGTCTGGCAGGAGCATTTTCTCATGTTGTTGTGTCTTGTGTGAGTTTTACATGTTTTTTTTTTAGCTTATAGCCTTTTATTGTTTTTTTCTTTGTAATTAAGAGTATTTTTTCTGTCTTCTATATGTTGTGTGTTTATTTGTTGACCTGTGTGGTGAGCTAGTTTATAATGTAGCTTATATTTTGTTTCATTAATCTGTACTTTCTTACAATGCCTTTATGTTGAATTCTACCTCTGGCTGTTTTAGCACAGTCCTTATATAAAACTCCATCGTACCAGCTGTTGAAGTGCTGCATGTCAGCACAAAACGAAACTGAACACATCCCGCATAATGCTTCCCCACAGCCTCTCCTCTTCTGACTCACTCTTTTCGTGGTATGTATTACTACACAATTTACATAAATTTAAACAAAACTGTACACTCTCCACCCGTGCTTTACTTTCTCTTCACATCAAAAGCTTTTTAATCCTATTTTCACTTCTCTGCTAATGCACTGCTGGCTCGGGGCCAAACCGTCCGCAGGCTCAGAAGGTTATTCCAGCCTCTCCTGAGCACTGCAGCATCTGGCAAATCAATTATTAAATTAGCCAGCGTTCCTTTCAGGACCAAGAGGAAGAGTGATGGAGGGATGTAGGATGGGAGAGAGAGGACGGAGGGGGAGGGGGGGGGCTTAACACAGGGCAACCCATCAGATATGGCAGAGGCCCTATAGAATTTCATGTAATGAGATATTGTACATAATACTGAATAGATTTTCTGGAAACAGGATCCGGCGCTCTATACTGTAGTAGGCTGCAGCTAATGAGATTCTGTGACACATAAACCATAAGAGAAAATCGCAAAGGTTCGCCGATGCAGAAGTCGGAGTAAAAGGGTCATGACACCTACCAAATATCCACCTTCTCTGAGACGGGTTCGTTGCGTATGACCTCTGGAGCCATCCAGGCCACCGTACCGGCGAAGGACATCTTGGTGCTCTTGTCGCTGAGCTCTTTGGACGTGCCGAAATCAGAAATCTTCACTGAGTCATCATAGGTGATCAGCATGCTGGAATTAAAAACATTGAGCGCCAAGTTTATATTGACATGTTTGAGTAAAAACAGCTAACTTGAACATACTAAATGTATACTGATTCAAACCAATCACTGGGCCTTAGAGTAACATGACACGTCATGACTTAATGTGTTGTCAGAACCTGTGCAGTGGTGTTGCAGTTAGGACCAATCAATTAGCCTAATCATAGCATCTAAATTGGGCCATAAATGTTTCTTTGTGAAGCAGTGGTTCCTAACCTGTGGGTGTAAACCCACTGTGACGTCAGCCATTAGTTCGTGGACGACCCTATGAGGCCTCAATTTGGTAATTTGGTGTTTTCTGGAGCCAGAAGTGACCATATTTAGATGAGCAAATGGAGCTCGGGAGGATACAGATTGGATCTGACTGAGACCCAGAGGACACGCCATTGTAGCGAATTGTCAATCACAAATTAGCCACCTCTGAAAGCATAATCTGCTTTATTGTCTGTTTGACTCTAAATGGGGCCATAATTTACTAAATGAACATCATGCTGTATTGAAGAAGACTTGAAACCAGTGATTGAGACCATAAACTCAACAGTAAACTGTTTAATGAGGTAACAAATCAGGTGAGAAGTAGGGTCATTTTCTCATTTCTTTTTTCATCCATATTTTATATGGTTGGGACCCCACTGTGGGTCACGAGATAAAGTCATAGCATGGGTGAAAATAATGTTTTTTTCCTATAATCTTTGTTTTTTCCCCCTGTAAATTACTGGATCATTTTAATGAACAAATCACAGCTGGTAGAGAAATGCAATCTGTGACACGTGGTTGTACGCAAACACTGCTTTATTCTGAGAGTCCAAAACCAGAAAAGGTTTGGAACTGTTATATATCCAAATATTTACCATTCACTCAAATCAGATTGATAATGTCCGAGATATAACCTGAGATCCAGATTAAAGAAGGAACCTTATGACCTTGTGATTTACACTTAAATTTCAAAAAATGTAATCACACAGTTAGTTAAATGGTCTATAAAACTCACTTTGGTGACTTGAGGTCTCTGTGGATGATCTTGTGGAGGTGAAGATAGTTCATGCCTCCAGCGATGCCCATGGCCCAGTCCATGAGCAGGGATGGTTGGATCTGCCTGCCTGCTCTCAGCACCTCATACAGCTGTCCCTGGGCACAGTACTCCATGATGATGCAGTAACATGGAGCCTGGGTACAAATACCTCTGAGAGAGTAGAGAAGTATGTACAGCATGTTAACACAGAACATATTAGAGTTGTTACGATCTCTCATAATCCATCTAAACTGTCTATATAATGAGCCAGCTGATCACGTCTACTAACTTGAACGTGATGATGTTGGGGTGTTTGAGCTTGCGCAGGTGCTTGATGTCCGTCTCTTTGATGTTTCGCACTTTCTTCACGGCGACTTCTTGTCCGTGCAGTTTGCCCAGAAAGACGGCACCCTGGGCTCCGCTGCCCACCCACTGAAGGTCAGATATCTCCTCGAACGGGACCTCCCACGCCTCTGAGAATGGGGAAAAAGATGGAGGGAATTCATAAATTTTTAAATTTATAAATTCATTTATAATTTTACTTCCCTTTTAGAAATGTTTTTTGGCCTTTTCATGGCTTTATTCAATAGGACGGCTTAGAGAGATGACAGGAAACAGGATAAGAGAGAGGACGAGTGATACGCTACCAACTGAGGGCACCTCCCTTTCCTTCTTTTTTTTGATGTTGTGATGATTCATTTTGCTTTTATTACATACACGTCATCCTTTTGTCTAGATACATGAACGTCAGTCTCTTCATACTTGGCCTTTTCTTGCTAAGAATTAGATTAGAAGATCAATACCACTATCATGTCTGCCCAGTCAATATGAAGCTACAGCTGGCTGCTGATGAGCATAGCTTAAAATACGGACTGTAAACAGTGGAAACAGCTAGCCTAGCGCTGTCTAAAGGTGACAGAATCCACCTACCAGCACCTCTAAACTTCACAACATAACGTAAAATAACATATCATGAGATGACGTAACAACATTTTATCTTGTTGGTTTAGTCCTTACAAAAGTTACCTATAGATCAAGTAACTTCAAGTAACAGATCAGTACGTAGCCCGCTGTAAAACATAAGGTGTCATTTTTACACTTTTCTTGTACGGTTAACAATAACATGTTACTAAGTGAGCTTTAGAGGGTTTGGTTGCCAGATTTTGTTACCGTTGGGCAGAGCCAGGCTAGCTGTTTCCCCCTGTTTCCAGTCTTTGCGCTAAGCTAAGCTAACTGGCTCCTATAGCGATAGCTTCATATTTACTGTACATATATCAGAGTGGTATTGATCTTTTAACTATTATTTTAAGCATGTTTATGTGTCATGCTAATAAAATGAAAACAAAGCAGGTTCATTTCATGCTGAGCTGTAAACCTAAAGCTTATCAAAAGCTAAAACTCTTTAAACACGACAACAAAACATCAACTTTATGTAAAGCTAAAGCTAGCAGCAGGGAGTACACAGCACCACATCAGGTTTCGTTGTTTTGCAATAACAGACCTGTAACTGTAAAACCTGTTGTAAGCCCGGGCTCTTACAGCCAAACGCAGAGCCCCAGCTGATATCTTGTTCAGTTGTTGAACCTCACCTTAACCTAAGACTCGGGGTGTGCACTGAGCAGGCAGACAGACAGGAAGCTCTAATCTCCTGTGGGTAATTCTCCCTCAGCCTCCTAAATCCTGCTTAGTGCCATTGTGGGGCTGACGCGAAACAGGGGTCCAACGCTCAGGAGAGGGTTGGAACAGGGAGGGGATTTGAGAGCCTAATGTGGTGGTCGGGTAGTGACGGTGGTGCTGGCTCTGCTTGTGTAAAGAGGGGAGGGGGATTCCCCGCGGGTCGGCAGGGGTCCATGTGGCCCTGGACAGACTGTTAATACAGAGAAAATATACGGCCTGCTCTACTGCTGTTCTTAACCCAGAGAAAAGAAGATTCAGACACATTTATCATATTAATAAGGATGATATAAATGATTAATGCTCTACAGTGATAGATTGAGGGCTCCGTCTTGAATGGGCCCCACAGTAAAGACATAAGGCCACATCTGACACACCAGAATTACCTCAGGTCTGCTTTGTTTGATCTGAAAAATTGAGGAAATTTAGAGCATCGCCCGGCAGCCTGCAGTCCTTCACAATCAATAAAGGACAGCCCATGTTCCTGCTTGCCATTGTGCCTTCCAATCAAAGCATAAGAATAGAGCATTGTGATATGGCAGGCAGGCATTCAGCTGCAATACCCCTATTTATTTCACTTTCATAATATCCGTATTGCTCTCGTCAGCGCGTGTGACTCCCCGCGATGCTGCACAGAGGAGGGGAGCAGCGAGGTGCAGATGGGATGGGAGTGATAACGGCACAGGATGAAAAGGAGAGGCAAGGAGACAATGAGAGATGGAGGGAGGAGGGGAGCGGAGGGGAGACGTGGAAGTCAAACGGGTGATAAAATAACAGGAGGCAATGAAGACAAGAAGACGTATAAATCTGCCACCTTCAAGCCTGCTGTATTTATTCTATCAAGTTTGTTTTTGACATCTTATCTGACTTTATGTGTCCGTGTCAGTGTTAAATAAGTGTTTCTATTTGTGGATGTGTTTATGTGTTTCTTACAATCATCTCTGGGCGCATGCTCACATACGTGTGTGTGTGTGTGTGTGTGTGTGTGTGTGTGTGTGTGTGTGTCAGGTTTGCGTTAATAGAGATGAGAGGCGCAGGGTCAGAGCGTGGCCATGCATAATTCATGAAGCAGATTTGGCAGAGGAGTCCCGGGGGAGCTCTGCGCTATTGTAGTGGCTGCAGACATAAACAACACAGCGTTACAGGGAGCTAGTTTCATTGGGGGGGTGGTAGTGGGAGGGAGGTGGGGTGGGCACAAGCAGGCGAGAGGATGGATGGGGGGGGGGGGAAATATCAAGGGAAAATAAGCCATTTGGAGCTTTGATGGAGTCTCTCTCACTGGCTACAGCTCACGTCAAGGCAAGTGTTTGTTTACAACATGGCCTTTGTGGGAGTCATTTTTCTGTTAATGTAATTAAACAGTTGGGAGAAGATAATTTCATTAGCATATCAAAGATTCAGGCTGGTATTAAATGGCTACAACCATTAAAAGCAGCCATCGCCAGCCAGTGTGTGTGGATGTGTTTATGTGTTTTTAACTGTAATGGATTTGACTGAGAGACTTACCGTCTAGGTCGTGTTTGTGCTCTGTGGAGTAAGCTTTGCCGATCATAGTCCAGACAGGCCGCAGACACCCAAACAACCCCTCCAGAAACCCTCCTCCCCCTCCTGTGGACTGGCACTGTAGCCTGGCGTCACCCGCCTGGCTCCTGACTGCGCTGCTGTCCAGCTCCTGCCCCTCTCCCTCTGTCCTTCCAGGGCTCCCATCATGCTCGTGGAGCTTCAGGACACTGTTGGCAAAGTGTTCCTGTTGATCCTCGCCCGGCGTCTGGTTGTGCCCGGCAGTCTGCCCCTCTCCTCCTCCGCCCCCGGGCTCGACGGCACCTCCGGTGTCTATGGACAGGACGTTGCGCAGGACGCACTGGGTCGGGGTGAGGTCCATTTCTGGGGTGCATGGTGTTTCAGCATCGAGGCGGCGAAAGGATGGAGGGTCGGAGATGGGTGTGTTGAAGCCGGACAGAGAAGGAGAGGGGGCACGAGTTTCATGAATGAGCGCCATGAGGGCCTGTGGTCATCAGAACAAGTAGAGAAGTGGAAGTCTGGACAAGATCAAACACAGAGAGGGGAAGAGGATGGAAAATGTTACAAATCAAATCAAAGTTAAATTCATTCCATGAATGCGAGCTGAACATCGAGTGTGTGGGAGATTATCACCTCTGGAGGATGAATATTTTCATAGTCACCTATGACTAGAGCCTTTAGCTGCTGTTAGTGAGTTATCATAAGTGTCAGAGGAGCTCTGTGGAGTGACTGTTCAGCACCCCAAAAAGCTCAGATCTGGGCCATGCAGTTCTGCAAATGCAATCAGATAAGAGGGCAAATCTCTTTAGCTGTGATCAGTATCAAAGAAAAACACATTCGTAGCTTCTATGCTCCTCTGGCTCATGTCAATTTTTTGGCTTTGTTGCATCTCCCATAAAAAGCTTTCTATAAAGAGTGGCTTTACGGGCTGTGCAGGGGTCTTTCGTGAAGGGTAACATTTCATAGAGTAAATATATTTTTTTTTAATATGCCAACAGTCGTTGTGTGTCCTGTCATTGTGGTGGAGAAGAGGTTGTATGGCTCACGTGCCGCTCAGTTGCCCTCCTGGATCCACAGTCTTGGCATATATATTTTATAATCTACTTGTATCCAAAATGTTCTCATTGGGATCTGAATATTTGTGATTTGGTTGGTTTGTTATGCCCACGAAACATCTATTGCAGGATCCCTCCTCTGTGGCTCTTCCTGAGGTTTGTTCTCTGCTGAAAGGGTTTTTTTGTGGGGGAGTTTTTCCTTCCTGGAATTGCGGGTCTAAGGACAGAGGGTGTTGTGCACTGCACAGATTGTAAAGCCCCCCGAGGCACTGTGATTTGTCATTTGTGGCTTTATAAATAAAACTGACCTGACTTGAATTAACTACACAACAAGAGAATGAGTTAATCATCAGCATAGAATAGTAATGTCAGGAAAAAACACTGCATATAATTCAAAACATTCACAATTTTTAGCCTTCGTCACAACGCAGATGTGAGTATTTATTGCTTGCTGCACCGCTGGTCTAATTTCGGTTATTACTCTACATGTGGCCATTAGCTTATGAGTCACGCTGTCTGATCTCTGAACATATCAAATCAATATGTGAAACATGATTCAGGATGTGTGGATAAAGGACAAAAGAGCAGCCTGTGTGGACCATAAATCTGAGGAAGCCTCGCCACGAAGAATATTAGATCCCCCTCTAGGAATAACTTGACAACCTTCTGTAGCTGCCGCAGCATCACTGTGTCACTCTTAGAGAATATTAGGCTGCACACACACACAGGACTGCCTTCCTCTTGGTTTACCATGTTCATGATTTGCAAAACCAGAACGGTGTCACAGCTGGTTATTTACATCCTACTCGAGTAGCTTCGCCGGCGTATGAAAGTGGATGAGATCGAATAATGAGAGAAATTCTGTAAGCCTCCTCGAAGCTTGTCATTTCTCCAAGGACGACGGTGTGTACACGCTCAGCGGAGAATGAAAATGAATTATTTCTCGTCGGAGCCTTTTTGAAGTGGTTCACTCCTCCTCGGCTGTCTCTGACTAGAAAAGAAAAACCAGGTGGCTTTGCAGAAATAATGATACAAATCAAAATCGAACATCATCCTGTGTGAAGGGCTGAGAATGTCACATCCTGATCAGTGTGAAGGTCAATTTGAGTCAAATTACTGAGCCAAAAATGCAATTAAGACTCATTTCTAAGACTTATTTCGTCCTCACTCTGGGTAATGTACCTGACATCCGATGTACGAGGCCCACTGTGTCGTGACACCACCACATATAGCAATCTATAATTTATAAGAGTGAATACCCCCAAAACAAGGCAAGAAGACGCAGCCTGGATGATCCATTAACCAAAACCTGAAGCATAAAGCTCAAAGTCTGGAAAAAAAAAATCATCCTCATTATAAATGTGCTGCAGAGAGAGAAGCACTGAGACACATCTGGTGTCTGAAAATCTGGAATAATCGCGCACATCATTCACATCCGACTGGTTCCTGTCTCTGTCTGTTAATAGTGCCTGCACACTTTATTTATGTGGAGGTATCAGCTGCGGGAGCTGCGGGAGGAGGCTACGCTCTGCTACAGGCCAGCGCATTGTGGATTTATCGCAGGGGCTTCTTGTGCGCATCGTCGCCTCTCCTCCTGCGGCTGAGATCCTCCCCGCTGGAGGAGCGTCACTGACAACACTTAAATGACACTCTAAAGACGTTTATGTGTGGATATTAAAAAGGGCCTGCTGCGTTATTTACGGGTAACATTAGCTGTGCCGCGTTCCCCTGAATGCCATTGAACGTGAAAGCAACGGTTCCTACCTCAGCGCCGACACCTCGAGTCCATCTCTGGCGACTCCAAGAGCGTATTCCAAGTTTATTCTAGAAAAACAGCGAATAATCCTCCCTTTTCTGGGGTCTGTCGTTACAGCCCAGCATCCACGCTTCCTCCTCTTCCTCCTCCTCCTCCTCTTCAGCGCATCCACTGCCGCCCTGGATAACTGGAAGTCTGCGTATTTCTCCTGCGTAAACAGTAAACACCGCTACAGCTCCGCTCCCCTTTGGTTCGCTTGTTTTTTCCTGCTCCTACACCTCCTCCTTTTCCATTCTCCTCTGAGGACGCGATGTGCGCACACTCAGGAATTTATACGGCGATCTCACCTATAGTAAACACGACCGAGGAGGAGAGGAGAGGAGAGGAGGAGAGGATGGGAGGATGGGAGGGGAGGGAGGCAGCGTTGGTGTCCTCCAATCAGAGAGGAGGAGCGCGCTGTGACGAGCGCAGTCCGGTGAGACACGGGACAACCGCAGGTAAACGGGTTTATGTGCGGGCGTGAGGAGCAGGAGCAGGAGGAGGAGGAGGAGGAGGAGGTCAGCCGGTATGTGAGGTGATCAAAATGATGTCATCCCCAAAGCATGCAGCATTTGAGTGGACAGCGCCGTGTAAATCCCCTCAAACCCTATTAATGCCCTCTGTATCCAGTCTAATTGGTGCGTAATCTGTGAGCCCCCACCCCTCGTCTGCCACAGAGGGGACATGTGGGAAGGACGGCAGCACGTTTTTTTTTTTTTATTATTATCTTCATCTCCAATCTCTACTGACCCATTTCTCTCAGAGAGCACAGAAGGAACCTAAATGGGACTTTCCCCAGGCGTGATTTGTTTCCCTCAGCGGCTTCAATTAACCTGAATGAAATAAAATATCACACTGATTTCGAAAACTTTCAACACAAATCTCTTTTTGTGTGTTTGATGTAGGGCTGAGAAAATGTCGATATCGTTATCGTGATATGACCGTATATGAACCTAGATTTTGGTTATCATCATATCATGATATGACATACAGTAAAAACAAACCGGCCGGTCGATATTAAAGCCTGGTTTCAATATGAAAACTTTTTTTATTTCAGAAATTATAATCCTGAAAAAGATGCTTGGGTTTAATTATTAAAGTCCCAATGAAGTTCAGTTCCATAACTTTGTCCGACCCGATCGCCAGAATAAATGTTAGCTCAGTAAGTTTCTAAAATAACTGTTTTAGTTGCCAAAAACACGGCTGGAAATGACCCCACGACGTCTCCTTAAAAACACGAGCACTGTCATCACAAACACAGCAGGATTTGGCCCGACTTGCTGTGAAAAAATGTTGGTTTTGTCACCACAAACAAGGCTAGAAAATGTCCTGAGCATTCCTTAAAATATCCAGTGGTGTCACGCTTACAAAAATGGTTAAACATTGTGGTCCCTTCTCAAAAAATATCCTGTAGGTTCACACTTAGAAATGCAGAAATGCAGACCACAACTCCGGTCGCCCGTTTGGCAGTCTCGTCAGCTGTGACTGTAACCAATCGTAGCATTTATGAAGTGGTTTTAAGGAGATTTTTCAAATATTAAGATAAATATTTTACTGTGATGTAGCCTAAAGGGGTCCTGCTCCTGTTATTCAAGGTGTTATTCTCAAGGCCTTAACATGATACAAGACTAAATGAAGCTTTCCATATTGAGTCATGCATAAAACTAATGCACACAAGACACAAGAAAGTCATATAAAGCAGATTCTGAATGCTTAATGTCTACAACAGTCACTAAAACAATAACTGCTGATAAATGAACATTTTGCAGTCCTTTTAAGGGTTTTACGATGAAGTTCAAGCACATTTTTAGAATATTTAGTGGATTATGTTGAGCCATTTCACAGTAAACGTACACTTGATTATCATAGTAAGCCTTAAGAATGAACAACACAAAATAACTCACTTCCTAATCACACAGCTCACACATTTAAGTCAGGGTAATCCCGCATGATGAAAGGATGTCAGAGTATCTCTGCGGGGGAGATCATGAAATCAGTGTCAACACTGGAGAATCTTCCAAGAGTCAAACTATTTGGCTGACACAGGAAGATATGAGTTTGTGGTGCAGCTGGGGATCCCGTGTCTGAGCTGCATATTTACTGACGGTCCAAATGGTTGTAGCTACGTGACCCTTTTTGAGTGCTAAATCCAAATCCAGCCCTTATCTCCCAGATTAAACTCGTGTTGGGTTTAAGCCCTGTAACGATGACCTCATCGTTCGGCTTGTAGACGGTGGGGAAACCCCAACTAGTGCGCAAACCGATCATGTGAGACTGAGAAACCTACACAACACACAAGAATATCAAGCCTCCCCCTCGTCTTCCTCTCTCTGCAGAGCTTTATGAAATTCTGATGAAAATGATATCATCGCACCAGCTTCAAGTGATACCTCCAGTGAAATTACAGTTAGAAGTTGTTTACCTCTGTTTCATTTCTTATGAGTCATCCTCCACCTTCTGCTTCCACATGAAGCCTTGCCAAATGAAGATAAGAATTATTTTCTTTCAGAGTACTTTGCATTGTCTCTCTCTTCCTCTCTTTTTGTGACATTTTCACACCCACGAAGGGGAAACGAACACTGTCAGAGCATTGTTGCATCTCTAAAATGATTTCTGACAGCTCACTTGAATGCTTAAGTTTATCTTCTAATCGAATGGAAAATTATTTTTAAGCTACCAAATGAATATTCAAGGAGCCCCAGCCAAAAAATGGTTTATGAATGTTTAATCTTGATTTTAATATCACATGAAATAGAAATAGTCGGCAAAACCGGCGACTTTAATCATTCTTGCCATCCACATCTGTAATTCCTCTCCCTACTCTGTCTTAAGGCGGTCCGAATGGAGCAGAACATCCTCTGTTCTATTTCTATCTTTTTCTTAAAACTTTCCTCATGATTTATTTATTGGTGCCTGTAGTTGCAGTATGGCTCCTCGTCGGGGATGTTCAGTCCTCTAAGGGTCCGTGCAGCTGCCTCTGAAGTCCACCAACACAGCTTGTGCTTCTGTTGTGGTTACTCCAGCAGAAACAGGCACAGAATGAACGCCGCAGGGTATCACGCCTTATCAGATAAAAACTTCATATCTCCAAAGCGACAGCTTTTTTAGAAAATGTATGCAGTGGGGCTCCCATTGATTTTTTAAGACTGCACGGTGGATTCAAAATGAGCTACGTGCGTTGTCCTGTCACTGGGGTAGCAGCAATATGCTGTTTTAAAGGTACACTGTGGTATGCAAACTGGTGATTATCATACTGTGTACATTTCCTTATCTATGGTACTGAAGTATACCATATTAGTGTTATTGAAAAAGTAATATTTTCCATGTCTGTCAACCTAAAATCCCTTCTGTTTTTCATTCTATTAAGGATCACTGTAACTGATAATAATAATTGCTGATGATTGTTGAGATATTTTCTGAGATGTTTATCATGCTTCTTTAATTGATAGTCATATGCCATAACAATCAATTATCAGTTAATTATTAATACTATATGAAATAACCACTGACTTGATCTATGTTTGATGTAAAGTCAGAGTAGGCTCCATTAAGAGTTTAACGACCAGATAAAGCAAAACACCAAGTTGCTTGAATGATAAACTAAAAAGCACAAAATAATGACGTCATTGAAGAGCTCCCATCTGCTGCTATCTAACACCTGACCCAAACCATATTAAGGCACAGCTCAAATGTAAAGTATCAGTTTGTATAGAATGCCTTTTTGTATTTTTAAATGACAAATTACTTGTATTTTAATTAAACACAGATTCTCATGCGAGTATTTTGCTTTTTATTTTGAAATATTTGATGAGAAAATATTTGTCATTTGTAACGAGATATTTTTTGATGCATTTGTGGTCAGTTAATGCATTTTTAATCCGTTCTTAACAGCGATTAATCATTAACATCCCCACACTGCGTTTAAGCAAAGATCATCTTGTAATTCAAGATTAAACACACTAAAAAGCGCACAATTACAAGTGCAAAGCTTTAACCTGACTACTAGGACTGACTGCACAGCACTCCACCACGGTCTGATGCAAAATGCTGCATTGTTTGGAAACATGCCTCGTAATCTGTAGGAGGGAATTAACACAAGCCTGCAGTGAAGGATGTCGAGAGGAATGTGTGTGTGCATGTGTGTATACATGAGAGCACAGTATGCTGTGAAAGGCCTGGTGCCAAACAGTTACAGATTGTCCCAGTCCGGGTAAGGGGGAAGGGTAGATTAGAGGTGTGTGTGTGTGTGTGTGTGTGTGTGATGGGTGTAGGGACAGAGGGGGAGGGCAGTTCCTGGCTCTTTGGAGAGCCTATTTATGGATCTTCATCGAGAGCCCCTTGTGTTACTCATTGTCACTTTCCCTCACACGCGGCTGAATAGGTGGCCAATCATCAAATCCACTCAACTCTGTTCCTAACGGGAACGTGAACAAAGAAAGCAAAGATAATTGGCACTCTGCTACAACATAATATTGACTGAAAGCCAACCACAGCAGAGTCACTCTTTTAGATTTCAGATGAAAGAACACAGGTAAGTGTGTGCGTGTGTGTCTGTGTGTGCGTTTTTCTGTATGTCTATGTCAATAACCACGATAGAGACATCCCTTCCTGTCTGTCGGGGGAAGCTGATATTGGACCGTGTTGTCATCAATCAGGTTGCCACGACTACTCCATTTTGCCCGCTGATGGGATTCATTAAGATTGGCGCCAACCAGCATTGGAGGGTGTGTGAGGAGGGTTGGTGGGTGTGGGATTCTCCATTTCAACAAGATGATCTCATCTCCTGTCTGCAGACCTTTCATTCATAAACTTCATCCATTCACACATGCGTGTGTTCAGGCGCGTGCACACACAGACACAACCTACGTATCTCCCAGCGGGACGCTGAGGAAACAGTTCAGCCAATGAGGCAATGTTCAGGTGAGATCACTGCCGGACGCCAAGGTTCCTCTTTCCATTTAAAAACTCTATAAAGGATGAGTGTTTGATGCCTCTCATCACTTGACCTTGCTTGCATTACAGCACCATATACTCAAGAGCGGAAAGAAGACGTCATGATAGAAAACTGACCGAAAACAATAAAAGGTAAACAAATTAGTGCCTCTGTAGTCGTCTTCTGTATGCGCACGTTTTCAGTTACCACTAACTGATGTTAGCATTTCCACATCCAGCAAATGGAACAATATTAGCATTAGGGATGCTCGATAATATCAGCAATAGGGAGGGGACAATATAAGATTATATTGTGGCAAAACTGCTCAGGTCAAGTTGATCGTGGTGACTTTCTATGATTCGAATAATCATGAATATCCTAGTGAGTGACTTCAAAAAGCTGTCTAGCTTCATAACATGCAGTCGCTCATTGATTTCCTGATTAGGAGTCTGCATCTTTCCAGTCAATACAAAGTCCTAAGCCTGTCCCCATGACTAAAGGTTCGGTTTGCCTATTGTATCACCACAAAAGATAGAAATGCTGTGGATTACAAACTGAAGAAAACAAGGAGATGATGTGCCCACGTGCAGAACCGGCTGGAGAAAGCTAAATGCCACGCGAACCAACACCTCCAACTAGCCCCGATCATTTCTGTGACCACCATTCGGCTCCACTCGCCACTTAGTTTGATGTACACTTTAAAAAATATGTATCCTATTGATTTGTTTCCATGATGTAACATCGAGTGGTTCCAGTATGTTTTTGTTGCCATTTTAATCTTGACATGAAATGTTCCTATCATCCCATGCCTAATCAGTAGGTTATTGGTATTGGCCGATAAAGGCTTTAAAATAAAATATCGGCACCGGCACACAATGAACACTTCTGCTAATACAACATGCTGATACGATGACGCTTTAATGAGTCGCACATGATGCAAACCATTACCATTGACCTTGTAGGTTTCATATCTTTGTTTGTACACTGCATGTCTCCATCTGCCAGTGGGCCATCACGATAAGAGTAGCCATTTAATTTCACTACAAGAGAGACTTGACATTCTCTGCTATTAGGTGGTAAAGAATCTGTGCATACATTGGTCTCGGCTTCAGTAATCTACCGAAATGAGTTGGAGTTAGAGTAAATGCTCCAGTGTAGGCTGGGCAGTGGGTTTTTACAGCTTTTTGTGGCTGAAAATGACACTATTGAAAGTGGTGAGAATGAATGAAATTAGTAAATTTGTGGACCAGAAAACCAAAACAATGAGCTGGAAGTCGTTATGAAACTCTGTAGAGAAAAGGAGAACTTTTGTTACAAGTAAAACTGTTTCACATACAAGTGATCAAGGATCCAGTGATCATTAAAGGTGCACTGTGTAGTTTTAGGGTAGACATTTTAATCAGATTATAAGATCATAATTTCTTCATTAACTGAACAAACTAAATAAAAAAAGAACTCTCTTTGTTTTCATGACTGAATAAACAAACTGACCTTTACTTTCTTTGTATTTGGCGGACCCTGCCACCTTCCTAGCTTCAGACAGTGTTCTGGGACCTTATTGTCCTCTGAGAACAGCTTGTTTATTCAGTTATGGAAATATCAAAACACCTCATTAATATTGTAAACATAAAAATTCTGAGTTTGAATTTAATCTCCGAAACGACATAGTGCTCCTTTAAATATTGACCCGCGCCGCCTTTAAACTTTATTGACCACTCTCTCGCTGACAAGACGCGTCCGAGACGGCTGAAGAACCATATTGACTCATTCCAGCGCGCTCTAAAATATGCAAATCCGACATTTAGATCAAGCACTGCTTTGATCTTCCAGTGAGATTAGAGATGCGTCTGATTTTCCCTTTGAAACCTCCGAGAGGCGAGAAGCTGGCCGGGCAGCCTGCTGTGGAGAGCCTCTGGCAGCGCTCCAGTCAGGAGAGGGTTAATAACAATAAAGGGGAGGTTGGAGAAGCCTTCCTGAAAGTCACATGGTCTGTGCCGGGAAGGGGAGGAGAGGAGGGAGGGGAAGGGGGGCGGAGTATGGAGCGTGTTGCCGTAGAAACAGGATCCTCAGTTGGCCAGTGTGAAGTCAGAGGCGTAATATTAGGCGGTGACTGCAGTGAGATGCTGCTGGTGGTGGTGTGAGGCGGGTGGGTGGATGGGTGGGGAAGGAGGTGGGTGACTCACACTGGAGGACGCACTCTGCATTCTAATGGATGGCCACACATGTACACACACACAGACACACACACACACACACACACACACACACACACACACACACACACACATACAGTACTCTCTCTCTTCACCTTCACTGGTTGCCTCAAATAATCAATCCAGTGTCCCCTTTATTTTTGAGATCTCTCTCCACTTTATCCCCAGCATGTCTCAGCAGTATCCTCCACAACATATAATTAATTCATTATGTCAATGTACATCCATTAGTCTACGTCTTGGTGGCTTCACTTGCATGCCACGATAAGGGGCATCTATTAGAGGGAAACCGAATGCTTAGACAGCCTAGTAAACTACAGCCATGTAATTGGTGACGGTATAATTGCACAGCACACGTAGCAATTAAAGCGATAATATGTGTAAACCATGCTCAAGATTATCATTGGATTAACTACACTTCCCAAATGCCCCTGAGTGTGGAGGCTCACCAGCTGTTACAGGGGAAGTGTTGGTAATTACACGGACGATTTTTTAGGGTTCTTGTTTTGAGGGTCTTTTCTTTTGGCTGCAGGGGAGTCAGTTTGTATCTCATTAGATCCGTTCATGTAAATGGGCTCCTTCTCTCGGGGTGCAGGATGAGAGAAGCATAAGCATCAAACTTAAGTAGGTGTTTTCTCACAAATATGAATAAAAAAAATATGAGTTTTGTGATGCCTCAGGGTTGACCAAGGCGGTTCAGTGCAACAGCCAACGTGCTTGAGGGTGAGAATTAGACAACGAAAATGTTTAAAATCACTAATTATGTTTATAGATGCTTTTAATTCAGTCAATGCGTACATAGTGTTTTCATATAGTACTAATGGAACAAGTAGCCACAATGAAATAACAGAGACTGGAGTGATTGTATTCATTTTATGGTCATACATTATTAATGTCATAATGTAGACTAAAGGTCATTTGGAAGCGTGCAGATTTACACCATGCTATGTCTATATAGGTAGCTCCAAACTCTAGAGGGCAGCAGCATAACCGCTTACAGCTGATGACTTTACTTTTTGCCGTCGCTATCTTTGGTTGTAGCGATCATGGACGCATAATGAGACCTGGATGCAACCTGGACACCTTCATTCCCACAAGGCTCAACCTCCCAGGCAGTGGGCCTACATGGTTGTATTTTTCTGTTAAGTATGGAAAATATGTGCACAAATATTTCCTTTCTTGAAATTTTGTGAGATTATTTTGTTTACTTACTCTCCCAGCTGGAACTACCGGACTATCACCTCTTGCAGTACAAAGTAGTGATAGGAGACAGGATGGGGCTAGCTGGTTAGCATGCTAACTTCAGTAGATATCTCTGCTACATAGACGTGTTTGACATGATGTCAACACTATTGTTTCTTCGTACTCTGATTATGATGTTAGATTTTTTTAATGTTTTAAACTGAAATTCTGGCCATATTTTACAAATGGCCCTTTTAATAGTAATAATAATAATAATAATAATAATAATAATAATAAAGAGATTTCTCCTATTTGTGTCAACAATAACAAAATCAAGATCCAATAAATGCACTGTTTGAGAAGCTTGAAGATTATTTATTTATTATATTGTATATACAAAGCTTACAAAGCACCCTTAAAAGTAACACTTTGATACCATTTGGTGAATTTAAAACCATTCAGCTTCAATTATTTTATTTTGTTGTTTTATACATCTTTTATGAATTTTATTTATATACTTATTTTATTTTTGTATCTTTCAACATTTTGTATCTCTTATATGATTTTAAACTGTTACTCAACATCATTGTAAATGAGAGCCTGCCCCCAATGATCTTTGAGTTAAAACAAAGGTTAATAATAATAATAAGAAAATAAATGTTTCCCTGAAAAAACATTACTGTCATGTTTTTGTTCTCCACTTGACATAGCTGTCGTTGACATCCACAGCCTAGACAACATACTGATCAAAGCAGCCACTGCAGTGTTATAACACAGGGGACTGTGACGTACCCTCGCCCTATAGCAAATCATTGACTTTTTGATTGAATGCTGCTTTGCGCTTCCTTTTAAGGCAAACCAGGGCAGGTTCATTTCCCATCATCGCTGCGTGTAAAACTGGAAGCAGCAGGGAAAAAAATCACAGGCAGCAGTGTGACGTTTTCTCGGTCGCCACCCACAACTGTATCTCATGGTTCGGGGCAAGCCAATGGTGGACAGGCTGGCTGTGTGATACAGTGCTGGATGGTCAGCGAAGCAGGAGGCTGGCTGATGAACATTACCTTCAGGCTTGTTTATTTCATTTTGCCTGTGACCATGACTCATTGGATTTTTGGGAAAAAGAGGGCAGCTAGACTACTACTCGAGACAAAAACAAAGAAACTGGATATTTTCGGATTCTTTTTGTTTCAGATTTTCTCCTTAATTGTCAGTTGTATTGTACTTCTTGTGACTCCTCATTGGCCTTAGTGTGGAAGAAGTTAAACCGAAAAGTGATATTCCCTCCCAGATTATTACATTTGAGGGATTTTCTTACAATTGTAACACTAAAGACACAACAGAGATTATTATGTGTCATGAGTGAACAAAAAACCTAGTTAGTAGAGTCAGTTAAGTCAAGCGTTATTGGTAAATTAGGTGCTTTCTTGAATATTCTTCCTTTTGTTTAAATAATTCATACTTCACCTCACTCCTGCCTCTGCTCTATTGTGATTCTATTGTGTATTTTGCTTGTACTTGTCACACAATCATGGCCTTGAGCCAACAAATCTGAACCTTTCTTATTCTGTCTTTGCACGTGTCTGTTCTATTAGGCAGCTGTTACATTCTGTCAACACTTATAACTTGTTAAAGACGAGATGATCTGTCCCTAATTTGCCTAATGTATGCAGAATAATAAGAGGAAGAGGCATTGTTTCCTAAATTTGCATTCTGGAGGAATACCAGTCACCAATTATACAGAATTATGCTAATTACCCACTTGACTGGATCACATATTACCTGTGTTAAGAGTCATTAATTCAGATGAAGTAAAAAGGCCAATTATCACGTGTTACCAAACTGTGATGGAAGCGATGACACATTTAGAAAGAGACAATATAAATGACATGTGAAAAAGACTCCTAAACAAGCTGCCAACAAAAGAAACAGCTATTGTGCAACATCACCAGCCGGCAGTCTGTCAGTGCAGTCGCTGTCCATGGTGCTGATGAGGAGCTATGAGGCTCGAAGGCAACAGCAGAAAGTACCAAATGCATCTACTCATTTAATCTGTGACTATGAATGGGATCCAGAAGATGTGAACGTTGGAAAAAATTATTCAACTTTAGCTGTTTTTTTAAATAAGTTTTCTTACAAACGAATTATTCTGAAACAAATGAAAACAAATTGTATTGCATATTTATATTGACCTTAAAGGGGCACTATGTAGTTTCGGAGAAGAAATTCAAACTCAGGATTTTAATATTTACAATATTAATGTGGTAATAATAAAATACAATACAAAAATATAAATTTTTGCTTTAACTGAATAAACAAGCTGTTCTCAGAGGAAAATAAGGTCCTCAGATCACTGTTTGAAGCTAGAAAGGTGGCAGGGTCCGCCACATGTATACAAAGTAAAACAGTATGAAATTTTGTTGTCCTTTAAGGTCAGTTTGTTTTTGCAGTCATGAAAACGACAAAAGTTTGTTAATTTATTATTATTATTTAACTTTCTCTTTTGAATAATATTTCTTGCCATAAAACTACACAGTGCACCTCTAAAGTCATTATCATATGTGAGAATTTTAGCGTAAACCTAAAAAAACTACTAAAACCATCAACACAATGTGAATAAATAGCAGTTTTGACATTATGATGTCTAAGTATTGCGTTCTAGAGATATCTACTGACGTTAGCATGCTAGCCAGCTAGCCCCAGCCCACCACAGACCAAAGCTCCTGTGCCAGCGTTGTAAAAAAACAAACAAACACTCCCCTGGTCCCCGAGCTCCTAACCCAGACCGCTAGCTGCACGGCTAACCGAGCTATCTAGCTAACGGCAACTACAGTTAGCGCTTACTCTGGTAATATTGCTGCCCCCCAATCTTTCTGAGTATGAATTTGACAGGTGGCCAATTCTTACATATGCAATAAAATTGCCTTATCTTGAGTTATTTCATGATTTAAACGCTGATTCTATCAATGCTGTCGTTCTTTTCAGCAAGTGAAAATAAAACGTATCTCTCCCTAATGGCAAATTTGGCACAATGCTAAAAGGTTGCAGGACACTGTGGCCCTCTCACATTTTTGAACTACAAATCTAAAAAAAATAATCCCCATAATATTACTGATTTGTTTTTTGTTTGGAGCAAGTCCAGGGCGAGAAGTCTGGTTATTACAACATGTAGCTGGACCATGGCCATCTTTGTCAGGAGAAACCCTACACCCTGCGCTGTCAGGAAAATGGAAGCCCCCCTCTTAAATCAATGTTTATCGATTTCATTAGGCTGAAATAAAGAGCTGTCAACGTGCGGTGGTTAGGTGGTGATATGCGACCGAGCAGCTCGGCGGTATGATTGACCTACAGCGCCGCCTGGCTGCGGTGAGGCTAACCTACATGGCAGCAAATATTCGACTGGATTACAGATTAGAATCTTGTGTTCCTCAAACACTCTTTGTCCAGAACGAGGGAAATAGCATTTAATTGCACTCAAAGACTGTGTGTGTGCACATTATATCAGATGAATATATTCACACTGGACAGGGCAGATGATTGATGCTCTGCAGGAAAAACAGATGCTGCGTTCATAATTCTAGCAGGAAATTAAAAAAAACCTACCCTTTTCAGCCTCGGTGCTGCTGAATGCGATGACACGCGGGGTTGTTTGGTTTCCAGCCGGTGGGTCGGCTGGTAAATGAGGAAAGAGCAGATTTCCACACGAGAAAAACCCCGAAAGACGTGATGGTGCCTCCGCTCAGCCTTTACTACTCCGTGCAGGGGTCCCATCTGGCTAATTACCTTGTCAATAAATCTTGAAGGTGATCCCGCGAGAACGGGAGTTGCGGGTGAGATCTGAGGCTGACCCTCCTTAACGATCCTACACATCCCGTGTGTTTATGTTTATATTCGCTTATATTTGCCTGCAGTTCATTTATATGTTCAATAAAGAGAGATACAAGGTAAATGTTGTTATGAAATATATAGGCTACTATAACCACTGTAATTAAACATACACTTGTTACTAACCCTTAAATCTAAAGAGCAACAATCACATAACTTAATCCATAGCAAAATATCAGGACCATCATGTTTCTCTTTGTTATTATTATTATTATAATTATTATTATTATTATTATTTTTGTCTTTCATTTTGAAAGTCAAATTGGGGCCAGACAGAAGCAATATGTGTGTGTATGTGACCTTGACCATTGACCTGAGGCAGATGCAAGCTGGGGCCTCGATTTGCCCAGTTAGTGAGCCTGACAATAATAAATTCTATTCTATTCTCTATTTCTCTTTTTTATTCTATGATATGTAACTCTAAAAATCATACCAGGACTTTATTTAAGAAAAAAATGTGATATTTTTTTACAGGTTATTAATTTCTCATCATGTGTTCAAAGTCTTGTGTGTGTGACGTTTCTTCCATCTTTTTTTTGCCCCTGTTCTTTCTTTCTTTTTTTTAATTCAAGAACTTCAAATACATACAAACAATTTATACAAGTCCAAAAATCCAGTCCATTCTCAGCACAACCAAACATCAACAAACAAAACACAATTTAGAATTTAGAGGTCTGCTAATTAAAAGGAGTACATTTGAAATGTCTAAAATAGTCTTGTTGTCTAATTGTTTTTGCCAATTTCTGTGTTTTCAGATCTAAATGATCAATGGAAGTCAAATATGATTTCAAATCTGTAACTTTAAAAGTGTGACAGGAGGGCAATCTTTCAATATGGCACACATTTACTCACTTGTATTGAGGGTCTAAGGACAGATCACAGGTAATGCGATTGTGATTTTGGGCTATATAAATAAAATTACTAAAGTAAGGTACAAGTGAATAAATGTACTTTATTACTGATGTACTGTAGAAATGTAATGTAGCAGCCACAGCACTGTGTGTGTGTGTGAGGCTTGTTTTAATTGTCTTCAGCGCCCTCTGCTGTCACATAATTTTAGTTATTATATAAAATGGATTTTGATCCCTAAAATCTCTAATATCTCGCTTCATTTGCCTCCAGTTATGTTGTTAGTGTCACAAATGCCTATTAAAGAAAATATAAAGCGAACAAACAAACAAAATCCAGTGTTGTATAACAAAAACACTTCCCCGTTCCTCGGGGTCTTTCGGCTCACTTAACAGGTGCACCACTTCCGGTCCGGCTGCCAAATCTGTCCGCCACCGGCACGTCTCGTGTGAAGTCGTGTCTGAATGTGGTGTGTACGCACGGCTGCGATCAACTTAATTAAAATCACATCTCAAATAAACTTGAGCAAACCAGCAAGTGTTTTCCGACTGTTGAATTCACAAGCTAACTGCTGTCGTTTAGTCTCTGTAGACGTTACTCGCGTTGAACTACGACGATACATGTCGAGTCAAGCGAAGAAGCTCTGCACTGACAACATGACCGTTAAAACGATCGGAACCCACAACGGCAGCTTTCACTGTGATGAAGTTCTGGCCTGTTTCTTCCTCCGACAGCTGCCTGAGTACAAGGTAGGTTCAGCACTGATGGAGGGTTATGGCGGGATGATGGGCTGCTTGTATTGTTCCCTCAGCTGGTGCTGTTTAATTACAGTCTGTGCGGTTGCTGCTTCAATTCAAACCCTGTTGATAAAACCACGCTTTAGATGTGTTTGTTCCGTTTGCATTGGCTGATTTGTATGGATAAGATTTTATTTTTTTTAATTTCTTATTTTTTTTATACTGTCAGACATCCATTGTCATGTTTTTGCACTCCAATTGGGGGTGCTGCTGTACAGATAGATGGAGCCAACAGAGAGATTACACATAGTGTACCCAAAACTAATCTAGTGTAGTCATATATTTTACTTTTCAGGAGAAAGTGCCATGCCATAGTATTGGATCTTTTTAAGGTGACTTATTATCTGAACTGTTTGGCTCAAAGCGAGACTGATTTCAACAAAGAACCTATTTAGCTTGCATGTGACTTATTGTTTTTCCAGCATTTGGCACAATCTGTGTCCCAAATGTAAACAAGGATGTAACTCCACCACCAAACATAACACACCACAACAGGAAAGGGTGATAAAGTCCTCTGTCACAGGATATATAATGTAATAGAGATTGATATCTTAATGCAGTGAATTTTCTGGACAACGAAAGTAGAAATAGAAATAGTCTGATCTAACTAATTGAACATATGACAAATCAAGGTACATTATCACATTGATGTTAAAATTATATAATACAAAATTATCATAAAGCAATTGGCTACAAAAAACCCAGATTTATTGAAAGGGATAGCAAAAAGTGTGGCAAAATCTCTGTTGACAATGTTATGTCACTATATATACATATATATGTGTGTGTATGTATGTGTGTATATTCTATTACCTAACCTGACGTGACTCGATAATCACTAGGTTAAAGCCAGAATATACACTACTCAAAATCAGTAAGGGGTACTGGGATATGGGTGCATATATGCATGCACATGGATATGCAATGAAAGGGAAATGAATTGTGTCGCATCATTCTTGGGACCCAGAACCTAGAACTGATTTAAATGTACTTGACTCTTGGATTTAAAAGGTTTATACATAAAATCCTTGATACCAGGTGATATTAAACTTTCTTTTCATCGCACAGGATGCTGAGATCATCCGGACCAGGGACCCGGCAAAGCTGGCAGAGTGTGACATTGTTGTAGACGTGGGAGGAGAGTTTGACCCAAAGAAGCATCGCTATGACCATCATCAGAGGTACAACTGTGGCAGTAAGATTCTGCAAAGAGATTAAGTTTGTTAAGTAAATCATGATACAATCTTATTTAAAATCAGTAACACTACATTAACACTACAGAGCAATTATAATGTTGGTGCTGTTAATGTAAATGTTTGGGAATGCCTGCTGAAATTGACAGTTTGACTTTGATTCACGATGTAGTCCAGTCTGGTGTTCATCATCTAAAGAACATGATGGTATTCTTAACATAAATATATTTCATTGTACTGTATTACTGTATTTGTTTGAGGTAAAATAAAAGTACAAAATGTGATTGTCATTGATAGAAAAACTATCCAAACACTGTAAAATAGCATGACGGGCCCCCTTCATGTTCAACATGTCCCAGCTGCAAAGCCAGAGGGGTAACTAATATTATTAGCAATTTCATTCCCTTTAGATGTGCCGGTAAGCCATGTCATTGAGCCAGCCATCATAATGAATCTAATGAATTACACCTGGGCTTTTCCTGTGTGAAGCTGTCACGGTGTCTGCAGTGAAAAAGACTCAATTGCTTTGTTTTTAATTACAGACGTTATTGGCCAATATTTATGTCTGCGTCAGCTGGAGCTTAAACATAACTAATTAATCGTTATCGTCGTTAATCGTCAATTTTCCACATTTCGTAGATCCATTTCCGATAATGTGAGGATTTGCTACTTTCCTGTTTTGTTTATGTGACGGTTAACTGAATATCCTTTTGGTACTGGGGTAGTTGAACAAATCAAGACATTTAAAATTGTAGAACTGAAATACTCGCCAATTACTTGATTATTTAATTGATATGAATTAATCTGCAATTATTTTGACACTCAAAATAACAAAAATGCTGTAAAGTAATTGGTTCCAACATCCAAATGTGATGATTTGCTGCTTTTCTCAGTTTCAGATTTTTGTGTACTTTGTGTGTTTTGACACATTTGATGACATCTCCTTTGATTTGGGGAAATTACAGGGGACAATTTCACTAATTTTTGACATTTTATAGACAAAACAGTATTGAAGAAAATAATCGGCTTACTATTTGTTAATAGGGTAAAAATGTAGTTATAGCCCTGTCAAAATGTCGCCCTGGGAACTTTTGAAAAACATTTTTGACCCAAAAATTAGTTGGTAAATTGAGAAAGACAGCAAATTAATCAATATGATCTTTAATTAAAGCACTGTAAATGACACATGAAGGTGGATATTTAACAATTTATTGAAGTACAAAAAATATAAATCTATTTTAGATGAATTGGCAAAATCCTTTAATCCGTGAATATACTTTCTTAAGTAAAGACGTATTGATAATTGCCTGGAAAGCACCTGGATTTAAGTTCTTATCTTCTCCTTTCCCACGTCTTGGCTTCTTAATCTCAAGAGTAGGAAATCAAACTGGAGTTCAGACCTGTTGCTCTTTTGTTTTGTTTTCCAGAAAACAAAGCAAAAAGAATCATATTTATCTGAGGTTAGAGGTTTCTCAGTATCTGTTCTCCTCTGAGGCACCCGGCTGCATAAATCATGAATTATCAGGCTCAATGTTTTCTACTGTATTTCCTGCCAAAGTTCCTTCCAAATGATTGCATTCACTCCAAGTCTCATCAGTAATCAGCCTATTCCAGATGTCTTGTCAGCTTAATGTCCTGATGATAATCAGTGATAGCTTTTATGACCACGGTGATAAAGATATGCCAGGGCTCTCTTCCTGGCAGGTGGTTAGTGATAATTAGCGCTCCTTCAATTGAACGCACCCCCGCTGTCGGTTCACGAGGCACGGAGGCTGCCACGACACTGTCAGGGGGCCACAGGAGGATGTAGCTGTCACTCATATGCGCTGATGGGGGCAAAATGGTTGTGATGACGGGGATGGATGAAAGTGGGCTGGGGTGCTCAAGGAAGTTGGAGACGGAGCTGACGAGAACAATTAGTCCTCATTTCAAGAGCACGTTTTCAAAACTGTGACTGCACAGATGAAGTTGACAGCAATATAAACACTTCAAAACAGAACTGTGTAAATAAAACGCATAAAATTAAGCCATTAAAATAGTATTTTTGCAAAATACACTATTTTGCTTTTTCTGTACTAAAACCATAGTAGTCCATTTAGCCATTTTACGGGGGAAGCATGAACTCCAGGGAGTTGCTGCGTCCAGCCAGGAAAAAGATAAAGACTAGCTGTTTCTGGTCTATATGCTAAACTCGGCTAACTGGCTGCCGGCTCTCGCTTCATATTAAACAGAAAGATAATAATGTGTACTGCAGTGTGTATCAATTTTACATATCTCTCAGCATAAATGTTTATTTCCCCAAATTTTGAACTAATCCATTCAATACAGCATCGAGAACAATTAAAAGAGGTTCTTTACTTGTTTTCATCCAAACTTTGCAAAATGCTGTATAATTTCCCCTGAAGTGGAAGCTAAAGACAAAAATAACGTTTGTGAATCTTTTTTTTCTTGAAGACAATTTCTTTGCTGCAGATATGGAAAACTTTTATCTCTGAAGTTTCTTAAGCAGGGAAGGAAATGACTGTAATAGTTGGAGGCATGAGAAATGTTCTCTAAACACAGACTGAAGGTTACTAAAGCACAACAGATTAGATCTGGCAGGGATTATGTTTGTGGTCGCTCACCCTAAGTGCACTCACTGCTCCCACTCAGCAAGCAAAGAAATAAAAGTAAGCAAATGTATTATTGTAACAGTGGCACAGTGATGAATGCATTCTGCAGAGGAATCATATAGGTAAGCTGTTTCTATGCAGCTTTTTATTGTGATGTGGTTTAAGTTGCCTCCACTGGCCGTGTGTGTTACCTGCAAACACAGCTTCCCGTTATGTTGTATTCACAGAATATAAACAATGCATGATAACAGGTCCGCAATTGATAATTATTCTCTTAAAGTAACTATATGTAACAATGTGAAGCAATTCTTAATGTGTGAAAGATTGCAATAAGTAAGATTTTTTTTTTTTAAACATTCATAAATTAACTAAAATTATCAAGAGACTGTGAAGAAATAATTGGGCAACGTCCAGTGCATTGTGTGGCAGAGATATCTATTGAAGTTAGCATGCTAACCAGCTAGTCCCTAGCCACTTTGTAGGATGACAGTCTGATAGCAAACAACATCAACACTCTCCCGTTGCTCCGAGCTCCCAGTCTGGGCGGAGTATACGCCCATTAGCTGCATGGTTAACTGAGCTAACTAGCTAACGGCAGCTATAGTTAGCAGCAGCTGGCAAGTATAAATTGGACAAGTGGCCAATTCTTACGTATTACGCCTTTAGTCTCTTTGTGTTGACAATGTTTGAATGGATTTCAACAAAACTTAAGAAACAAGATCCTGTCCGACTTTCTTGCTTGTCTATAGCAGCCAGGGAGGCAAGGTACACGCGAATGTGCATTAACGAGTCCTTTGCATAGAAATCAGTCCAGCTGTTATAATCAATCAGCTGTTATAGACGACCAAGAGAGTTGAGGGTGGCCCTATTTTCAGCGATAAATACATTTAGATTGCTTCATATTCTCACATATTGCACATTTAAATCTGATGCAAACTGGAATACCACAGACTCAGGAAGGAAGGAGCTGAACCAGCAATGACCCAGAGACCATTACAGTTTCTATAAGACCATTCCATCTGCTCTACAGTACTGAAGGTCACAGTGAGATTTAAATGAATTAAAAAGGAACACTCCTCTCCATCTGCCTGTAGACGGAGGTAACCAGATTGGAATTTCTCAATCTTGTTTGGATTTCTTTAGCCATGTAATATATTTGATAGATTGAACATTCTTTCTTTCCAAACCACAGCCGGGTAAAAGTAGTTTGGATGTGGCTCAGGGGTCAAGAACTGTTGAATGAGTCAGAGAATGTTTGACAGTACAGTGACATTGGCCTTTGTTGGCCAAAAGTGTGGACATTTAAAGGTCATGAAAGCCAACACAGCGCTCTGTTTTTCTCACAGCAAGCCAAATTTCCTGTCATTATATTACTGACCTCAGAATAATTGAGGTGAGTGATTACTGCCCAGTTATATCATTTTTATCGTGCCTTAGGTTCATGAGTCATTCAGTTCCTTGTGATGCTTTTAGTAGGGGAAAGAGTCATGAAGCATGGTTTTGCACATGGTAGATAGGAAGCGTTAAGCTATTTTTTCTCATGATAGAGTGTTTAGCAAAAGTAAGTGGTGCAGCTGTTGCAGTGTGGGAAGCGTAGTGCATTTTAAGTTGAGTATGCTTTGCAACACTTCATTCTTGCCGAAGTAGTTCTTGGTTTTATTTTTTGCTTTACTGACTCACCTTGATTAAGCTCTAAGTGCTAAATGCCAGTTTTCTAGGAGACGTAACCATCTTTGATTTCACACAAACAGTTTGATGACTTCTCTTTTGGTGAGCACATCTTTTCCAGCCGCTCTCCATTTCACTCTGTCATTTTCCTCTCGCTCTTTCACTCCCATCTCCTGATAATCAGCATAGAAATGCCTCAGCTTGGCCAATTAGCCCTCTTAATGGCTGTGATTACCCCCTGCTTCCCGAGCATGTCACTCATTCATTCGACTGCCTTTTTTCCGCTGTGCTGCAGCCCAAGCATCCTAATTAAGCCTGAATTAAATGACCAGCAGTGGCTGGGTGCTGGAGCCCACCCATCTCAGCACGTAGCTGAGAGGAGAGACCTCCGGTGGCTTTTATTTATCTGCTCACGCTTACAAACAGACCGGAGCATGCTTTCTCTCTGCGGTCAATGCAAACTCGCTCTGAAGCTAAAGAGAACATTTATGGATGAAAGTGCCTTTTATTGATGTGTGATGCACAGCCAGTAATGTACAGCACACATCCGGCTGCAGCAGACTTTTCACTGAAGAGGCCTCAGTTACTGGAGAAAATGTGAACGGTGTTTATGGGCAGAACACTAATGTTTAATCTCCCAAGAGTTAGCTTAAGTGTTGGATATCATCTGTCTGCAGACTTTGAAGTGTTTTCTAGCTTTTAGCATTGAGATAAGCTGATTTCCATTTTCTGTATATGTTGCGTGGCTCTTGTCTCAGTTCAAGATTACTGCTCTGTCACAACAAGTCGATCACTTTAGCTCAAAATTTGATTTAATTAGTTTTCTTTTATATAAATAACCAAAGAATCTTTCAGTATATTATCTTCACCACATTTGTTAAGGTGGGAATAGGGTTTTGATCATTTCAGTTATCAAATAATCAGCTGTGTAGTTCCTCAATTAATAGTTTGGTCCATAAAAGGTAACAAAAACGGTGAGCAGAGTTTCCTCTAGTCAGAGGTTGTACTTTCAAAGGCCATAACACAAAGATAATCAGTTTAAACTGATATAGAACAGAGAAAAGCAGCACATCCTCGCAACTCCCAAATGAATAAGACAATGTTATGATGATCTTGTTATGTTGAATAATAATGATGTGCCATCTTGGCCAGTTCTTCCTTTGAAAAACAGATTTTAAGCTCATGGGACTTCCTGGGTGCGAATAAAGAGTGATAACAAAGAAAAAAATAAAATAAAAATGTTATTGTATTTATTGGTTCTTTAACAGTCAAGTAAGCTCAAAGTTTTCAGTTTACAATGTTATGAAGCAGAAAAGCAAACTTTTATATTTGTGAAGCCATTATCAGCAACTTTTCTGCAATTTTACCGGACAGAGTTCTAAATGTTTCTAACGATCAAAACGGCCTCTGATTAGTTTATATTGATCGAGTCATCGATAACAAGCAGGGATGAAATTAGCAGCTGCCACTTGCCAAATACAGGGTAAATGTTGTCTGTGTCAGGTAAAGAATTCAGTTCGCCTGTCACCAAGGCAGACAGGTGATTCATATGTTAATACATATTTTTTTTTTTTTAAAGTGAATTCTTAAGGGAAGAACAGTCAGAGCTGAAGGTGACAAGATGGCAGTGATATATTTCATATTTCTACTGCCAGGTACCAGTGACAGTGTCAACACTTCAAACATCTTCTACGTTGAGAAGTGGCAGACAAAAAAAAATTAAATGGATGGTAGAAATGATCACGGTGGCAGATGAGGAAAAAATGTAACTTCAGACCCCGGTTAACAGCTGATACTTCCAGTGTTACTTCCAACCTTACAATTAAACTGATTGTTTCTGTAGATTATGAGAAAAGATACTTATTTTATATTTGTCATGGAGTGTTTTGTTTTTTTTTGTTTTGTTTTTTTTACACCTGATGATCTTGTTTGTAGCTGAAGTCATCTCTCTGGCTGCTCTAATGTGAGGATTTTCATTTTAATCTATGATTGAAATAAATGTTATTTACAGCCGTGATTTAGTTTAATTCTGATCAACCACTCATGTTTTGGCCAACTGATACCTACAGCTCTTCTGGGCCCAGTAGGAATGCATTAAGTGGAAGCAATCTGTTTCACATCATCATACATACAAGTCAGAGATAGCACTTACATGATGACCTTTTTCACCCACTGTCAATAGAAATATTGTCTGAATATCTCTGTCGCTGTCAGCTGACACCATTTTCTCTCCTCTGTTCAGGACCTTTGCAGAGAGTTTCCACAGCCTCTTTCCAGAGAAGCCATGGGTGACCAAGCTGAGCTCAGCCGGCCTGGTCTACGTACACTTCGGACGTCAGCTGCTGGCCCAGCTGACGCAATTGAAGGAGGATGACAGGCAGCTGGAGGTGCTCTTTGACAAGGTGAGAGGACGGATTTATAGCAGGCAGCGCTATAGCAACCATTAGCAAGCATTGTGTTTCATTCGCAACACAAACACTCTGCTGGAAACAGATGTTCTCCCTCGCCTCAGGCGGTGTATTGAATCTGAACAGCTTCAATTTCATCATGAAACATGAAGACCACATCAGAAAAGTCTATTAAAGTAAAGAGGACAGCTAGCTCATCAGTTACTTTGGTGAAATTAATTACACTTATCTCCATGTTGGTTGTTTTAAAAGCATAAACCACGCATCAGACAGTTTGAATTAGAGTGTGGTAGGAATACACTGCAGTCGTATTTAAAGCATTTTCGACAGCCGGGCCAGCAGGAGGCCTTGGCAAACAGAGTTGTTCTGATGTCCAGGCACAGTAAGCCAGCTAAATCTTAGATCACCATAAATATTAGCACTATTAACTCATATTATCATCAGCCTTGTGATGTGTCAGTTTGTTTAAAGCCCCAACTAATCCCTTTACTCGTGGCTGGGGCTTTATTTATTTTAGGATGGCACATGCCTCGTCCTCTGCCAGCTCAGACAAACTGAATCTCTATTTTTGCCCCAAAAGTTAGTTCCACCCGTAAGCCACTTGTAAAATGTCAACCCTTTGGTGCTCGACCTTCCACTGAGGAGGTGACTTTTCAGCACAAAAAAATGGGTCTCAGCTCCTCTGCTCCCCTTCTACTTTTTTTTTGAGTTTTACCAGTGAACTGTAAAGTAGCAGCGATTTGTCTTTTCCTTTTCGGTTTAATGACCTCAAGTCTTCAGTAAATGGCCGCACACTGTGACCAAATGGACTTCACTACATTTCTCTCTCCTGAAAGTCCTATTTCTTACCTTTACCTCTAATTACTCCTTTTCAAAATGAGCGCAAACATAAAACAGCTGATTCCCGTGCCATTCCAGGCTCACAACCTCACATGTCTGTTTCAATCCCTTGCAGCTGTACGAGAGCTTCGTGGAGGAGGTGGATGCTGTAGACAACGGCATTTCACAGTATGACGGGGAGGCCCGCTACTCCGTTTCCTCCACGCTGAGCGCACGTGTCGGCCACCTGAACCCACGCTGGAACAGCAAGAGTCAGGACACTGAGGTGAGGGACTGCACGAGTGTGAATGTATTCCCACACTTAACACATGGACCGATCTGATGCAGCACGTTTGTTATACATCCGGTGTGTTAGATCGTGTGTTGTGGGTCTGTCTTAAAGTGAAAGACCGGATAACTTCAAATAAACTTCAAGGAATGAAATACTTTCTTACACCAAATAGAAATAGTAATGTCAAATGTAGCAGCGTCAAAGGGTTTACCTAACTGCACATTTTGTTAGAAAGAGGTAAAAGAACATTTGTGCACAACAATGTTCGGTTTATCTGCATGGTAGTATGTCATAATCCTCTCTGGATGCAGTCTGCAGATGCAGATCATTTAGTGCTAATCACACACAAAGGGCACCTAAGCTAGACTAAGATTGTTGTGTAAAATATGACAGGTATGATGCATTATTTGAGCAACTGAGGCCCAGAGAAGACCTAGTGTGAATATCCCATCTCTCTTTCGTGTGAGAAGACCTGCAGGGAAAAAGCACCTGGTTCCTGCAGTCATGAGACACCTGCAGCCTGAGTTTGCACATATGTTGACGAGACAGTTTTCTTCTCCATTGTTTGGGGCCGTCTCAGTGGAGTAGCGAACCTGTATGTTTGTTTCACATTTCAGTTCACATGATTGTAATTCTTGTCTCAGCACTTTCTTTTTAATATTCCCACTAACCCACACTGCCAGGCAAAACTGCACAGGGAAATCAGAGAGTGTGAAGGATTTATATTAAAAAATGTTTGCCAGAGAATGATGATGGTTGACTGACCTGCTGAACTCTAAACTCTTTGCGGTAATTGAAAAACTCGAGAGATTTTCATCTCCTCCATCCACGACTCCTAAAATGCAGAGACACAGCAGCCCCTTCAATCAGATGCATGTGTATCCCGTACATGGTCTCAATCGGTTTTTCATCAAAATAACAGATAGTTGTCAATAAACTATATTTCTGTCTTCATAAGCTGATGCAGTACTCTCACATTCTTACATGTACACGTGTTTTTTTTACCAGGAGGGTTTCAGAAAGGCGATGAAGATGGTTGGGGAGGAGTTCCTGGACCGGCTGGACTTCTACCAGACCTCATGGCTGCCGGCTCGTGTGGTGGTGGAGGAAGCTGTGAAGGGGAGGCATCAGGTACAACTCGGCACTTGGGTCATTGTCCATCTTCAGTGTCACCGTAACAGAATATGCTGCGTAAAATATCTGTTAGATAATAATCACCAAATAATTGTAGCTCCATCATCTCTGATAGAGGGGGAATTCCTATAAATCCTTTCCCTGTATCTCTGTGTTGCCGTTGACAGATTGCGAGATAAATGGTGAAATTGTAGTTTAGTGTGGAGCCAAATGGAGTTTTTAGTTGTAGTCACTGGAAACACAGTTTGGCATTGAAAAACATATATTATTATTATTTCACTGGCACTGAAAAAGTTCGGAAAAAAAATTCACACGCATAAAAAAAAATCAAAAATCAAATAAAGAATCACACATGTTCATTTTTAACCATGTAACATATTAAACATTATTTTTTGTATTTTTTTTTATTTCAATGACGATCTTGTGGTTTTTTTTCTTCAGGATCTGATTTCTTTTTTTCTTTTTTGATACACTGACAGTTATTTTCCCCAATGACAGTCCCTCACTGTTGATTGTCAGTCACTGTTCTGGCATGGCGGCGAGGGATTTTGAGGGGCTGCGTGATTTCCATGTTTGATCCCCTTGTTTTTTTCCCAGTGGAACTTTTTCATTGTTTTTTTTTCCAGTCTAAGTTTTTCAATGCCAATGCTTACCTTTTCAATCAAGTTTTCATTTCAATGGCAAATGTTATTTTTGATGCAAAAAAGACTGTTCTGGGTCCATATTTTAGCTCTGGTTAGATCACATACTATATGATTAATGATGTTGAGTAACTTGCTTATGAAGCTGTAAGTGTCAAGGAATTGTTTGACTACTCTCTTACGCTTGTTCTTAATTCTAAGAAATCCTAAATGACACAGAAAACTGCAATTGTTTTTGAAGGCCTCATCTCTTTGTCTGTCATTTTTTTGTTAATTTTCTGGTTCTCTTCTAACTTTCAGGTAGATCCCAGTGGGGAGGTGCTGTCATTCACCCAGGGTGGGTGTCCCTGGAAGGAGCATCTGTTTTCCCTCGAGAAGGAGCTCAAAGTGGACACGCCCATCAAGTTTGTCCTTTACCCCGACCAGAATGGCCAGTGGAGGGTCCAGTGCGTGCCCGCTGGGCTCAACACCTTCCAGAACAGGTGTGACTTCACCCAAAGTTAATTTTTAGTTTAAAGATTATTTAAATGTTATTTCTGCTTCACGGGGTACAGTCTGTGATCTCATATGTGGAGGGAACGCCTTGCATGAGTTACCGTAGCAGAAATCAAACATGCAGGACTTGCAGGGATGTTGCAACATTGACTGTCACACACGAAATTCTCCTGGACAGGATTTTTAAAACGTTGGTGTACAGCACAGTGACAGGCACAGATCTGGAGTCTCCCAGACGTGCTGAATTGAGTTGAGCTCTGGTGACGGAGACGAACCATGGTGTACGATTTCATGCTTATCAGACCGTTTGACAACTGCGCACAGAGGTTTGACGTGTCATCCGGTGAGAGACCGATTCCTGCCTGGATGGAAATACTTGTTTGTAGGATGAGGATGATCCTTTAGTTGAGACAGAGGTTTTGTTCTCACATTGCTCTCTGAGGGGTTAAAAGGATGTAAACACTCCCAACACCTTAACAGAGACACCTGAGCCCTTTCTCCATGCCCACTCCTCTCACTCCGGTGTTTCTTTTCTGTTTTCCTCTTGCTAATTGCACCCTCTGCTCCTAACACAGCAAGCTGGCAGATATACAGAACGTGCTGGCTTAGCAATTCGACAGGTGCTTTTATTTACAGCCACTTATTTAAACATACTGCAGGATTTTTTATGAAGGTGAATTTTAATAAATGTTAATTGCTCTATTGAGCGCACTCCATTGTCTACACGCAGCCCTCTCGTGATATGAATATGATTTGGGCACATCAGAAGTTACACATCTGCACAAATATTTACAGGCCCTTTTAATCTCTAAATAATAGCACTGAACAAATATGTACTTGCGTTAAAAAAAAAAAATAGAGAGCGAGAGCAAATGGCAGAAGATTGGATAAGGGATATTATTTCACAAAGGCATGCAATGAAAATAATTATTTCTTTGTTACCGAAGAAGAAAGGTCAAATATCAATGTTGACCTTAAATCTATGAAGGACTGAAACGGCCCAAATCAATAATATACATACAACATTTTGTGGCAGTATTTATGCATCAGATATTTGGATCAAACTTCCTGATTATTCCACATTTGCTACAACTTTAGATGCGTTTCAATTAATCGGACAAACCTTTGTGTTTGCGATTACTTTTTGCTTAAGTTTTAGGCTGTTTATATCTGAAACTGCAACTTTTATTCTTGATATTTTCCTTCTTTTTAACGATATGTCCATTTATTTTCTCCCTCTAATGGTCTCTCAAGCTTTTTAATACATTTCATGCCTTATACTGTTAGTCAGTTTGAATTGCTCAAACCCATTGTTGTTTCAGCCATACATACTGTATAAATGTCCTGCCCTTCCTTGCCTTGTGCACCAGGCGCCATTATGCATGCTGCTGTTGTTGTGGAGTATCTTTTTGCATCTCTTAGTAGTAATGAGGTCCCTCAAAGCTTCGAGCCCGGCACTAAATCGAAAGATGCTCATTAAATCACATTGGTATTCTTGTCTTGTCACCCTGTACATAATGACAGTGACGACAAAGACAAAGAGCCTCTGTGTGAATTTGTCAGATGATTAACACCTCTCAAGTTTGTGTTCGTTACCTCTGGAGGGGGAATTGTTTACCTGAGGCGCCTCTCGCGCTCCGACCTGCAATGCTGCTCTAATAACGTCATCAGCATCCCCACCGGAGTCCTGTAATTGGTGTGTTGTTTGAATGCTGCCCTAAATCCCAGCATACAGCACACATGACCAAGGAAACGTGCCCCTAGCTTTTCATGCAGGAGACATTTTTAGTTTTTCACCAGATCCTGACTGAATTAAGCAGAGTGCCTCATTTTACATTTGGTACAGATCATCTCTCCAGCAGCCATGTTGCTTCCTTGATGTTTTTTTCATTCTGGATTCGGTTCTTGTGCTCCAGGGTTTGAGACTTTTGCTGTTAATGTGATATCGATCCTTGAGTCTTTACCGTGTGCACTTAAGCACCAGTGACTGAAGCGGAAGGATATAAGTAGTGATTAGTGCTTCTCAGAGATGAACAGCATCGCCTTGGGTTTTGTTTCAGATCCTTTTTGGATCAAGTTTCCCAGTTGACAAAATACCGAGATTCATTAAGCTTGGACTCAAATCACTTATCAAACCTTACATCTCTCCTCACTGTCAAATTATTGTGCGTTTCATTGAAAGACAAAAATATAATAGACAAAACATAAATATGAGCATATAAGAACAAAAGAAACACAAATCTAAGAATAAAAGCATGATTGAAACTGAATCAAAGAAGCATACATCCAACATACATTAAACTTAGTATCATGACAACACAAAACAGTGGTTTCACTTTGATAAAATACCTTGAAAAATAGCTACCATTTTTGTACCATGGGGAAAATTCAATTAAGGGTTAGGGATAAATATAACAAGGCTTTAACATGACAAAGAGACACAACTTTTCTTGGCTAGTAGCAGAGAACAGCAGAAGGACTGCAGTAAATATATATATATTTTTCTCTTTTGATGGCCTTTTAAAATAATGTGTGTGTTGCTGTCAGGGAGACAAGAGTGTGTATAAATACTGCATAAAAAGAATATTGAAGCCGCTTCAGATATTCACTATCAGATATGTATTGATATGTTGATAATTTTTGACAACACTACCACACAGCAATAAAAAACCTGAAAGGGCAACACAGGCAAATAGAAATAGCCGCACAACTTTACAAGAAACAAGTGAAAATGCAAAATCACACACACACACTGATCGACCAATAGCCTGAGAGAATAGATAACTTTTGAGTTTGTTATTAAAAGTGGACACAGATATGTGATATGAAAGCATTTAAGAAGCACCAGTGGCACATTAGATAACCTGTAGCTTAATTAAAGATAATTTGGTAACAGCTTAAATACAAATTCTGCACAGCTGGTGTCTTTAATCAGCCAAAGATAATTTGTGAATGAACAGAAACATCACTCTGTCACACCCCTGTGAGACTGTGAGTGGACTGTGTGTTTGAGCAGTTCAACAGGGATCATCATAATGTCAGGTTGTGACGGCGAATTAGGCTGCCAAAAAAAACTAACTGCAGTGCTTCGGCCTTCTTAGACAGGCAACAGGAGGTGATTAGACATTTTGGGGTCGTAGTGATTTTAGCCTTTAGTTACTTGCAGGTGTTGAAAATCTAAACATTCAATAAGGGTTAGGGTACGTGGATTCGACACTGGACTTGTAGTGTGGACTTATAGCTCTGTGAAAATGAATGCAGACTTCAGGGGATGAGGAAGGAGTACAGTGCTAATGCAAACCAAAATAGTAATTAGCGTTGACCTGTCTGGGCCAGGACTCCTTCAGAAAGAGGTTTTTTATCTCAATGAGACTTCTCTCCTGGTTAAATAAAGGTTAAATAATGAAAGTAGCTTGAATCACAGAAAATTGAAATACACCTTTTTTTTCTTTCTTTTCTTTGGTTGCATGGATGGGCCACACTGTCCTCTCACTTCACTCACTCGTGTTCATGATTATAAAGGAATCATCACAATCTTCACACATAATATGTTCAGCAGTCGTTCAGGGTCGTTCTGTTCTGTAAGCACATGATAGCTTGACCTTCACAGAAAAAAATAAAACTAAATGCCACCTTATTGTCTGACATTTCCACTTTTATCAGTTATTTCCCCTCGGAGTGCAAATCATGCAGCTTTCAATCACATTATTTTGGCGAGTAGTTATTATCACATCCTCTGTTTTATCTGCTATCCAAGCTCTCCAACTGGATGATTTTATAAAAGACAGATTCTTTAACAGGTGTAATTTTGGTGACAGCTGTGATATAATGTGACATTTTCTGTCTATTTCCTCTCCCTGAATTCAGGGCATTTGTGTGTTTGTAGGCATAAACAGACGATTTCTATGATCTATTATGAAATGTCAGTGATATAAATCTCTCTCTTTTTTGTCCTCGAAAATCAGTCTAAAATATTCACACTACGTTTTCATTCAGTATTACCTCGGTGACAAATGCATTGTGTTCCTGTGACTGCTTCAAAATAAAAGTGATGAAAACTACTATGTAGGAAGGGAAATATATGAAATTGCTATTGCTGAAAAAAAATGTGAAAAAATTGTAAATCTATGGCTACTTCTGTCTACTTTGTACTTGTGGTACACATCTATTGATTGTTGTTTCCTATAAGACAAGTCCCTCTACGTTGCTCTTCGTTTTTCTGTTTGTGGCGTTTTCCTTATTCGTATTGAGGGTCTAAATGTTGAAGGTATCATATATTACATAGATTGTAAAGCCCTCTGGGATACATTTCTGACTTTACAAAAGTGATATCTCAGATATACCTCATGCTTGGGTTGAGACCTGTAAGTCCACCAGAGCAGCAGGTTTTTTAAATGTCTTGTTAGCCCTGACAGTATGAGCCGTTAGGCTGTTATCCTGGGCTACACATGTCTCATTATTGATGCTCTGTGGGTGGCCCGAAGACACAGGAAGAGGGTGGAATAGCTTTTTGATTCAGTCCTGGTTTGACCAGTGGCTGCCTTCTCTTTTCACCTCTTCCCATGAGGTCCCCTTGTTGCTGGTCCTCCCATTAGTGTTTCTTTTCTGTCTCTCTCAATGTTTCTCTCTTGCATGTACAGTATTTCTGTCTCCACCCTATAATCACCCTTTTCCATTCCATCACCTTTTTCCCTATCTGTCTTGCTGTCTTCCCCCTTAATCACATTTCTACTCCCTCATCCAAACCTCTCCCCTATCTCGCTGTCTCACCTTTCAGACCTTTCCACCCCTCCCTCGCCTCACACTTTTTTCCACTCCGCTTCAGAATCTCATCAGGCGGCAGCGCTTTCAACTAAAAAGGCTGGCACCTGCTTGTGGTCGCGGAGCACTTCAAAGATTTAATTTAACACAAACATGGCGGTCGGTGTGGAGCTACAATGGCCTGTATGGTGGATAAAAACATTGCACCAGATGGCTCTTTCTCTGGGTGGCCTGCTTCCTCCCAGTGGGCATGTGCCGACGCCGCGAAAGGGGTGTTGTTATCACCTGTGTCCCTGCTACTGCACCTGTGGGGAAACGGGTCTATTTTTATCAACATGACATTGCTAAGGAAATATGAGCCGGGAGATGGAAGAGAGGAGCGGAAGCAGCGCTTCCTTGGAGATGGATTGTGTAGGATAATCCTATAGACTGACAGTAATGTGAGCTGAACCAGAATATACACCTCTATTCCTTGAAAAACACACTGGCTGCGGTCACAGTTATCTGCTGTTCCTTTTTTTTTATTATGGCTGCATCTAAAGATTATCTTATTTATTTTTTGATTCATCATTTGGCCAGTAAACTGTCAGAATATAGTGAAAATGCCCATAGCAACTTCCAAAGGCCCTAGGCTACGTCTGTGAATGTCTGACAAACTGTAAATTGAATATCTTCAGCCTTTGGACTATCATATGAGTGAATGAAAAGCAGCAGCGCTGTAGGTCTGTGTTTATTGGTGGATCACAAACCAACTTTAGAGGTGCAGACAGCCACCTTCTGTATCAATTATGATAAATGGCCAATAACATAAATTTCCCAATATGCCGATAATTTATTGATCCATTTATGTTGTGCATCCCTTCTATAAAGGTAACTAGAAAACACTTTCCAGCTTTAGGTGCAAACAAAATAAATAAAGACCTAAAATGTGTGGGTATTCTTGATTGTTGTTTTGGACTTTGATACCCAAACCACGTCTGTGCGACAGAAGTAGACCCGCTTTTGGGTGCAAGCTCCTCGTTTTGTTTTCGCCTATTTAAAACGACCCCATCCTATGTCACATTCACTCTCCTCCATGTTTGTTCGTAAAAAATGAAATGCAAGGCTGGGTCCAAATGACAAAAAATAATGCCATAAAAGTGTGATCTGTGACGCAACACAATAAACGTTGAGGAAAACGTGAGGACATTTTTCTGTCGTCACAAGGTTTGCAACGTCACATCGTCCAGCCCTACACTGATCAGACTCATTCAAAAAGGAGCAAAATTGTGCATGTTTTCTTTTTTCTTCCCCTAGCCAAATTATGAGTCAACAAACTGCAGGAGGATTCAGCACCTTCGCACGTGTACAAGTGTCTCTCCTCATGGAGAGGACGACTGAGCAGAAGCTCTGTGCAGAACCACTAAACGCTCGCTGGTGATATTTTATGTTTTAATGACTCCAACATATCTAATCTGGAGCAATATTTTTCCCCTAATGAAGCACTAATTCCCCAGTGTCTGTCTCGTTGTGGTATAGTAAAGGTCTTGTGGGCGGGTGAGAAGTTAATTTGCTAATTGTGGTCTTATTTTTAGACGGGTCATCTTGAGAATCGGAGCTTCCTGGCCTGTCATAACAACAAGTCATCCCCCTCCCACTCCTTCCCTCATTACCAGCCCTGTTGACCTTTCCTCTTGAGCTCGTTTCCAAGCCATACTGTGGAGCTATCGATTGGTTGATTCATTTAACAGGGATTTGCCATGCTTTCCTCCCCATGTTGTCCTATGACAGACTTATTAAGGATAAGACTGCATAGACTTGAGATAATGGCATGGAGAGCAGCCTTGGAGAAGAATCACGAGCGTCAGCACACATTTACATGGGAATCATTTGACATTATGCTTCATTTTTGTGCTTGTAAAGCTCCATATTCTCTGACTGTGACAACTGTGGAGGATGTTTAACAGAATGGCATTAAATATTCAAAAAGGAAGCTGAATGTCTGCGAAAGAAACCCTTCAAAATTGAGAACAAGAGAAAACACTTTACTCATTTCAAACTGCGCTCGCGTTTGACAACCGTGTCACTTTATTTCTGACGAGTTAGACAATACAGTTCCATAATTCATCAAGCATGTGACGGAGAGGAAGATGAGCCTGAGGTCACTTCAGCGTTGACATGTTTTATGAAATGTGAGGCTTTTAGTGGATTAGCCACTTTTTAAGGCATTTTAAAGCCTATTGCAGAGGCAGCGGAGGGGTGAGGGGTGATTGATGAAGTGATGACTCAGAATGAAACACTGCTAAATATATTGAAGGAGCAGCCTGAAAAGAAATCGAGATAATAACCCCATCAAGGCAGGAATGGCACACATGCACACACACACTAAAGAGAGCTGCTGATGTGTTTTAAATGACGTGCCAGCCTGTAGACAGAGGTGTATGCTCCACGCAGTGGGTGGTAAATGAGCTGCTCTACATTTTTATGAATTTTTGTCCACTTTGTCGGGGTCAGCTCATAAACTTGTGCAGAGCCAATCTTTTCCCCGCTTTGTAAGATTGCCTGTTGACTCCGGTGCCATCGTATGGCCTTCCAACTGCTGTGCCAATCTCTGATTTTCCACATTACTGGAGAAGAATAAAGCTGCCTTTTATTGGTCTATTTGCTGGGGCTGATTGTGGCGGTGCCATGTCTGAGAGTAACTGCAGTTCATCTTTGAAGGCAGGATTATATCTCAGGTCATGAAGGAGAAAGAAAAGAAGCAAATCTTCAGAAGCGACACTTTTTTTGTCAATTGTCTGTACGTTGCACCTTTTATTTATTTAAATTCTGTTCTTTCATTGATATTTTGTTGATATTATTCATCAGTCCAGACCTGCTTTTATATTTGCCGTGTTTGTGTTTGTGCCGGCATGTACAGCACAGCGTGTTTTTGCAAAAAGCAACGTGCCAACAGGAAGCGAGCAGCTGACCACATAGTGTCCATCTGTAAGCCAATGTGCCCTTCTGTCTTCCTGTCCTAGGCTGTCCCTGCTAGAAGAGTGGCGCGGCGTTCGCGATGAAGCACTGTCGAAGCTCAGCGGGATTAAGGACTGCATCTTCGTCCACGCCGGAGGCTTTATTGGCGGGAACAAGACCCAGGAAGGAGCCCTGGAGATGGCCCGAAGGACCCTGCAGGCCGCCGCCCAGTCCAATGCAAACGGAAGCAGCTGAAGGGTCAGAGAGGAGAACCAACAGCACATTGTGGAGTTCAGTCAGTTCAGAGTGGATAGCAAGGATTAAAATGTTAGTTTGTAGCTTGTTTGGCCCAGTCAGGGATAATGATGTTTTGTTCTGCTTTGCCAGGACAGAGACGTATGGAAACGGCAGCCAAATAACCTTGGACCAGTTCCCTAAATACCTACATCCAACACAGACTGTTGACTCATGTTTTTATTCTTCTCTCTGCCTGTTCTTATAAATATTGGTCTGTTTTGTGCTTCATTTGCATAAAAGACTGTTTGGATTATAGTCTGGTCTCTTGTAAACATGTCAGTATTCGGTTAAATCCAGTAATAAATTGTTTTTCCAATTCTGCCCGTATATGTCTGTGTTTTTTCCACTGTCAGGGGAATATGATGCCGGTGAACATCTTCAAAGCATATGAATACCACGGTCTTACCTTTCAAGGGGCGAACGTATATAGACACCTGGACAGTGGATCATCCTTTAATTTCCAGTGTGCTGACATTAAACGTAGCACAACAAAGAGTGGCAGAGGCTAGTACCGCCTGGCTGCAGCATCAAAGCGTCAATAATGAGGCCTGATTAATTCTGTGAAATTAAATTTTCAAACGCCACAAAGAGGTTCTACTTATGGCAGCCAGTGTCGAGACAAGGTTACCGGCAGTGGGACGAGCCACGCAGTCAATTTCCCTGTAATAAAGTCGGGGGTATGTGCCTTGAATTTTCTCATTAATGCTCCAGATTTTCTCCCCCCCCTCCATCTCTACCTGTTACTCCTCCTTTAATACATTCTCCACGAGGCTGCCCTTCTGCTGCTCTTGCCCTCGACGTAACATATTGCTCTACAATTTCAGAGTTATGCATTTTATTTACCGTCTGTCTTTTGCTTTCTTTGTTGCGCTCTCAATTGAAACAGAAAATGCTTTTGTACGCTCTGAACTGGATACTGGTCAGAAATACAAACATTTATTGCCTTTTAAAGGGACAGTTCACCCACAAATCCTCTTACCTGTAAAGCTATTTATCCATCTAGATTGTGTTGGTGTAAGATGCTGAGTTTTGGAGATTCATTCATCCATAGAGATGTCTTCCTTCTCTTTAAATACAATGACACTAGATGGCACTCGGCTTGTGGTGCTCAAAGAGCCCAAAAAAAAAACAACTCAACAGTTTGTCCATCTCCAGAAATCATGACCAAGTTACTCAAGATAATCAACAGACTTGTTGTGAGCAGTTTCATGTAGGAACTATTTGCTTTATATCAAACTACATCTGCAAACAGTATCACAGCGCAGAGGGAAGCATGCATCTACTCATGGAGAAGAGGCTGGTGCTCGTGACAGGGCTGGATGTAAACGTTAATGGCGTCCTCCTTAACTGAGCTGTAATGTTAGCTAGCCTCTCATGTGTGCGTGATTATGGATCCCACTGCTTTTCTTAGTGGCGGGCCCGGTCTATCACTTTTCCATGATGAAACCACACTTTCTTCCACGTTATGAATGCCTTGATTGCAAAAAAAAATGTTTTTCGTACCACAAATGAGGCAAGAATTGGCTAGCTAGCTTGCTAATTCCTAACTATGTTCGGTGGTTGTCTGGTGTTAAAGGATTGTGTTATGTTTTTCTTGCGGTTGGTCTGTGAAACAAAAAGCTAGCTGCGGTTCTGATACAGCGGATTATGAGCCGTAGTTTCCTCGGTAAACACACCGACTTCTTCAGCTGTCAGAGCTGCAGCGTCTTGACACCGTAAATTTACATTTATACCAACGCAACCAACGAATTAGAGGCAGCTGGACGGCTCTCGCCATATATAACTCATCATTAATGCTTCCTTCTGCGTGTACATACGGTTGGCAGGTGTAGTTCGGTAGGAAGAAAATAGTTCCTCCATGAAACTGCTCACACGAGGTCTGCAAATTATCTTGAGTAACGAGGTCATGGCTTTCTGGAAAGATACATTTCTGTTAAGTTTTTTAAATGTATTTTCTTTAGCTTTGAGCACCACAAGCCGAGTGGCATCTAATTCTCTTGTATTTGATAGAAAGCAGACATCTCTACAGCCAATATCTCCAAAACTCAACATTTAGATGGATAAATGCTGCAAAAAATACATATATTTAATTTGTGGTGAACTGTTCCTTTAGTTCGAGGATAATCGCTGCAATTATACAGCACTTGCTGTATCATCTAATCTATATTTAGTCTCAAGTTTCAACTGCTGAGTTATTGTTTCCATTTCAGCTGAGAGTGCAGCGGGTATTTCTAATAGCTTTGGAAGGCTACTCTTCCTCTTGCATCTTATTTTCCACACTGTCTCTCTCACACACACACACAGACACACACACCTGCACACTCATTTTAGTGTTATTACTCCGCTCTCTATTGTGCTGGACCTCAGCCAAGGTCTCAATCCAATCTATACACATTTGTGACAGCCTTTTTACAGTCACATGGTTCATATTGTAATCTCTGCCAAACAGGGCTGTCTTGTTTTGGGAGATACAGAAGATGGCCCTTTTATTTCCCCTCCAGCTAAAAGCTCAGTGAAAGAGGAGACAGCAAAGGTGTATTCACCACAGCGACGTAATTGCAGACACTTTGAGAGAAACATCAAACCCAAAGAGGAGAAAAAAGGCGACTTGTAGCCTGGTATGTATTGATCTGAGCTTCCAGCCCCTTCTTTACACTTGCACGCACACAATTTCAGGCTTATTCATGATCAAGTGCACTCGCCTGATTGCTGTGCGCAGGAAATCAAAAGATGCTCTCACTGTATTTTAAAGTCCAAAGCCTTTTCCTGACTTTTTGCATTTTTTTAGCCTGTGCTCTGTTTTTTCCCCCCCTCTTCCTACAGAACAATCTTGCCAGCACTAAGTCCTTTCCTGTCACCCAGACTTCTACCTACAAAGCAACATTTTTTTAATACTTTGTTTCGTCAGCAGGGATGATTTTCCGTCTGCGTTGTGGTTTCTAACAACACAGCAACAGACCGCACCTTTGTGTTGGTCCTGGGTTGTAAGCATTTTTTACACGACTCCAGCCCTGGCGAGTCCCAGGTGGCCCCACTGTGGAAAAATGGCTACTGAGAGCCTCAGCAGAACACCTGCCCCCCGCCTGACCTGTTGTTAGTGGATTCAGTCTCCAGAGAATGACAGGCAGGTTACAAGAAATGCTCTGCTGCTTTTACATCTCTCTCCCCTCCACTCCACGAGACCTACTCTCCATGCAGCCTGGACATGTATTTTATCCTTTCAAAAATCACTCCCATGCTTGGAGGAGTAGATTTCTGTCACTGGCTGTCAGATATTTTTCCGCTGCCTCCCATCAAGTTTACAAATTCATGTACGGTTCAGTCAGCTTTCTCCCTCGGAGGACTACAACCAAACCAGATGATGCCAAACTGCTTCACTTCACCGCAGTCAGGTTTTCCAGGAGAGTTCACATTGTCATCAACAACAAACTGCTCCTCGTATGTACATCTTTCAGCACGGCTTCCTCCGAGAACATCCCCACAATAAACACTCTGCAACCGCCGTCGTCAACTCAACTCATTTCTTTTTTCCCATTTCTATTTTTTCTTGCTGCAAATTGAACTTCTCAGCCATTCACTCTCAGTCTGGGGACCTTAAAAAACACACACAATGTGCAATGCTTTTTTTCCCTCTCCCTCTCTGCAATCATGTGCGGTCTCATTACGCGCCCCCTTTATCCCCCGTTTTGTGCCACAACACTGCCTGTCTGCAGCCCTGTGTCTGGCAACCACGGAGACAATCACCTGTCAAGGGCAGAACATTCACAAAAAATTTATTACACTTGCAGCATTCTGTATTATATTTATCAGGAGGGGAAATGTCATCGTATTTTAGCAGGTTGATGGGAGCGGGACAGGCTGGGGGGGGTGAGGCAGAGCAGGGAGACGAGGTGCCATCAGGGCTGTCAGACCCGGTCCTCTCCTCCCCCGAGGGCTCCTCTGTAGATCGGCAGATATTCCCACTGCTCATAGTAGAAAAAGCAAAAGAGAGGGCACGGTGCTCGTCCCTAAGAGTAAACCTCCATGAATAACATTTCCCATCACCGTGTGTGTGAGTGTGTGTGCTCATGAGTCTCAAGGTTGCCTTGTGTCGACCTCTCCTGTGTTTGTAAACGCATGCACATGGAGGCGTTATGTGCTCTTTATCCACATGTTGAAATAAATCCTCACTTTGTACTTGATGTACAGTGTATAAGCTCTCCACACGGTGATAGATGAGGTCTCTTTCCACTTGACCTCCTCCTGGATAAAAAAACCCAGACATGAGTGATGGAGGGAGGCGCGTCTTCCCTTTTAATGTTGTTTTCTTTGGGCTCCATCAGGCAGTAGTCCTGTTTTTTTTTGTCTCCTTTGATGGAAAATAATGTTTCTTGTCTGACATTTCACATTTCAGTGAATGAAAGCTGTTGTGTCTTTCTTCTTTCTGTCTTCCTCACCTGTGTGTACACCTGCCATGGATTCAATGACATTTCACAGAAAAAGATGAGCATCATGATTTAATTGTACCTGCAGGTAATTAAGTTAATATCTCCTGTAAGAGCCAATGTCTTCTAGAAACTAGAGAGATAGTGAGAACAAGGGAGGACTCATGATGGCACACCTCCTTTTTTTTTTTTTTTTTTTGGTCACACATGCAGGGAGGGAGGGAGGGAGGGAGGGATAGTTTGCCCCACATCTTTGTTGCTATAACTACCCTCTGTTAACGGCAGTCAGTGATGAAGCCGTCTGCAGGCGACACACCGCGGATCCACTACTGAGGATGTCCACATAGTTTCCTTTTTTAATTTATCCACGCTGAAGAAGGAAGAGAAGAGGATTTCCAGTCTCTGCTGTCGGGGAAAAAAAAAAAATCTGGAGGAAAACTGGAAACGGATTTTCTTTCTTTCACTTTTTGGATCTTAAACTAGACAGGAAACCATTTTACAGGTAAGTCTATTTCAAAATAAAAATCTTTAATTAAATTGTTATTATAACGCGTCTCGGGGATTCATTTGTCGTGGGGTTTTTTTGTGTTTTTTTTATTTTCATCAACTTTTTAATATTAAAGCGACTTTAAACTTAATTTTTATGACTTTTTCTTTTATAAAGTTGCGTCCAACGCTCGCGCGTTTGCTTCCCGTCATCTGGCTTTCGCGACCATCTGACCTGTTTCACGTCAATGTTAATTTAAAGTAAATGAAATTTCCCCGGAAATGTTATCAGCGCAGGTTAATCCGATAAAGAAAAATAAAGGTACAGTTTGCTCTTGAGCTGAACTCGGATCCAGAGAGCAGACGGAGCCTCTAAATGAAGTTATGTTATAAATATCTTATTGTAAGCGACAGCTGTAAGCACACTGAGCCTCTCTGTGTCCCTCCTCTTTCAACCTTTTGTAATTCCCATTCATAATTATGCAGCAGATGATTGTTTTTTTTGTTAATTGGGGATTTGCATGCATCTACATTCAGTATGTTAATACCAGGGAGGGATAATGAGTGGTGAGACACACTGTGCCACTTGATGGACAGCACAGTGCTGCCAGTCTGTCAGTCAGTCAGCCTCGTCTGTCACCTTTAGGCTTATCAGCCAAATCTAGGCCAGTGTTAGTCAGAGGTTGAAGCCTCTTTAGTGTTTGCATGAAAACAGAAAACACACCACAGCTTTGATTTTATTATAAAGACGGGGGGGAGAGAAGAGCAGAAAGTGCTTGACATTTAAGAGGATGGTGTTGTAATCAGGTTCAGGGAGGGGATTTCTGCTGCTGTTCAGAAAAACGTTCTGACAACGTCTGATTGGATTGTCCGAACAAACTGACACCATTCACAGACCCACATAGACGGGAGGTCAGGCGGATGGAAATAACTTAACACACATAAGGCATGTAATGTATTCTCCAGTGGTCGTCCACCTACCTAACTGCAGGCGTAGTGAGCAGATGCTAACACCCAGACGACTGCTGGTTTATTTTCCCCCCTCAGCTCTGTCACTTATTGACGCTGTGGGACACAGGCAGGATTGATGTTCCCTCTGTTAATAGCAGAGCAGGCAGCAGGCAATACTTGGGCTATCGATCCCTACAATGCACCCCTCCACCAATGGATTATGATTAAGGGGCTATGGCATCATGGGAAAATAAATAGAAGGATAAATGAGATGAACATGTATTGATGAGTGTAATCTGATGCTTTTCTTCTGGTCTTCAGTCGGAGATGTGCAGAGAAAGCAGGATAGTCATGTCTGATTAATGTCCTTTTAATGCAGAAATACAAGAGTTAGTTCAACCTTTATCAGATTGTTTAAACTATCATTACTTGCACAGAAATTGTCCTCTTTCATGCTTTGGTATTTTGCATCACAGCGTCTGTATTCGCAGTGTTTTTCAGATAAACCGGCTTAAGCTCATTTCATTGTCGATCTCTGCGCACTGACCTTTTTTCTCCTCGTCCTCCTAAACATCATAATCTCCTGTCCGCGTTCATTCTGATTGCATGTGTTTGACAGGTTTGTGCAGAGAGAGTAATCTTTTCCAGACTGACCCTTTTTTTCCTCCAGTCTGCCAGATTCTCCTCGTGCGACCGTGTGAGGTGTCTGATTGGGACCTGGTGTGGCTCAGGGGGCTATGGTGAGGCGATGTGTACAGGCTGGTGTGAGGAGAGACGTACCAGCAGCAGTGGAGGAAGACGGAGAGGTGAAGGAGTGGATCTTCCTTCCTGGCTGTGCGTCTCGCTTTTGTTCTCGGCCCTGTGGGGCCAAGTGTCCCCCCAGTGCCCGGACAGCTGCCACTGTGCCTGGGACACGGCCACGGTGCTGTGCTCAGATGCTGGGCTGCGGGAGATCCCAGAGGGGATCCCACCAGAAACGGTCTCCCTCCACCTGGAACGCAACTATATCCGGAACATCCCTGAAAGGGCTTTCACCGACCTCATCCACCTGCGGGACCTGTACCTGTCCCACAACCGTATCGACTCACTGGCCTCAGGGGCCTTGCGGCATCTGGGCCCTGAGGTGCGTCTGCTGGACCTCTCACACAACCAGCTGAGGCAGGCCAACAGGGAGGAGTTTGGCTCCACTCGTGCAAAGACACGCCTCTACCACAACCCCTGGCACTGTGACTGCGCCCTCCAGGAGCTGATGGAGACTCTGAACCTGGAGCCCGAGACGGTGAATGGGATCATCTGTGAGAGCTCTGTGCGGGGGTTGGGCGAGGGGAGCAGGTGGGAGGACCCGGGGTCGCAGGGCGAGCACGCAGGTCAACCGCTCGTCAAACTGTTGGATTCTGGGGTGAACTTTTGCAGCCTGCAGAGGAAAACCACTGATGTGGCCATGCTGGTGACAATGTTCGTTTGGTTCTTCATGGTCATTGTATATGTGGTGTACTATGTGAGGCAGAACCAAGCCGAGGCCCGGAGGCATTTGGAGTACCTGAAGAGTTTGCCCAGCCCTCGCAAGACCCCGACAGAGACAGACACTCTGAGCACTGGCTTCTGAACTCCAGCTCAGCTGTAATTTAAATGGAATAATAGTCTAATCCCATTTTTGTGGAGAGCGACTGATAAACTTTATAAAAACTCTGTGTTGAGTTACCGTAAAATGACTGTGGAGGATGCTGATAAAGAGGAACAGCTGTGTTTTGTGGACATTTCTTTACATTTGTTACGGCTGAGACCCCCCATTTTTTCCCTTTATTTCTTTACCTTTATTAAATTTGATAGGAAGTGTGTGATCGTTCACTTGCTCTCCCGTGTGCACTGAGAGAAATGAGTGGAAACAAAATGTGCAGCAGAAGATGAAAGAAGGGAATAAGAATAGAGAGAAAATTGTTTGAACTTAATAACCTTCTATCTCCCTCCGCAGTCCCTCTTTCCTTTTCTTTCCGTCTCCCAGCACGCCTCATGCTGGGGTCTTTTATCTCTCATTAAGCTCTAATTAGGAGTCTTTGACCAACTGACCCTTAATGAAGACATGAAAGGCACTAATCAGCTGGAGTGTGTTTATAAGGTCGAATAGGAGAAACTCAAGTGTTTGTCCTCATCTAATTCCTTGTTTGTGTGTGCATGTGGAGTTTTTGTGCATTTTTTAAACCAGTTTTACTTTGATAAATCTGACTTTGCACGGTTGCTGTTTAAGCCTCTACCAATACGCGGTTACTAAGCCAGTTGTTTCGGTGCCAGCGGGGAAGTGCTGATCTAAATTTACTCTCAGGAAGCCATTAGAGCTGGAGGTGAAGTATTTTGTCTCCAAGCTGCAGCAATCAGCTCTAAAATATCTGGACAGCCAAGTGTTCATGATTGCCACTGAGAAATTGTAGATTCCTGATTTAGAAGTGGAGTGTTGTTATAAATTAGATACGTAAAACCATTTATCCTGAGGGAAGCGGTTTAGTTAAGCTTTAATTAATCTCTCGAGTCCTGCTTTTCAGTCTCCGCACTGATTGCTGTGTACAAATCGTACTTGCTCCCATTTTCCACATACGCTGTTGCAAAATTGATTTCTTTTTTCAAGCAACTGTAAAAATAAGCAAAGCACTTTGATAATAAATGGAATCATTTTCTCAGTTAGTACATTGAACGCCTGTAATGTTAAGATAAATGCCGCTCCTGACTGGATTACACATTTTTTCAGTTTGCTTGAGTTCATTGTCATGGTATTTACTGTAGCAGGGGAGGGTGTATGGTGTGTTTAATGTATGAGTGTTTGTCATACTTCACTGTTACAAATAGAAACTGTTTGATCGTCAGCAACATTTAATGTGTGTTTAGGTTCAGTGGTTGCCAACCTTGGGGTCGGGACCCTATGAAGAGCTCACAAATTCAATCTGAGGGGTCATGAGATTATTAAAAACTTCTTTCCAGGTCTTTAATGTTTTTGTTCTTGCAAATGATAGCTTCAGGCGCTTCTAGCCTTTTAAATATTATTGAAAAGAAAGGCTTCGTTTTTAGGGGTCAGAAGCCAAATAGGTTGGGAAACACTAGTTTAAGAGGATGTTCTGGGATGGCCATGACAGTCTTTCGATGTGTCGGTCAACATCTATTAGATGGATATTTTAAAAATGCGGCACAGACAATAATGTTCCCCTCTGGATGTATTTTAATGACTTTGGTGATCCTGTAGGCCAAATGTTTTCTAATTTAATGCATCTGAAATTTACGATAATCCCGTCAGATTTAGCTGTACTTTGTGTTTAGTGCTAAATGGCAAATGTTAGCATGCTAACAGGCTAAACTAAGATGGTTAACAGTCATGTAACACCTGCACACCTGCTAAACATCAGCATGTTAGCATTGTCATTGTGAGCATGTTAGCATGTAACCTGACACGCCAGATGGTTGTTTTGGAGGTGGCCCCTCGAAACTGTTTGGAAAAGGGGGAGGCACTTTCAAAAAATACTTGGCAGGTGATCGGATGAACCATCCGTCTATCACCGTCGATTGCAGGCTGACTTCAACCAATCAGATCAAGCCATATGATGTACTAGGAGAGCGCTACCAGCAGAGCACGTTGGTATACCAAACCCTTGCCGAAGCCAGTCGAGAGACATCTTTTCCATCAACAAAAGCCTTCAGTGTTGTTCTTCATTCCAGTTCTGATATAACAGATGCTACATCAGCATCTGTGCTAACCTGTGAGGGGCCGCCATTGTTGTTATCAAGTCACCTCTTGGTGACTAGGTTGAACCACCGCGGTTCGGCCACGAGCTCAGAGCTTAAATCTTGGCAAGATGGATTTGTGAGGTCACAAATCTCGCAAACCTAGCTGCCTCACAATGTAAGTTAGCATGCTTACGTTAGCATTTAGCTCAAAGCACCGGCGTGCCTAAATACTCCAGCCTCACAGAGACGTTAGCATGTCTGTACACTCTTAATCGTACTCATGTGTCTTTACTCTGTGATGGGTTTAAGTGTACAGTTACAACCCTTTAATTGTTCTTAGGTGTAATAAAACACGACTGTGCCCCAGTTTTATCTAACAATTGGGTTGGAAATTTTTCAAGAGCCAAGGCACAACGTAGAATAGGACAACTATCTGTGTACTGTAATGTGCTAAATGTGGTGTGTGTGGTTTGTAATTTACAGAGGAAAGCAGGTCTAAGTTCATGTTGTTCAGGAGGAAGAGATGCTGTGAATTAGAGCTAGATGCAGTTAAACTAAACCTTGATATTGTTATGATGACTGGTTCATGTTAAAACCTGTTCTCGGTTGGTAGAACACAGGCTAAAAGATTGTAATACGGTGTCGGACATTTGTTCTGTGAGTTTCAGGAGAAAACTGATTAACATGTAAAGCACTGTTGGTGTAAATTCATGTATGTCCTGAATGTTATCTGTCTATAAATCATTTATCTAATCTTGTGCCAGAGTTCAGTTTCCTAAATGACGTAATGCCATTGATCTTTAACCCCCTTTTAGCTTGTTAAGGTACAGTAGACCATATTCTCATGGTGGCCATTTTCCTCGGACTACACACTCAGGTTGGGAAGCTAGAAGTAAAAAGCCAATGTCAGGCTATAAACAGACTACACTGCACTCATATGACTTAAAAGTCAACGCCACTGAGTGTCTTACTGCACAATTACTATACACATTTTCAAAGAATTGATCATCTGCAAGTTGTTAGATTAAAGTTAAAATTGTTTGTAACTAAAGTTGGCCTGTAAAGACGGACTACTGAGTAGATGAGTCTCTGTGATGACGTTTAATGTCCGTGGCAACTTCTTCAGTCTCATTTTGCCGCTTGTTAGCAACCGCCTTTTTTAAGACACGTAATCGCTTTATAATCCAGTTGTGGGACATTTATGGATGTATTTTATGTCGTAGAACAAGGCGTGTAAATATATTAAGCCTGAAGTAACCACAGACATTATTTCAGGCATTTAACAGAAAACCCATGAAAAAAACCCCTCTGACTTTGAGAAGAGGGAACTGGAAGTGCATAAATGCTAACTGATTTCTGGGACTCTATTGGCAACCCATTAGCTAACGTTAGCATTAAATAACTTCTCAGCTAACGTTACAGTTTGATCACATCCAGTGTGTTTTTTTTTGTTTTTTTTTACATTGAGGCTTATATAAATGTGTCCAAGATAGGTGTAACACTAGATAGTAATGTTAGCCAGAAAGTGGTTAAATGCTAACGTTAGCTGTTTTCTAATGAAAGCTAACTGGTTATCAAATGTTTGAAATACGTCTGTATTTCAAACATTTTTCTGTTGTCTCTACAGTTGCTAATCAGAAAGCAATGAAATGATAACAGTTTGTCAGATTCCTTCACGTATATAAATCTTGAAACCTTGAACTTGAAAGTACGACATTTGCGTTTTCGCGCCCTGAGTATGACTGCAAAGGAAAATGGCTGCTGTGTGAATATGGTCTATGATGCGGATAATCCAGAACTCAAGAACCAAGCATGCCGTCTGTGTGTTGTTTTTTCTGTAGGTATTTTTTATTGTTGATGTATTTCTGTCCCAGTGATTTGTATTCTCTCCTGTTTGTATGTCGATAATTAATCAAACAAGGTTAAAGCCATAGATTGGAAACCATTACATCAAATAATAAATGATCTACCAAAAAAGTGATTTTAAGAAAAAAACAAAACAAAAAATGTATAAAACATTAAAGAAACGTTGCTCTACTTCGTTCAGAGAAATGCTTCTACCTTTTATTGCTACAGTAGGTTGAAAAAGAAGATGAAGTAAAAAGAAGTACAGGAAGACAACGATTCACAGAATGAGCTGATCATGCGTGGCAGCGTTTCCTATTTCTGCTCGACCATGCGTTTAAAGGAAATGATTGAAAACAACTATTTTACATATGTTTTAAAAAAGTACATGAAAGGAACTTTCACCACCTCCTCCTTCAACTTTTCCTTTGTTTGTTTTTCACAATTCACCAAACAAAAATGAAAATGACCCCACATTTCATCCATCTCTCCACTGCCTTTTCTTGAAATCTGGTGTTTCTCCCCCTGGAAATATAGCACCACAAAAACACACGGCACAGTGAAATGATTAGATGTGACTTTTTTTTAAAAAGGAATTTTCTTTGGGGGGGGGGAATGAGTCAAAACCATTGCCCCTGATATTTCAACATGGGGGAGAACAAAACAGGGTATAAATAAAAAGCAACTTCAGCCTGTTACTTGGTTTTGTCTTTTATTTCCAATTTACATTAATTAAAACGTAACAAAAACAAGTCATGATCATAATAATATAATAATGCTATTATTATTAATAATAATACTATTATTAATAATAAAAAATATACACAACCTCACACAAATGAGCCCTCTGCGCTGGCTGTAGGACTGGAGCAACAAAGTCAAACACACCCCGAATCTCTCTCTTCAACCGTGTGTGTGTGTAGTGAGGGTGTGCGCCGAGGCAGAGGGCACGCCCTGTGTGAGGGCACTGATGAGAGGAAGTAGAGAGGGATGGGAGGGGGGTCAAAGGTCACAGCAAATGGGCAGGTGGCAGCAGACTGGGCTTTCAGCACCAAAGATATTGGTCATATATTCATCTAAAACATGGGGTTCTGTATGCAGAGAGACAGGGGGGAAAGGCCTTAGTTTGATTTGTGAAGGTTTATTTTAGTGTGAGGTAGCTTTAAAATATCAAAACAAAATAAAAAAGTAAATTAAATTTTGTATTAAATCCAAATTGGTTTTATCATGGGTACGATAGTTTACATAAGGGGGTTGAAGCAGGAGGGTGGGGGTGAGGCAGGGACATTTACCACCCTGAAATCCAAAGTCCCAGGGTGAAATGCTCTCTCCGACAAACTGTATATATATGTATACACACATATACATATATATACATATATACACGTCACTACATATGAGTATCTGGTTGTTTTAAAAAATACAGACTGTTTTACAACAATAGCACCATTGACTTTTATTATAATACACAGTAACTTTTCGATACACACTGTGGTGGTAGAAATAGGAACACCTGAACTTTCTACGTCACTAGATTTTTTGGTTTCAAAGAGATATGTATGCTTTAGTGGATATGGTACAGGAGTGATGGGGGGGATTTGAAAAGAGGAGGATGTAAGAGAGGAAGTTGGTGGGTAATGTTTTTTTTTTTTTTAAATATGTGTAAGTGGGCTTTTTATTACTTAGCAACAAACTCAGTCCTACCACACCTGGGACCCAAACCTAAACAATAAATAAATAACACCGACACATTTTTCTCTCTCTCTTGTTCCCTGGTATGTTCCCGTACTCTCCTCATGCTTCCTCCTTCTTGTTCATGGGGTGGGGGTAGGTGGGGGTGGGTTGCTGTTCACCCACGATGAAGAAGTGGGGGGCTTTTTTGGGGGAATATGTCCATAGAAAGGGGGGGGAATTGACTGGAGGCAATGCTGGATGAAATCACAGACGACAGTTGCTGGTGCCAATCAGTGCAGATATCCTACGGAGTTCGACTTGGAAAAAAGCACTTTTTACTTAGAAAAAAAGTCCCATTTTAAAAAAAGTGTCTTGATTTTTCTTTTTCACTCTTTCTCTCCTCCATCATCTGAAGTGTGCTCCTCTTTCATCTTATTTTTTCTTTTTTTTCAAATTTCCACTTCTTCTTCTTCTTTTATTTTTCTATCCCTCGTTCTTTACAAGAAGCAGACTGCGCCAACTTCCACTCCGAACTCCTGATCTGCTCCACCAATATCCATGGGGGCAATGTCCACGATGGGCAGACGAGAGGTCTTCTGCGATCTGTATTCGATCACTGTCTTGCCCCACTGTCCCGTGTGTTTCTGTGCAGAGGGAAGGAAATCACAACGGCTGTTAAATGACCTACGACGTTCTCTGACACTGCAGAGAATGAGACTGGCTTGGTGACCAGAGAGTGAGACAGACTTTAGCGACGTCCATCATAAAGGGAAAATGAATCATGTACAAATTTTTAATATCATTTACACCTGATTCAGTACATGCATGTGTATTATGATGAATCTGTCCTGTCTTACCGTGCAGCCGTCCTCCATCACGCTGTAAGTGAAGCGGCTGTTGCCCTCGGCTCTGATCTCCACGTCGTTGGAGCCCTGCAGCAGCACGGCCTTCTTCAGGTTGCCCGTTGAGGCGTCCATGTAGGCCACGCTGTTCTTACAGTGGTAGGTGAGGTTCTGAGAAGCCTCGGTGGACAGCAGCCTCAGGAAGGTCATCTGAATGGCAGCGGTGTTGGGTGCCAGGATGTCGTCACCATAGCTGAACTGCATTGGGCAGCAGGTGAGAGAGAGGAAGTGAGAGTGATGGTTTACTTCTCTGTTATCATGGCTGTTGTATGTTTTTTTTAATTATTTGAACTGGTGGGTGAGGCTTATTATTTTTGGAGAAATTACACATTTTTTGGAGCCTTTTCACGGGTTTATTAGATATGACAGCTTAGAGAGAGAGAGGCAGGAAAGGGCCACAGATTAGATTTGAAACTTGGGCCGTAGTGGTGAAGACACAGCCTCTGTACATCAGGCGAACAATCCACCAACTGAGCTATTTTGAAAGACCCTATATATAGACTTTGCATGTGATTGTAGTTTTATTCTGATGGTACAAGTTTTCGTTTGTATATAAAAAAAGGCAATCTCAGGAGGGCAGGATTAGCAGCGTACTGCCTGCCACTGTGTCTTTTTTTAAACTGCCACTAAAAATTGAGATTTTATGTTACTGCAGATCCTATAATTATGGATGCGCATTTATGTCAGGCACATCACTGGTATTGGCTAATAACAGCTTTAAAATGACACACTGGCGTTGGCCAGAAACAAACATGTCTGCAGATATGACAGCAGATAACATGATGCTTTAATTATGCGCACACAACATGAAAAGCTGACTAAGTAGTTTTCTAATTTTGCCCAGTGAATTTGTGCATTTTGAAAGCTTTGTATGGGCCGTCATGACAATGATACACATAATCATACGTTAATTCCACTAAAGGAGAGATTTGGTTTTACTTTGTATCTTCAGTTTACACGAGGGTACTTGAAAGGTCACTACTTCTTTTTATGAAAGAAGACTGCACCCCAGATTAATAATATAATGCTACTGTCACGCGTCAGTTTGTGATTATATCTACAGCACTCATAGCAGAGGAGGGTATGATTCAGCTCAGCTGATGGCGCTACTTACGTGGAATCCTCCATTCATAGTCTCTGCGAACCAGACGTGTTTGCGGTCCTTGCTCTTGCTGGACCACCAGTTCTTGCGAGGGATGCTGTTAGGCTTGGGCATGACGCAGGACTCTCCTGTCTCCATGTTGCAGAAGACTTTGATTGCATCGATGGTGCAGCCCTGATTGGGATCAATCCAGTACTCTCCTGCAGGAAAAAAACAAAACAAAACACATCAGCTTCAAGGATTATATATACTCCCTCTAAAAATTATTGTAAATCTGTTGTATATGTTATGGAATATGGTGTAATTCTGACATCTCCAAATAGACTATGAATCAGTCACATCTGAACACTCGTAGACTACACAAACTATATTTAACCTAAATATTGAGCTGCCAAAATGTCCCCTAATTTAAACCTGTCTGCTTCATTGTCTCATCCCAATCTGGCCAATTCCTCTCAGTGTCACTCACCGCTCTTCCAGTCGGGATGGCAGAGCTTCAGGTCTCTGCAGGTGCGAGCCGGATTCTTCCTGGATCCCTCGGGGCTGCGGATGTTCTCGATCTGGTTGTTGAGAGACTTGAGTGTGGCGTCGACCTCAGCATCGTGCTGGCGGAGGTTTCCGGAAGCCTGGTCGGCCCTCATGTACCTGAGAGGATCAGGGCCCTTTTCAGTCTGACCCAGACCGGCGAAGGCAGACATGTCAATGCCAGGACCAGGGGGACCAGGAGGACCGGGGGGTCCGGGGTTTCCAGCGGGACCCTGAGAGGAAAAGAAGAAAGATGGGTTATATTTGGCACTACAAGTCATTTAGACATTTTTAACTTGTCTATTCTCACAAACGATGGATTATTCTTTCCTCTCCCTCCTCGTCTCCCACAACGGGTGCAGGAAATACTGCCATCTGTTCTGCAGTCTGTTCTCTCGTCTCATTTCAGTTGTCTTGTCTGAGACTTCAATCTTAGTTTCAACAATGCACACGTTCCAAACAAGCTCAAGAGGAGCCAACTGGAGTCCCTGCTGCATCTTATTTAGTGTTTTTTATTTTGACCTTTAATGAAGTTTTTCCCTTCCCTTCTGTTTTTGAAATCCAGTTAAATATAAATTAAAAGCTGTATTTGCTATATATATATTTTGATCTTTTTATTTATGGGTAAGTCTTAGTGATCTTTTCCCTTTAGTATCAAAGGACATGATAGCTTGTATATATATGCATAATACAAAGAAATTGTTGTGATAAGTTTTTCTCTATTGTTTTCAATGTCTTGCAAGCATTGGCTAGTGTGGTGCCAATGTGACATAAGGACAAAATAATGAATGTCTTAAATGACTGAACTATTTATAATATGTCTAAAAATAGCTGTCGTACAGTATTTCAATATGTGAAACATAATTTTACTCGACTCTTAAATCTTCGAGTGGTAGCAAAATTTTAACCTTATGTTACTCAGATGTTTAAACTGAGCAATTTGTTTCAAGCGAGTCCATCTTTTGATTTATCAGTGAAACAGACTTCTGTGTATTTGAGGAACAGTTGTGTTGAGAAGTCAAGGGGACAATCTAATATTTTTCAATATTTTTCCTAATGTCTTACTGTGGCCATTTGATCTTTGATTACTTAAAAAAAAGAAACATTAAAGACCTCCCTCAATTCATATTAAATGATTTAACTTGAGATATTTCGCACATAATGTACAGTGACAGTGCTATTCAAACAGAAAAGGAAGGAAGGATAAGGGTTACACTGAATATAAAGATGACTTAGTAATGTGTATATTAGCAGGTCACATCATATGGGATGTGTACGAGCTCGGCGACACCACTGTGTTCAGTTTAACCCAGTGACAGCATGACTTGCACCTGGTGCTCATGATATTTATCATGTGGTGTCAATTTTACAATCAGGTTGTTGCTATTTCAATTCTGGGGGCGTTTTGAATTCCTGATTACATAATTGATCACATGCACGTAGTTTTATAATAAACTGCTACACAAAAAACATTATATGAGTCACATCTGTCGGCTAAAAGGTATTTTCAGCTTGTCATGATCATTGTCACAGGCAGAGGAAGTTCTCAGGTGTACTCACAGAGGGACCGGTCTCTCCACTGCGACCACGAGGTCCGGGGGGTCCAATGGGTCCTGGCATACCGTTGTTTCCATCCTTTCCAGCAGGGCCAACGGGTCCAGGTGGTCCCTACATACACAGATGGAGGAAAAACTCTTGATGTTAAGCACCAAAGACACTCTGCAAGAAACTTATTTCATTAGTCTTTGAATTGAACGTGAAATGTTTTTTTTCCCCCGTATTTTAGAAACACTGGCACTCACCCTTTGTCCAGAAGGTCCAGCAGGTCCAGTAGCACCCTGGTCTCCAGCTTGACCCTAAACAGACAATGATTACAGTGATTCCTCAGGGTTTCTGCAGGGTTCATGTTAAATTTGAGACTTTGTAAAACCTTTTTTATACCACATAGATTATAATTTAATAGCTGTTTCACAGTCACAGTGTCCACAATAAAAGGCACGATGTAAAAAACCAATGGGGACAATATGGCCCGGAGTTATTATCATAATATAATTTCTTTCTGCACTGCTCAGCCGTGTTTAACAATAATTTCTTATGAATTAATGAAATGAATGCAAACTGGATCTGTACGCGGCTCTGACATACAATACAGATTGTAAATAGTGAATATCAGAGGGATGATGACACTTGATGAATATGACCAGTGCAACACAAAGGTCTGAATGCACATGGATTCACATTCAGTCCGGATGCTTACCGGAGGTCCAGGCAGACCCTGCAGACCAGTGAATCCTCTGTGTCCCTTCTGTCCTCTCTCACCAGATTCTCCAGCCTCACCCTTGTCACCACGGGGTCCTTGAGGTCCCTGAGAACAAGTGGACAACAACCGAATTAGGAAAACGTTCGGTAATCTAATATTTGTCTTTCTTTTATGAATACGGAACTTTTACAAAATCTAAGAATGATTTGAGCAATTTTGTCTTAGAAAAGGTTGATACACCTCCTCTGTTTTCACGTTGGTTTGTGAACGCTTTAAACAATTCAGAAGTGAACATGTACATGTGTGCGAATTCATGTTTAAGATACATACAGGCATTCCTCTGGCTCCAGCAGGTCCTGGAGGTCCAGAAGGTCCTTGTGCACCCTGTGAAAGGAAAAACAAAAGAAGGTGGTGAGGTTACAACGGAAACGTTACTTACTGCAGCACACATCTTATCTGTTAATGTTTAAATGATTAAGAAAATGTCTCTTTATTGCTACCATTATTTTCTTTCTTTAAAGTGGCTGTTAACATGCTGTGTGCATATATATACTGTGTCTTTTTACACTGTTTAAATCCTCTACATCTATCAGTACATCAGTGCTATTGTAACTTCAGAACAGAAAGCATTCTGGGAGCCGTTAAGGTCAAAATTTTCATCTGAATAAAATAATTGTCCCATAAGCTGAATTTAAGCACCTAAAAATATTAAAACAGTGGACAATCTCTGCTGAAACACACTGAATAAATGTCTTGTAAATGAGGAACATAGGCTATAGAGGGACAATTTTCCACTCCAACCACAGCTCAGTTAGCCAAGGATAAAACACTTGAGACATACTCCCCTGTACTTGTGTGCTTTCAGACCATATTATTACATAAGGTGGATTTTTCCACTGCTGGAAACTAGCATAGGTGACCCCTGCTTTTTATTGATCAGTGAGACACCATCTTCACCTCAACAAACACGTTGTAATAGATAGAGGCAACAGTGCTGTTTCACTTATGTTGGCGTCACTACTCACAGACTCTCCTCTGTCTCCCTGTTTCCCGGTGGGACCAACAGGGCCGGAAGCGCCGGGAGCGCCTGGAGCACCAGGAGCACCAACAGGACCGGTGTTACCTCGATCACCCTGCGGCACAGAGAACAGCAGGAAGTCAGTCATGTCAGAAAAGTGTCACCGTATGCAATAGTGTTTACCTTTAGCCTGCTCTGACTCAACAAGCAACCAACTTCCAAATTGCAAATTGCTCACTTTTAAAGGTGCATATTGTGAGAACGTTGATTGTTGAGTCTCATTCCCAGGTTGTCAAATACTGATGCATCAGTTTTTTTTCAGATTTCACAGGCAGTTTCAGAAAAACTCGATTCAGGGTTGTAGTCCTAATAACTAATATTCATCCTGTTTTGGTAAATTAGGAGTGATACACTGATTGGAAACCCTACATACAGCTGGTTTACATGACATGAATTAGAGAGTGTTGTTAACCAATCAGGGAAGGGGAACATTCAATGTATTCCTGTCACTAATGCAATTCAAATCTTAACATAACAAGAAGAATAACAGTATAATCTCTTCCCTGAACAATAGCATATTTGAAAGGGAGATCTGAAAATCTTATGCAGTGTGATTGTGTTTTTCTCACCTTGATTCCAGTGGCACCATCTCTACCAGGAGGTCCATCAGATCCAGGGTTTCCCTGTCAGATAACAGACGAACATGAAATGTTAATAGCTTCGACCTCCAACAGGCCAGATGTCCTATTGAATACTGATCAGCTGCATAATGAACCCTGCTCCAACAAATTGTATTAATAATATGGTGCAAACACAATGCATGTAGACATGATGAAAAATAGCTGGTTAATGGACTTTTAAATTTAAATAGCGCTTCCCTTGTCTAGTAATAAATTGAAGTGCTTTACAACACGCGCCACATTCACCTCTTCACACACACACATTCATGCACTGATAGCTGAGGCTGCCATCAGGCCTGATCATCAGGAGCGCTACAATATCTCTGTCCTCACACACTGATCGAACAGCCATTGGGAGAGATTTGGGGTCCAGAATCTTGCCCAAGGACACTTCGACATGCAACTATCGAACCATCGATCTTCAGATTAGTAGAGGACCAGCGCTAAATCATGAGCATTTTAATCAACTTGGCCTCCAGACTAAGATTCTGTCGTCTCAGTAATGGGCTACATGCGGTGTGGCAGATGTGACTCCTAACACACACACACACACACACACACACATGCTGTGCGTTGCCACTCTCTGACCTCTCTGCCAGGCTCTCCTGAAGGTCCAGTGAGTCCAGGGGGTCCGACAGGTCCAGGGGGTCCACGGTCTCCACTGCCACCAGGAGCTCCTTGTTTTCCGGGCTCACCCTGAGAGGAGAGGAGATGACTCATTACTACCCCATAAATGATACGGCATAATGCATTACATCTCATCATGTAATTCACCCACTAGTACATTCATTCACTCTTCTGTAATTATATGTTCAGTTTAGCCTCCCAGTGAATCACCGTTCACCTGAGAAATTGGCTGATGTATCCGGTCCAGCGAAGGCACAGTTAAAATCAGATACTGTGTGCAGAGCTCTTATATGGAAATGCAGACTTTTTTAAAACCATTCTCATATGGTGCATTCTGTACAATCAGTGGTGACTCTTCAGAGGGTTTTCCCACAAGAACAACAATTACATTTATCTCAAAACAAACATTGTTTTTGCTGCAAAATCAAAAGTGGAACAACCACTCAGATATCGAATAAGACCAGTCAGTTACTGTGGGTAGCAGATCAATCAGCAGACGTGCCTCTCTAGACGGCCAAACCTTGTTAACAGCTATTCATCTTTAGCTACAGCTATCACTAGCTGCTGCAGCTATTCAATGCTGCATGCTCCTGCAACTGATTGGCCCATTAATCTCCTCAGATTTATTTAGGAACTGTTCTGAATCTGGTCAATAGTTTTGGCAAAGTTTCCAGAACGTTGATGAAAAGAGCCGCAGCTGCACACTGACACCAAAACACAAATCTATTTCAATCTCGGTCGGATGTTCGTCAGATGTAATTTCTTTAAAAATAGATAAATAGATAATAGATAAATAAATGGAGCATGATTTTGCAAATGCTCGGCCGATTACTGTCCTCAGAGTTGTTTACAAAATGGTTTTGGCCGCTGTGTTTTATCAGCTATAAAACTGGAAGCAAAGACCAATCACAGCCCTGGGAATATGAGTCAATTATCTATCACATAGTCCACTTGAAATTCTAATTTCACACCCACCATTAAACCAGATGACAATGAGTTACCTGGCAAATGACCGCAAACTATTTTATCTTCATACTGTTTGAAAACTGAATTATTTTTTTTAGATTTTTGATGAAAATGATCAAATTTAAGGATTGAAACATTGAAATATGGCACGAAACACTGCGTCAATGCAGTAATACTGGTACTAGCACTGGTTCAAACTCTGAGCAGCTGCTGCCTTAAAGGGATCCAACTTGAAGACAACTACAGATGCTCACATAAACTATCTGCAGTTCATGCGTCACTTCTGATATCAAAAGCATTTTCTCTGCTTGAAATATTACTGTGTGAGTTCCCGCTTCCTTCTTGGCTCCCGTTTCATCCGTCCTGATAAATAATTAATGCTCAGGACATGCCCACTGAGATGCTATAAGTGGGGGACATGGCTCATGTCACATATCAAATGGTGTGAGATGTAAGCAGGCGAGCCTTCTTGTCACATGTCGTACTGAGCATCAGATGGAGTCAGTTCAGCAGGAGAGACGCCCTGTGAGATGTGACTTCAATGTGATCCAATTAGTCCACAGCAGAACGACAGTCCAGAGCCTGTCTGTGGGTTTTCTACTTTCTCTTGTACTGAGTCACAAAAGCTACAATGTGAACAATGTTACTTACAGAAGGTCCAGGCAGACCAGGGAAGCCTCTCTCACCACGCTGTCCAGGCAGACCGACGATACCGCGCTGACCAGCCAAACCCTGAGGACCTGAAGGACCCAGAGGACCCTAAGAGAGGAAAAGAAGAGGATGAAAACATTAATAATGTGTGGTCAGGGTATCAGGAGCCAAGTCATTTGGTATCTTTGAAGAGGATCCTTACATTTTGAAAGAACTGTTACTAAGATGTACTGAGTGGAAAGATTTTAGAGCTGAAAAAATTACTTGTCAGAGCTCTCTGGTGTTCAGTGTTGCTCTGAACTGACACAGTGACACTGTTTCTTATTACCAGATAATCTCTGCACTGAAATGTCTTGTTGCTGACACAGATGCGATATTCACTACACATCTGCAATTAGCTAATATCAGACGATACATCTCTCCGTGGCTAATTCACAGGGCGAGCTCAGTGGTTGCTACGCCCATTGTTGTTGACTTTTTAAAGTGTGTTGGGGAAATGTAAATGCAGTAGCTTCTCTGCTAATCAGCACCTGATTATTAAAAGAAACACCGGATGGTAATCAAGCACAGATCGAAGCTGATGGAGAAACATCTAGCTCGCCTTGATGTCCTTAACGTAATTGTTAATATACTGTAACAGGGTCAGTGGTATTGTGGTGTGCGCTAGAATAATGATTTTTTGGTCCAATTAGATAAACTATGGCTTTATAGGGGAGGTTATGTGCCAGACTGTTTCTTGGCAGTGACTTTTGTCGCCTTCGCGTCTTTATGGTTTTCGCTTTCGCAAGTTTCGTTTGTATTCTTTTATTTCTACGTTTCCTTACTTGATTTATTGCAGTTACACAGACCAACATCGATCTCTCCATCACCTCTCTGGTTTACTTCATCCACAACAGTCACATATGCTGCGGTGCAACAGCGAGAGCTCACACTCACAATAAACGCCTGACTCCAAGTGACACTTCAGACACACCACTCAGCTGACAGTGACTTTGATGTGATGATACATCGTTTAAGATTTAATATATGCAATCCATAGGTAGGATGGGTCTCGACACCGCGTCTACCTTCATGTTTGAGTACAATTCATCTGTGATGTGTCATTATGCTGACAGGCTTGTCGTCATGCGTCGTGGTTTCTGTGTCGCACTGTGAGTGCAAGGGAGAGGTAAAAGCCCGGGGTCCTGTCATTAGCCTGTCACTGGGCTTGTGCTGCCCTGTGCTGTCATATGTCGTGGTCTGTTATTACAGTCCGTGATGGACACTGACAGCTCTGTGTATTAATGGAGAGTGTGCTCGGCGGCTGTCCATTACTGGTGAAATTGGCTCTTTGGGCTGACAGAGCTGTGTAAAAGTCAACAGAAATGTAGAAAACAAACACATTTAATCTTTTTCTTCTCTCTATAACGGACACCTGCGTTCACCTTGACGGTGTTCAAGGAGATGGGCAGTCTGGAGAGTGGGTGCTAAAGAGATATCAAGTGGTTTTTCAAGTGTCCCAATGTCAATAAGTGAGATATTATGTAAAAAAACCCAGTTTTCTATGAAGGAATATGATCAAAATAAACTTACAGGGGGACCATCCTCTCCAGGATCTCCCTTCTCTCCGGGAGTACCAGCAGGACCGCGGAGCCCAGCATCACCCTGTCTTCCTGGGGGTCCACCATCTCCCCTCACACCCTTGGGTCCATCTTTACCAGGGGGGCCGGCGGGACCAGCAGGTCCAGGATTACCCTAGAGGAGGATGACAAAACATACATGAAATGAAACAGTGGAATAGTCTCAGTTATTCATATGAGCCAGGGGACATCTGTGCATCTTTAAATAACTTTCAATAACACTTATCTCATATTAACAGTCTCACAGGATCAGGGTTGTTTTTCACAATGTGTTGCACTTCCTTTTAGCAAGTCTGTACAAATGCTCAAAACAAACTAGCACTCTGACTTGAGACACTGACTTGTGTGGGTGTGAAGCTGAGTAAAACGTACAGGTGCAAATTAAAAAGGACTCATAGGTGACAGTAAATCAGGTGGCATTTAGAAAACATTCCTGTATCTGTTGTGCCGCACCTGCTTCTTGCTTGTAAAACATAAATCAAGCCAATTTTCATTCTAATTTCCACATTCACATTGGGTGACTTTATAATAATTCTGAAGTTTTATGTTAAAATATAATAGACCATATCAGCGAAGTGATTGAAGGCTGTAGTTGTGAACTTACATTTGGACCAGGGGGTCCAACACGACCAGCAGCACCAGGGAAACCAGTGGCTCCCTGAAAGAGAAAGATTAAGTTAGACAAAGCCTCTAAAAAAACTCTGGAACAAAAAGATGTTTGCTACATGTGCTACTGTGAGATAAAAAAATAAAACCATAAATGAATAGAAAGGGATTTAAAAAGGCCACTTACAGGAGGTCCCTGAGCACCACGAGCACCTTTAGGTCCAGAAACACCTGTAGGACCCTGCAACAGAACAGATACTGCATGTTACTGTTTGACATTTATTTTGTGTTGTATAAGCGACAATATAAACTCATCAAAAACACACTCAGCTGCTCTGAAGTTTGGTTTGTCTGCCTCTGCTAGTTTTTATTTTGCCGAATGTGCCACAATCTGTGACAAGGACAGCTTTCATTCTGACCTGACATTAACTCCGCCACAAATGTTGGGATGAAAAAACTAGAGGAATTTTCTGCTGATTTGTTCATGGGTAACAATTTTCTCTGCTCATCAAAAATACTGTCACTCAGTGTTTTTCCTGTTGTCGTACAAAAACCTCACTAAGCTGTAAACATCCAAGGTTTAGCTCGAGCTCCTCATTATTTATGGACTTGGGAAAAGCCAGAAAAAATACTGTTGGGTTCTTGTTAAAAAGTCTAGAAAGACACCCACTGCAGGTCCAGGGGCACCAGAGGGTCCTTGGGGTCCAGGTGCACCAGCGTCACCCTTCTGTCCGGCTTCTCCCTGCTCTCCCTTGATTCCAGGTTGACCATCGGCACCCTGGGAGAAGAGACAGAAACAGTTGTTTAGTACTACTCATGATATAAAAACAATTATATTGTCTGACAATGAATTTTTAATGGAAGCCTGCGTTGCAAACTAGAGGTTAGTGCATTTACCAGTCACATGTAATGCAAAGATGCTTGTGAGTTGCATTATGGGAAATGTAGGATCCAGCATTTTTGGAGCCTGACCTATACTAAGGACTAAAAGTCGGGATATCTTTTGCTCTTTTTTAATATTTGCACTGGTGTAACCCTTTAAGATGGAGAAAGCACATAAAATATATATACACCAATATAATGTGAGTTGTGGTCACAGTGGCTGATGTTTTGCAAACGTTATAAACTTGCTTTAATGCACCAAAAAGACCATTCAATATTAAAATATATCTTATATATACTATACTCAACTAAACCATATTATAAACTATAAAGAAAAAGCCTTATTTTTTCTTCTTCTTCCATTTCTTTCACACAAAACATCACTGCTTCAACAGCAATTAAAGTGTAGAAGAGCAAACTGAGATTTAACAATATTTAGTAAGAGCTGCTGATGTTTTATGTAGCACCCGTGTCTATTTTCAGTCTGTGTGGTGTCAGGCTGCGATGTTACAGTCTCTGAGCTGTGAACCAAAAATGATTCAGACACCTTGTAGTGTTATTCATCCTGACATAAATTCAATAATTAATCACAGCACAACCTGGAGGAAAGAAAGTTTGATAAATTGCGTGTTGTCTCACAGAAATATTGACGAAGATCCTTTTGGAAGGAAGCAGCTTATTAAAAACATTTATTTGATGTCTGCCCGGAGTCTTTGGGAGGAACTAAAAGGATGATTGATGCAAAGACTGCCGACTGTGCGCACTCATTTTCTTTCCACAGAATAATACAGAGGAGACAAGACACGCATTGAGATAAAAAATGATTCACAGCGGTGTAAAACAGAGGTACAGACAATTAGATATCAAAGTGTTTCCAGATAGTGGTGATAGAGAGATTTGAAAGATTTTCAAAGCTTCAGACTCATTTTTTCAGGGAACAAAACACCAATTGGTTTTGGTGCCCTTTTATAATGTAGAGAATAAAATAGCTACATTTTGACTGAAACTTGATTTGATTATTATCAACGTGTTGACGTTATCTCTTGTGTATCTAATGTGCTTTGATCCAATAATTGTGTATCAGATCTTTTTTATTTTCAATAACGGAGGAGTTACTAACGGCTGTGCTTAATATTTCACTGACTAACTTACTAGTTTGTAAAAGTGTGTGACTTTTTGTATTTTAAGGTTCAGTTCATGTAAGTCTATTTTATATTCCAAGTGGATTTTAACTACATATATGAGTGTTATTCAGCCAAGGGTAGGAGCGCCTTCTGGACTTAAATTAGTTTACTGGAGGTGCTTTTTGGATAGAGACACATGTAGACATAAATATCACACCAACACTCCTTTGAAAAAAAAAATCAAATTTCACCTCTCTTAACCTTGCCACCAAGTCTAGACATGAGACATGACTCCGGGGCCACAGAGTACATGTCCAGACATTTAGTCAATGGCCCTGGAGTCATGCTCTTCAGACTCCTGCAGAGCTAAGAGCTGGTCAGTGTTGTTATGTTTACTTACAGGGGGTCCAGCAAATCCAGCAGGCCCAGGAGGTCCAGTCTCACCCCTGTCACCCTGAAAGAGGAAGGAAGAGAGGCAGGAAAAACTCAGAGGTTAGTTCAGGTGGCAGTGCTCGAAAGCAAAAACTATAGTTTATTATTTTCCATCTCAAAAGAATGCTCCGTCAAACTGACTGATAGAAGGCGATTACAAGTTACAGTAATGCACTAAATTCATATTTCTGTGACACTTACAGGAGCACCGCGGGTACCAGGAGCTCCAGAAGGACCAGCAGGACCAGATTCACCCTGTAAAGGAAATAGAGTAACATCAGCAACACAGATGAACACAGCTGGATACATCCCAATAATAAAACAAAATAAATACAGAAATCAGATAAGCTCAGACAGGCACGACATTTCAATTCAACTCAACACCTTTCTTAATTAACAACCTTTTAAGCACATTAAAGATAACTTGCCAAAAACCATTACAATTAAATGATAAAACACTCACCTTTTCGCCGTTGGGACCACCAGGACCAGGAGGACCAATGGGACCAGTGAGACCCTGCGACAGGAAACAGCAAAAGAGTGTAAAGACGTGCAAAAGTTTGAGATCAGCTTCTATTTTGTAAAAACCAAAGGACATCATCTCTCTTTAGATTAAAAGGATTGAACATTTCTGATAACTTCTGCCATTTTCAACACTGACAACTCTTGCTTGAGAAAAACAAAATGGCTGAAAATCACTCACTCGAGCACCGTCTTTGCCAGAAGCACCCTCGGGTCCTTTCTCTCCAATATCACCCTATGAGGATAAAAAAAAAAAAAATACAAGTCAGTCACTTCACATCAAGTAGAGACAATTCAATAAGACGTTAACTAGTTGCTTGTTAGCATCCACGTAAGTAACATGTTCTTAACAATAACTATGATTGTCTTCCCGTCATGTTTTTAGGTGTCAGTTTAACGATTTCCTGCCTCGGTGTCACATTTGGGTCCTTTTTTGTACCACTAGTTTGACACGTATTAATTAATAGTTGCATCAACTGTATAAATATTCAAGACTTTGTCCGTATCGTGGCTTACTCTGTCTCCTTTGGGTCCAGGAATGCCAGCGGCTCCTCTCTCTCCAGGCATACCCTGCAGGCCAGGGGGTCCCTGAGCTCCGGCGGTGCCAGCAGGTCCGATGGCTCCCTGTTATGGAGCAGAAATAAATGAAGAGGATGTTATACAGAGACAGTAACAAACAGAAAAGGCACTTCAGGGTTATTGTATACTGAATAACTGTGAAAGCAGTAACTAAAGATTGGAGAAGCAGCCGAGACATTTGTGAATATTTCTGTTGTCTTATCTCAGATCGCTTTGTGTTTATTTATACACGTGTCAGAAACACAAAATTAGTGCTGTCAGAGTGAGAAGGCGTCTACTAATTCAACAAAAGAGGCCAAATCTCATATTTGTCTCTGCATGCTCTGTCTGAGGTTAGGACTGTTACACTGCAAATGAACAAGGGCTGATCGACCAGTGCTCGACATGTTCCTTTTGATTTTACGTCTCCACCTTTAATCCTGCATTTTAAGTAGAAATGGGAGTTTTATCATGACACAATTCTTATTCCAAATCCAAAAGACAAGATAAAGGGGGGAAAGTCCGACTTTGATTTTTTTAAGTGGCTCCAGCAGGCCCACTCGTGGTCAAAGTGTGTCGGGCTTATCAGCCTCAGACTGGGAGATGAGATGCACAAAAACACCACCTGCTGCTCCTGCTGCTGCATCTGCAGTCATTAAGTTGTAACCACGGGGCTCACACAGCCATGACGTTCGCTGTGAATTCATTCAAACTGGGTTTTTTACTGAAGGGGGCACATGTGGAATTTATTCCTTGTAACAAATCGTCCTGCATCTTGCTCAGAATCGAGCTTCACCCTCCACAAACTGTCTGCTCATCCCTCCTCCATCACACTCATGTCAGCTCTCTAATCCTCATCCTCTCTATCCGCTCCTGTCTGACCTTAAGGGAAAAGAAACCTGTTGACTGGGATTAAAATCTGACCAGATAACAAACCAAAAGTGAGGATTGAAGCCGCTTTGAGTTCTCCTTCCACTCACAGTGCAGTTGGCTGGAGTTTGGTGATAGCTGATAAGCAAGTGACTGTCTACTGTAGCTGGATAGGAACCATGCGGAGCTGCCAGTTGTGTAAAAATATAGTATTTATCTTTAAAAATATAGTATTTGATGCAGGTGAAGAGTCAAATTGTGGTAATAATGCAGTCTTCAATTCAAATTATAAATATACAGGGTTTCCCAAAGTGTTTTTTGGGGGGATCAAGACTGTATCCCATATAATATGCAGTATAATATCATGAAAAATGAATACTATTCAACAAAATCCTATAATAATACCATATCCAGATGTGTGTGCACAGTATGTATGCTTGTACTATATATGATAGTGCAAGTTGATATACATGATACTAGGTATATACTGTATGTTCATTTGTATGTTTATCATTTTCTTAGCACCAATAAAAACAGGGGAAAGAAAATGTTTAGGTTGCCTTTTTTAGAGACAGAATTGAACCAGAGACGTTTAAGTTCATGGTCCAAACACCTCGACCAGTGGTTTCTCAGTTTCTTCTTAGGTTGTCTTAATTGAACAAAGTTCTTAAGTCCTGAAAATAGTCAAATTTTACATAACAGAAAAACATTTTTTTGCTTTCCACTTCTGGCAGTCATCTTGTGACCCCCCAGATTAAACCTCTGATCCCTTCTGGGTGTCTCGGACCCTAGGTTGGGAAACCACTTAGGCCACCAGTGCACCTACAACATCACAACATTTACCTTCAGAAAAAGCTATTTCATACATCAAATACCATACAGGATGCTATCTACTAACTGAATGGATCTTGGTGGCTTACCATCTCCAGTAAACACTGGATGCTGTCTACACAGCTCAACTCACAGACACCTGAGGTGATTATTATTTAATCATACGCTTGCATTAATGTGTTGCCGCTGTATGTGATAAGACTGAATCAGAAAACTGGCTGCAGTCCCGCAGCAGCACATTTGCCAGTGGTGTGAGGCGATTCAGATTTCAAAATCTGTCTTTTCTTTGTTTTAGACCAAACGCTGGACTCACCTTGGGTCCGTCAGTTCCGGGAGTTCCAGGCAGACCTCGTGGTCCCTGCAGACCCTGAGGGCCGGCAGCTCCTCTCTCTCCGGGGAAACCACGCTCTCCCTGTACGGTGACACGGCCAGACAATCAGCAGCAGGTCTAATAATCAGTCAGCATAATGAGTTGTGAGGTTTAATAAAGACTCTCAACTTACTCTGGGTCCAGTAGCACCACCAGCTCCGGCCTCTCCAGGAACACCCTGGGAGGAGAAAATGAGGAGTTTGAATAAATGAGGAAGCTGTACTGCTGATATGTTTAGTTATAGTATAGACTGGGCAACAGCAGCGGCCAAGTTAACGCTAAATTATTAGTGAGAGGGAGAGATTTTCAGGCTTTGTTATAAAAACATAGACTGACACTTACGAGAAAATGGACCTGGTAAACAACATCTCACTTTTACAGTCACAGTTTTACGGAAATGATCTGAACAGTAAGATGACTGTAAATAAATAACAGCTAGTTAAAGCACAATGCTTTTACATTGTGAAATCATTCGGATAACAGCGTCCATCAAATTACTTAGGACCAGCTTCTTTTAGTAACAGCTGTGATAGAACAATGAGTTTATGGTACTTTTAAAGACACATTTCACCTAAAAAGTGCACTCACCTGGTCTCCAGGCTTGCCTCCCTCACCAGGGGGGCCAGGAGGTCCAGGTAGACCCTGAGGCACAGGAAAGAAAGTCACTTTAAGATTGAATCTTACCTTAATGTTCAGTTATTGTGTATTGTGTATGTATTGATGTGCATGTTGTAGGCTGTCCCATATGACATGTTTCCAAAGACAAATTTCCATTTCATGTGAATGTAATGAAGAATAAAATAAAAATGTTGAAAATAAATATGTAACAGTCACAATACAAGAATCAGGTCAGTCTGTACTGACCTTCAGTCAGCTAAGTGAGAGAGATAAACTGACTAATTAAATTACTTCAAAAAGTCAAAACAGCAACATAATTACAACCACACTTACAGTTCTAGTCAGACAAACAGCTGTGGTCATTCATAAACAGGTGATTTAAGGTAAAGGACAGACTCACCTGGAAACCTGAGGGACCAGGCTGTCCTTGCTCTCCTCTCTCTCCAGCAGGGCCCTAAACAGAAAAAACATAATCACAATCAACTTCTGTCATAAACTGAACGTAAGGAACTTCACATTTTGATGTGTGAGATTGTGGGAAGAAGTATCTATATTTGTGTCCATGTATGTGTCTCTGATACCAGTAAACAACGTCGGGATAATTTCAGGTTAAACAGCTTTTTTGTGTGTGTGTTTAAACACAAACTTCAAAACAACTGTGAGTCAGTGATGACATCTCACAACGTCCAGACATGTGTGTCAAGGACTTAGACAGAGCTATCATCGAGACAGTCTGGGAAATGGAGATACCGAAGTGCAGACTGAGATAATATCAGTGTTGAAGGTATACAAAGGTGGGACGGGGGGGAGGCGGGGATACGTACAGCAGGGCCAGGGGGTCCAGCAGGTCCGGTTTCTCCATCTTTGCCAGGCAGACCCTGAGGAGAGGGAGGAAGAGATCGAGGAAGGAGGAAGGAGGGGGGAGGGGGAGGCAGGACAAACAGATAGATATCAACAGTTAAGCCAAAGGTGATGCTATTAAGTAGACAGACATCTGATAGCTATAATTGAGCTCTTGAACAAGCTGGAAGCTCAACCACAGACATAACAGGAGATCAGTCGTGAGTCACAGCAACCAGAGAATAAAAAACAACCGAAGAAAAGATTAAATTTAATCTGGTTAATCATTTGGATATTATAATTAACATGAAAACATGTCGATGCGACTTCTGCAGCTAACTGTATTTTTCTGATCTTTCAGTAGTGTTTTCTCTCTATTGTTAAATCTGTAAATGACTATTTATATTTTGAAATCAGTTTATCACTGAGATCTTTCGTACAGTCAATCAGCGAATGGTTGACTTTATAATGGTACAAAATGGAAACAAGCTGAAATCAACTGCAGGACTTTTGTATTTTTAAACTAAAGTAGATGAAAGATTCATGTTGGTGTCTACAGTAGATAATAAAAGGCAGTGAAAGGTGCAATGACTCACTCTCAGTCCAGGAGCTCCACCCAGTCCTTTCTCGCCAGACTTGCCGGGCTCACCCTAATCACAACAGAGACAAAATGCAGCGGTTAGTCACAGGACCGTGGCTGATTGGTTCAGTCCTGCATCTATTTCAGGAGGAGCGAGGGTGCATTAGATGGTGCATATCAAATGGCATTAAATTGTTCAGCAGTGGTTGTTGAAGGTCTGTAGTTTCTATTTCTGACTCACAGACTTATATTTTAGTACGGACAATGAAAACAACAAAGGCGGAAAACTGTGCCTACACAGATAACAATTTTAGCTTGGTTATGCAGTCACATGCTACTTATATTAGTACTCACAGTTGCTCCCTTTGGTCCGGGGAAGCCCATGACACCAGGCTGTCCACGGGCTCCCTGTGGGCCGGGGGGTCCTGGGCGACCATCCTCACCAGGAGCTCCCTAGAAAAAAATAACAATACAATTATATAATCTACAAGACCAGATGTGTCTGATAGTGGGGGGGGGGGTAAACTGTTCCAACAATGAAAAATGCTAATCCACGGTTGGATTTACTGAAATCAGAAAAGGAGAGGAGTAATTGCTTCGAGGATCTGGTCAGAATTGGGTCTGGAGGTTTAGATTTGTTTCTAGCAGAGAAATGTCCAGCATGGCCCAAGGGTATGCAACAGTTTCTCAATTTGTTGAAATTTTCATTGCTCCTGACCAGATAAACCCCTCAGGGCTAAACTGGGAAAGCCAGGCAGGAAAGAAATACAGATGAAATAGTCCATCAATCATTATCAGTCTGACCGGCCGCCAGTCATTCGAAACATGAAATCCTGCTTAAACTGTCAGTGAGTGAATGTTTTAATTTAATGAGACATAGTCCCTGAAAAGCAAATATGTAAATGTACGTTCAGATAGCTGATATGAGAACATGAAATATGAAATAAAAAGTGTAATCATGTGTGTAAATGTATTTAAAAGACTTTTCATTCAGTTAAAAAATGGATTAGAGGGAAGGAAGCAAAGTCAGTGATGGAATGTAGCTAAGTACATTTAGTGAGTACCATACAATTTTGAGATACGTTTTACTTTACTTGAATATTTCCATTTTCTGCTACTTTATACTTCAACTTTGTTGCATTTCGAGAGAAAAATACTGTTCTTTTTTACTCGATTACATTAATAGATTCACTTTAGTTACTTGCTGCCTCAGAAACAAAAAAAACCCTGATTCCAATAATTAAAAAAAGCTGAGTATGGGATCCAATAATCAGACAGGCCAATTACCGGTTGACCCATCGTATACACTATACAGTATATACACAGTACATGTAGTTTTATATATAGTTTACTTTATTTGTACTTTTGATACTTTCATTGGCAGGAAATTACTGTCAGTACTAAAGCACATTTAATATCAGACACTTGAAGACTTTTACTCAAGTGCTATTCATATGAGGGACTTTCACTTTTACCAAAGTAATATTTTAACACAATATCTACAACAAATATAACTATATAAATATAACTCAAATATAACAAAACCTGATCATCATTTTCTATGGATGTCCCAAAGTTACCTCTCCCATGACAGCTGACAGATGCAGATAAAAGGAAACATGTAACTCTGGCAGTGATTTGTGACTGTGACTACATGACTATATATTATGACTGTCATGTACTCTGTAACTGTTATTATTTATTTGGTCTGTATTTCTGTTAAAAGATCTTTATTTTCATTAATCTGCTATTATATTTGGACACATACATCTCTGCATTTCCACTTTTGTTATATTAATGAACAACATTGATGGTGGTCACCTGGATGGCGGGCGGGTTGGAGGGAGATTATACTCTGACTTTATACTCTGGGTTTTGACTGAAAACCCTGGGTTAACAGCTATTACGAACAATAGGAGCCTGGACAGACAACTCAGATGAGAAAACGCCAGTGCTTTTGACTGTGTCACTCTAAAAGCTGAGACATTCAAGCCTGTTAGAAACACAAACACCACTGGGGCTGAGCCTGCAGGATAATGGGTGGATAAATCTCCCGCAATTCAATTTGATGAAACCATTTATCAGTCATTACGTGATGAGAGCGCATTTACTAAAATTACAAGCCTCTCCCGGCTTAGTCCACGTGTGATATTAAAAAAGAAAAAAAAACCCCAGCCGCTCATGCTGGGTGAGGAGACATGCTGCGTGTTTGTTTTTATCGATTCACAAAGGCGCAAGATAAAGTGCACTTACTGAGGGTCCGACTTTGCCTTGAGGACCAGCGTCACCAGGGCGTCCAGTCAGGCCCTGTCAGAGAACAGAGACAGATGAGTCATCGGACATCTATATGCAGACATGTGTGCTTGAGAAAGGTGGGAACATATGGCATGGTGGGAATTTACACCTCTGATTGGCTCTGTGTGTATCAAACAACAGGTCAACACCTCCTGATGGAAATGAATAAGAACTAAATCATGAATGAGAGCACGAACACGTCAGGATGTAGATGTTAATAGAATCTCTACAGGGGCTTTTTTATGACTTCCTCCAAAGTGACTGTAAACAAATATTAACAGCCACTTGTGCTGCTTTGAGGAAATTAAGTCAACTGTGACTTTTTCAGATAGAACAAAGGATGAGCTGATGTTTTCTGTGGCTCTGGAGGAGCTCTGTCTAAAGACTAAAGGTTATTCTTATTCTTTTGTGGTTCCAGAGAGGGCTGTGCAAAGTCTGATGAATTGGCTGTGTAGCTTTAGTCATCATCAGCTGAAGCTAGGGCATTCACGCCTACAGCATTTTAGTAGTTATCAACTAATCTTACTAAAAGTAGTGAAATATTTGAGTAATCGCTGGACATTTATTTGATTCTTTTCACCCAATAACAATCAAATCTTTGTCAAAAAGGTTGAAAATACAACCAATTAAGGGTTAACTAATGTAGGAGGTTACCAACCTGAGTTGACCCAAACTCCCAGTCCAGACTGCTAGCTTCACTGCTAACTAAGCTATCTAGCTAAAGACAGGCTACTCTGTTTACATGCTGCCCCCTATTTGTTTGGAATGGGAATTCAACAGCCGGCCAATTCTTACATATTGCACCTTTAACAGGATACCATGGTTGCAAACTGGAAATTAAAAGATGAGGGTGTTTATTCTTTCAGGTAGAATCTAATGGGAAAAAATGCAGTTGTTTGCATTGTGGGGAATAAACAATCCATTGATTTGTGTAAGTGCTCATCCTCCAGCAACAAATCAGGACTGTCCCTGACCTTCAGCTACATCATGATGTGTTTAATATTACCAGAAACATATTATCCTTAATAAGAAAAGGAAGTCGGGTTAAAAAAGTGTACCTGGTAAAAATATATTTGAGTCAATCTAGAAATCCCTCACTCTCCTTAGATCGGCAACATCCAGATCAATACTCTTAAAGATTAGTGCTTACTCTGGCACCAGGCAGACCGGGCTCTCCAGGGCGGCCAGGGTCACCGTTGGCACCCTTGGGACCACTGGCACCAGCAGGTCCACGCTCACCAGGGGCTCCCTGTGTTAGGAGAGAGAGAATAAAACAGCGGTCGGTCAGTCAGTCAATCACTTAGAAGGCGACACTTCAATTCTCAAAGCTCAGAGGAAATAAGTTTCCCTTTTAATAGTGTGAAGGAGTTTTATTGAACTGCTGGAGATGAGAAGATTAAATTCTGACAGATTCATTTTAGGATAAATGAAATTGTCCAGGTGGAGATAATGTGAAATGAGATACTGGCTTTGCTGATGCGGGACATGTAGGTCAGTAGTGCGTGACGGGTTTCTGAGTAATGCTGCCATCTTGTGGCCACACGCTGGAGTTACATGTCTCACTGCTGCCTGCACATGAGCTTCAGAGGAAGTGTCCTCACTGGAAATATGATTTATTATGTCCTTCATTAACTCGTCAGTAAAGATGCTGATCTGAGTTCAGTGTGAACTTTCACACCTGATCAAACACATTATTTCAAAAAGGCACAACACTTTGTGCAATTTAGCTTGATTTAAAAATTATTAGGACTTAATGAGGTGTGAAATTATACTTTTGGATACGCCCTCGGGGGGATGAGTCAATAAAATGCTCAGTGAAATCATTTGCCAAAATTATGTCAAGGTCTTTATTCAGTTTTCTTGTTCGCCTTTTAAGCACACGGTGGTCAGATGTGACTAACGACTCACGCTTTCAAGTCATTCCTAAATTCTTGAGGCCAAGTTGTTCCCCTGAGTGCTGATAAACTATCTCACTGCTAAATTACAGATACATTGAAAAGCTTCTACGGCAGACAGTGCGATCCATGGCAGAAAATAGTGAAACTTTGTCGGCTATGAAGACCTGCCAAATATCTCATGACTAGTATAAACAATTTCATGAGACAAAACAGTTTCTGCATTCAAATTAAAAACTATATAAAGATCGCCTTAGGTCAGTTTGTAACTATCTAGAGGAGATACTTGAGTGAAAAACAAAAGTGCCTTAAAAATCTTGGAGTACTGACCGTCTGCTACAGCTGCATAATGTCAATTGTCAAATTGTGCAGAGACTTACAATGTTAGACAGGTTTACAGTTAAGAGTATCTTTTCCATGGCTGGATTTAAAGGTTACCGAGTCAAACAGAGTAAAATTGAATTAGACGCTGTGGTGATTTAATTTTTGTGGCATGAGTCCTACAGTGTGTGACAACATTGTGATTAGGTGATTCAGAAATGTTATTTTCTCTCTGCAGCAGTCAAAAGCAAACAGAAAACCAGTGAGAATATTGGCACACGTCACTCTTTACAGCAATTTCCAAATGCAATAAGGCAGCAGATGGAAAACATTAATTGTCAGTTTCACAGATTTACACCCATGACTACCGACGCATCAGTTGCATTCATTTATTTGTCTCTTCCCTCCTCTGCCTGCGTCCTCTAAAAGCATTCATGTTCGCTTTCTCTTTCTACAGATGTAATAAAGCAATTTTGTCAGGAACGACTTGAACTGTTGACTGTTAAAACTCACCTTGGGACCAGCCAGACCGTCTTGTCCAGGGAAACCACGGTTACCGGGGGATCCCTGGAGAGAAAACACAAAACCAGAGTTATGATTACGAAAGCGATATCTAAGTCCCTGAATTTCATATCGGTCCTTAAACAGGTTACCGGGTGCCAAATAAAATGAGGAAAAGAAAGTGTCAAAAAATCTTAAAATTGATGATTGAAATGTTACTCACTCTCTCTCCAGGTGGTCCGAGTGGTCCAGCAGCACCAGGCTCACCTCGGGGTCCTCTCTTTCCTTCTTCTCCCTGTGGGCCATGAGGTCCCTGAAGACCAGCTGGTCCCTGGAGAACACATCAGTAACAGACCAGGTTATTACAGGAAGAATGAAAGACTTCAAAATATAGAGGAATTAAATACACATTGATGACTTCCAGGGAGAAAAGCCCAATACTATTTACACCACATGAGAAACCCTCTGAAGTGACTGCTATCCTCAGTTATCATCTGGCTAGATACTGTCTTTACATCAAATATCAACTGTTGGGTTTTAGCTGAGTGTGGGAACAACCAGGAAATACAGAGAGAAGCAAAGAAAATAAAACAAACTCACAAGTTCTCCTTTGGGTCCAGCCTCTCCCTTGAACCCTGGAATACCTGGGTCTCCCTAAACAGTAATGGACACACAGACAAGAAAGAGAGAGACAGAAAGCAGCAGGTTATATCTATATGTTTATCATGTAGAACATGAAATGAATGATTAATTAATGAAAGATACAGTGAAAACATACAGATGTTCCTTTGGGCCCGAGAGGTCCAGTTGCTCCCTGAGGCCCGGGAGGCCCACGAGGTCCAGGGAAACCAGGAGCACCAGCGATACCAGGAGCACCCTACAGAGGAAGAAGGAGCGGGAGAGAGATTGACATACTTGAACAGTGAACCATCCATCTCAGTGGATGTAGTCTGAAATACATCACTGCTAATTTAACTGAATTCTGGCCAATTGCTGGTGAACTGATATAAATTCTGCACTATAACTATAATACGACTACAATGTTGGAGGAAAACTAAAAAGAGTCTCAACTCAAGTTTCAAGATGCGATAGGGAGCTCAAAGTGAGTTTGTGCTGCTCATGGGACAGATACATCTACAGCGCCTCTGAATTTGGCTGTCCACTTTTTTATATTTCATTGGCTGACCCAGTTCTGTTAAGACAGTAGAGTCTGTAGTTTGGTGATCTGACACCAACTGCAGTTTCACTGACAATGCAGTCGCTTTCTGTATTTTAAAAGAAAATTGTAGACATACAAATTATATGTTCCAGATCAGTTCTGAAACTGAGCGTATAAGAAAACCATCACCTGCACGTCTAATGTTTGACAGTTACTTGGAAAAATACATAAGTGGCAACTAGGTGGCAGACAAATATTAGTTTTGTACTTACAGCTGATCCTTTGGATCCGGGGATACCGTCAGTACCAGGGTTTCCCTGTAGAGAAGAAGAGACAAAACAAGTCAGTTCACTGCAGTGATCATAACCTGTCTGGATTCAGTTATTGTTCTGGAAGTGATTAACAGCCTTTCTACAGCTAAGTTCTCTCAATGCACTAAAAAGTATACATCACTCTCAAAGTACTTTGTACTGTGTATTTTCTTCTAAGGAACACTTTGCTATAGGACACTAGCTTTTTCCTTTTAAATATTCATTCATAGCATCACTTACAGAAGCGCCTGAAGGTCCGGGGGATCCAGGAGTGCCAGACTCTCCACGAGGTCCCTGAGCACCCTCGGGTCCACGAGCACCGGTAGGACCAGCTTCTCCCTGGTTAGCGATACAGAATGAAGAAGAAAGGTGACATTAAATAATATGTAAGCAAGGATCTTGTGAAGTTTAAATATATATATAAAGTAAAAGACAAAGCCATATTGTCAATCACAAAAAACACAAGTGCAGTCCAAGATAAAACAAACTTGAACTCTGATAGATGAATGAGCCAACAGTTACAGTTTCATCTACTCTATGGCTACTGGTCCACTGTTATGCTTTCTTATCCCACTTCCATATTGTTTAACTTTGCTATATACATGTATGCTAATGCTAAACCTGCTCATGTAGCATTTAACAAGCAGACTAGTCTAGTCAATCATGATGAATTACCTAAACTGAGGGGATATAAAAGTGAGGAGGATTTAGTGGTATCTAGCGGCGTCGTTCAAACACTGCAACCAACTTAATACCCCTCGCCTCGCCCTCCCTTACATTGACCGCAAAAAACACAAAAGGCCCTTTCTAGAGCCAGTGTTTGGTTTGACTCTTCTGAGTTACTGTATAAACACAGCTGTGCAACATGGCGGACCCTGTAGAGTGGGTTAGGTGTATTTTTGTCTTTTGTAGGCTAATCCGAAAGTTAGCATCGCCCTGGTTCCCGCGATTAAAAGCCTATGAGATTTTTGAATTGGATTTTGGATTACTGCTGAAAAGAAACTCATGTGATACTTACACATTTTGTTCAGCAAGATGAACACCACTTTTGCAATTTCCAAATGTTAAATTAACTCCCTGGAGGTAAAAAGCTAATGTTAGGCTATAAACAGACAACATTGCGGTTGCATGACTTAAATGTTAGCGCTTTATAATTCAAATGTGGGAACATTTAATAATGTTTAATAATAGTTTAAGCCTGTTAGTTATGTCTTAAGCCTGAGGTCACCACAGATCTTATTTCAGGTGTATAGACTTTGAGACGAGGGAACCAGATGTGCAAAAATGCTAACTGCTTTCCGGCTTTTAGGACTAAAAACTACACATAAACACACTTAAAACAAATAAGGATACGATTTAACTACGTAGACTACTCTACTACAATAGAAGCGCAACAATCAAGGTAAAGTTACGAAAAAAACACAATCTGACAGATGGAACAAAACAACGCCAGGTAAGAGACACGGCCAGTGGAATCAAGTCTTCTGCTAACATGTCGGGTACAACATGTCATGGCTGGAAGTCGGTTGGCTCTGTTTTGCCAGTTTGTGTGCTTATGAGTGCAGCTATTATTGCTCTATTTACTGGCTGCTAATTTCTGCTCATATGCATGAAGTATTATTTGCTGGTTGCTGTTTGGTGTGTGCACTGTGAGGCTGTCATGCTGTTGGTTTACACAGTAATGAAATATGTTGGTTTTCTGGCACGTCTTCTCCTTTCTTCTGTTGTTTTGGGGACATGAGCAACAGCAGCACACCACTTATCTCGCACGCAGCCCGTTTATTCACATAATGATTTTCCCTGTCACGCATAATATAATAAACAGTCGCATCAACATTTTCTTCACACACAAGAAATAATGCTGCTTCATAATGATAGGCTGCCTGCTACTTGATGACTGTATCATCTGAGTGATTAAATTCTGCTCTATTTTCACCTGCCTGGGTTTCATTTAAGGTGCAATACGCAAGAATGTGAAGCAATTTATATGTATTAACCGCTTTGTATTAGCAAAGCGTGAACGGATTGTAACAAAAGTTATAAACTAAGACCTTCCCCAACTTTTTTGGTTTGTTTTTACAGCCTGTGTACTGATTTTTATGCAAAGGACTCGGGACGTTTTGTTCAAGAAAATCCAAAAGATGTGACGTTTATTCACATTCCCTTGTGCCTTGCCTCTCTTACGCTCCCTTACAGTGCCAACAGTGTGCAACACTAACTAAAGTGAGCTCAGAAGGCTGCTATAGGCAACCAACAAGTCAGAGAAGATCTTTTTTTAGTTCAGACATTGGAAATACGAAGCAATTCGTATATATAAATTGCTTCACATTGTTACACATAGTACCTTTAAGTGTTATACAAATAAGGGCAGAGCAGGGACAACATATATTAATTCATATAAATACATACTACTATATATACAATACTATGCATACCATAAATGTGTGAACTGGCTGACTAAAATCAACAAATTGCATCTGGTTTAATTTGAGAAAAAACAGAAGAGAAACCAGTGCACACAAACAAATCTTTGTGGTAAACCAGTGAAATTAGAGTCAAATGCTTATAAAATAGTAGCGTTTAAATGAACAAACCAATCTTAACTGCTGTTATAAACTGTGTTATCCGAAGCCAGGTGGATCATGCCTTGCGGGCCATCTGGTTCGGTATAAAAATAGGACTTGGGCCACCGTTCAGAGGAATGATGGACACCAGCCAGAGATTTCACCACACTGGTGGTGTGCAGCCTTTTTAAACATGTTGGTGAATGGAATTCCTTTGCTATTGCTGCAGCTTTGTCGACTTTGCAGACTCGATCGTATGACATAACACAGTTTGTAAGTGTTTACAAAAATTGTGATGTAGTGTTTTGAACCTTTCCTTTTTCCTCAGCCTGCGATCAAAGCCAACGTTTTACTGGCTCTGAAACTGCGATAAAAACGTTGGACAAAGGGAGAAACATCTGCTCGTTTTTTGGAAAAAATTCTCTGCATTTCAGAAGCGATAGCTTGGCTGATGCTTAATAACACAATGCTGAGACTCAGTTGGAGCCGGGTAAAAGTTGTCTCTGTTAGATCTTCAGGAGCACAGTTTATTCAGTCGAGGTTCAGTAACTGTGTTGTTTTTATTGTGTTAGGTTGCTCGCAGAGGAAAAGACGAGGCTGCATTTCATGAGCTCTCAGGCAAGCGAAGGTACAGCACAAAAACGTAATATGAGATTATTAACATTCCTCGCCATGGGACACTTCCTAGAATATTATAGAAATCGCAGAAAAACAGACTTTCAGTCACAGGTTCACAGACTCTCCAGACAAGCATAAAGTGCTTATGTATGTAGGTTGATACCATAAATGAACACACACACACACACACACACACACACACACACACACAGTCGCACATTTTCACGTCTCGAGCTGAGTTTGCCTTCATTACTTCAAGGGAAACTCCTGGATTTTGTAAAGAGACACTCCGCTTGTAATTCCTAAAAGATTTCCCAAACTATCAAGGGGCTCAAAGAAGAAAGCAAACCACCAGCACTGGGCCCTCGAGCACAGTGCTGAGCCTGCCTGCCATGCAGGAGGAATAAATCAGATGCAAAGCAGAGAGACAGAGAGACGAAAAGAAAAAAGACAGTACTAGGGAGTGAGAGAGGGAGAAAAACACTTTTAAAAAACCCCCTCCTCCCTAATTTTCCACACAGATGGAGGCTTAAAGCACTTTTCAATGCAGAGCAGTCTTCTCCGATTTCACTAAAGCATTTCAACTTGTCCCCACAAAATCCTCCCTGAGCTGTGTGCCGCCATTTTCCTACAGATTTACTTTTTTATTTGATTCAAGAAAGTTTTATTCTAACAATGCAGAATACAGAAAACCCACGTTTCTGCACCTGTCATACGCACAACTTCACACGACAAGTCCAAACTGAGTCGGAGGACAGTTCAGTTATGCTGATTAGTTTTCGTATAGAAAGGAAGGGAGGGACACAAGACAATCACTGTCAATCACAGAATGGACACAACAAAGCGGAAGATTAAGAGGAAGCTATTTAGGTAAATTGAGGCTTACCTTTGAACCAGGAGAGCCAGGGAAGCCAGGAGCTCCAGAGGGTCCGACAGGGCCCTGCAGAGAGGAAAAGACAGCTGTTAAACACTGACACATCCAGGCGACGAGGCTGCTATCATACAGCAGACGGTGTGGAGGAGTCGGGAAGGATTTCCTTTACAGTATTTCTTTCTCAAACCAAATTATTAAAAATGATTCAAATGAGACAAAATTATACTTACTGGGGGACCAGCAGGACCGGGCAAGCCATCATTTCCACGTGCGCCCTGAATGAACAACACATTATCAGCACAAGGCATCAAAACCTTAGGTCCTAGTTTTTCCTATTTATAATCGTATAAAAGTACTTTTACACAAAAAGTATTTATATCAGGAGTTTTGTACAGGGGTGTAATAGAATACACCTGACACATAGAGGAATTACCTTTGAGTAATAGCATACTCTGGGCTCCCTAACGCTGAATTGGACACTAATAAAGCAAAGTGAAGCATCTAATCCTAGTTTTCAATAGAAGGACGACACTTACAGCAACGCCACTGGGTCCAGGACGGCCTCTCTCACCGGGCAAACCACGAGGTCCCTGTGTGGGTGAGGAAGAGGTGAAATAGCCTTTACAATCAGTTTACTGTTATAAATGAGAGTGGGTTTGCATTTCTTTCGTTTTCATGCGTTGTTGCTGTGATATACAGTGTTACACACCATTGGTCCGGGGGCGCCATTCTCTCCGGGAGCACCAGCCTCACCCTAAAGTAGAGGAAAACATGCAGCTGTTAGCACGGCAAGGCAATCATAAATAAAGACAGTCTATGGTTGGTCATCTTGGCAACAACTGCCCAATGAAAACTCATCACATACCAGTTGTTACTGATGTTGTATTTTGCTGTGCTGCATCTTTTAAACTTGATTAACAATTATCGACATGGAGAGGTATCCAATTAAATGTAAAACACACAGAATAAAATCCTACCTTAGACCCAACAGCTCCAGTCTCTCCCTTTGTACCATCAAGACCTGGATAACCCTTTAAAGAACGAGTAGAGAGATGGTGCACAGTTAGGAAAACAATCAAAAGAACTCAATCAATAACGTAACATTCCCGGAGATCATTATTGGACAACAAACACTCACTCTGTGTCCCTTGATGCCAGGCAGGCCAGGAGTTCCTGGGAATCCACGAGCTCCCTGTGATGCAACAGCAGAGATGATACAGGAGATTAATATACAGGAGGGCATGGATGCAGGAAAAAGGGGCACTGAGGGGGCTGCAGCAGCCCCTAAAATGAGGCTGTGACATATGCCGAATTTACGAGAAGACCCAAATAAATAAAAATTTGTCAGAAACACTTAACAAAGTTTATAAAGTTTCTTCTCACTCAACAACTCACAAAACTGAGCGATTTTTTAAGGGAGTCTGGGGAATTTCTCTCCCTCTTCATCTCCTTGCTGTTTTTCGCTGTAGATGTGGCTACTTCGACCTATAATATGTTTGTGTTCAAGTTTGCCATCTGCTGTCGTGCAAAACGTTCTCTAATCGGTGTAGGTTTTTTGTTAATGTTTTCCTGGCCAATCAAATGAATACAAAAAACATGAATGTCGGGCACCATTTACTATGACGTCATTATATAGACTGACCCCTCGGCACCCTCAACTGTGACTGACTTCCCTCAACCCTGCAGGAGAGTGAAAGAAGCTGAACATATAAAACACAGAGTTTCCTTGAAGCGTTACAAAAAGTTTCAAAGCAATAATTTCCTTTCAGTCCAAATTTGGATCCAACTAATATTGACCACTTGGGACCAAAAAAAAAGAAAAAATCTCTTATTCTTGGCTCGAGATGATAAATGACTAATTTCTTTAATTTTCTTAATTAAATTTCCTTTAATCCATCGTTACTGTCAGTCATGGCGAGAGCTGCTGCTGTTTAATCAACGTAGAGTAAAATGTGAGACTAAACTGACAAATTGAGTTGAGTGTGTTATTCTGAAGTGACAGCACCACTATAACTGTATGTGAAGTCCATTATATAAAAGTTCAGATGAAGATTGTGCAGTTCTCCCAAATCAGATTATTTATAGCCAAAGGATCTGCTTCAGTCTGTGAGCTGCCATTAGTAACTCATCTTGCACAGACCACAGGAGAGACAAGCAAAATAAAAACCCACAGTATATCAAGAGAGACTCCCCTTTAGTGAGCTGCTCAGTACTCAAAAACAGAGTGAATCAACAGTCGCAGAAATCTCACCTGAGGTCCAGAAGGTCCACGCTCGCCTGATTTGCCAGGTTTGCCAGCTTCACCCTGAGACAGAGACAGAGAGGAAGAATTATGCTTAAAGTTTATTACACAATTCCTGACTTCTATGCAAGTAAGCACTCCTTTTAAAATGTAAAATAAAGTACTTTAAACTGAATGTGGCTGATGTGAGAGTGAGCACTCCGAGTGGACACACTGTGATATGACATGTCTGCTGCCATCATGTGGCTCAAAGTACGAATTGCATTCAAAGACAGTAAGATAAACAGACGGATGGAAGAAAGAAAAAAAACATCACAAATACAAAATAACACTGAAAAAATAATACATGATACACAATGTAGATATAATAAAATATATGTATGGATGGATTAAATAGTAATGTATAAAAAACATATAAAAAAGTGTCAATTTCTCATATTTCTCACAATGCATAATGCTGGCGAACCGAGGAGCCTTTCTTAAATTAAAAAGAGAAATTAATGTGAGCTCCAGTTAGTGATTCATACATGAACGCACCATGAGAGTCTTGGTTTCATTTTATGCAGATAGTGCTCGATAATATATTAAATCATGATCCCTGTATTGTGCTACGTATCTTACCACCAGATTCACTGTGAATACAGCTTTGAAAGACTAACGTTCAGAGTTAAATAATACAAAATCATAGAGTGGTAAACTAGAATTATTTAGTTGAGTTTGCAAAAGTTTTACATGATAATGCAAATTTAAAGGATACTATACTACACTATATATTTTACACCCAGAACAGGTAATATGAGGTCAGTAACTATGTTTCATTGTGTCTCAGCCTCGTCAGAGTCCCTGCTTGATGGAAATGTCTTTACAGTTTGACAAGTAATGACGGAAACACTTACATCATCTCCGGGTTTTCCTGAGGGTCCAGGGGGGCCACGGGGACCCATGGGGCCCTAGTAGTGAAGAGAAAACAAGCAAAGGTGAGACACAGTTTCCAGTCCGGACCAACAGAGGGCGACATTACAGACTTCACCTCTCTGTCACAGCCAACAGAGAGCTGCGGCATAAAAAAGATCGGCACGTGACTTTAATTATCCTTCCAACTGTATAAGTGAGTGGTGCATTAGTTATGAACTAACAAACTTAACAAACCAACATGACATGATAGTATTACGATTCTTAATCACAGTGGTTTTCAATGAGAAGACGTCAGAATGAGCAGGATTTATAGGCACGACTAGGCCAAAAAGATGGAACAAATGCTTCGGTATCTGTATCCAGAATCCTCAGTACAGAGTTCAAATGTTTCCGTCTCTTTTTCTCTCTGTCTGCCAGTTTCTTTCTCAGCTTTCTCACTTCATGTGCGTTGATATATCTATTGGTCCTGCCACTGTATTTCCATCTAAATGACTTTTCTCTCTCTCTTTCTCTGTGTTACAAAGCAGGCAAAACAAAAAGGATGGTGTATTAAGAATATCAATATTCTTTCTTATCTGAATTGGCTCCTTGAAGGCATCTTGTTGGTAATCTTATGCTCTGATGGAGAACACAATCTCCGTGATTTCAAAGGCTAAAATTGTCTCCGCTCTTCACAAACACTCGGCCAACATTGTGACCCTTCAGCAACTGTCAGGTTATGTTCTGGAAGGAAGCTTGATTTTAATCGCACATAATGATGTCCTGGAACACCTTTAAAAGAGAGAGAGGACCCCAGAGGCTGCACGTCTTAACTCCACAGGAGCAGATTAACACAGCAGAGGGGAGACCCCGCTTTGTCTACTGGGGAGTCTGATTTCTGGAAGCTTCCTTTAGAGGTGAGTCAGGGTGGAAACTACAGGAGGTGTGAGGAAGGTTAGAGAGGGCGGTAGAGCTGGGGCAGCAAGGGGGAGAGCACTAAAAGTATGGTCCTCTATCTGGCAGGGAATCATCTAACCGGGCAGGAGGAGGCACTATCATGAGAAACCTGTTAATCTGCTCCCCACAAAGCACGACAGGAGTGAGCACGACAGCCGGCTCAGCACACTGGCTTTGAGACAGTGTAAGCATTGACTGAAGAGGGCTGTAAATGTTGAAACTGAAGGAGCTGTCTGGTCAAATAGAGCAGGATATAGAAGTTAGCGGTGAGCAATGAAAGGTTAGAAAGTGTTAGAAGACTTTCTGGGAATGTAGCACAGCTACAGTGGCTGAAGTTTCCACATGACGAAGAGAGGAACAAACACAATGTGGTCTTGCCTCAGCTTCTGTGATATCTTTTAAAGAGCCCAACAGACATGAGGGAGTAGCCAGGTGAGAGAGAGAAGAGAAGATAAAAAAGGAGAGGAGGTTTAAAGTATGTACAGTATAATAAACCACGTAGTGTGAACTCTGTGGGACACTTACAGATTGTCCGGGCTCTCCAGCCTCTCCTGGGTTGCCTTGGAAACCTTGTGGGCCCTGGGATGTAGAAAGAAGACAGAAGCTGTTAGATCAGAGGGAGCGAGAGAGAGTTTCACTTCTTTCCTCTCATTATTGGTCTTGCAGATATGTGCCTGGTGTATGAATTCATTCTTCACCACTTAAACAATGTGTGTCATTCTGCAGGGACAACGCTGAGGAGACCAGGGCGGCAGCCAGAGGGGACTGCTCGGCTGCTTTTGGATAATCAGCAGTGTCAATTAGAGCAGCAAATAAACAGAACTCAATTCCCAGTCTGAGAATTTATAATATATTGTTTGTATTCTACTGTATTGTATGTTTTCCTTTTTTATATCTTCTTGTCTAGGGATAGATATACAGTATATTAAATTTACAGCTAACTCTGGCTCAAAGGTTGTGTTGTGCATGGCCCCTGTCAAATAAAAAAACTAAACTAAACCAAACCTATTTTTACATGCGGTGCCCCGACTTTAAAAAGTCATTAATGTGAACAGAAAATTAATCACCAAGATTTTTTTAAGCAAAATTACAAAACAATACGCTGCAGCTTCTTAAATTCGATTTTTTGCTGGTTTTCATCATCTTCTCTGACAGTTAATCTCTGATATTTTATCGACCAAAGAATCAATTCATCACTGAATAATCAAATAAGCAAAGCAACTGAAAACAAGGATTGGTCGGTTATGTAGTAAATCTGTGTAATTTGTAGCTAATTTTACTATCTTAAAGGTGCACTATGTAGTTTTGGAAAATAAATCTTAAAAAGTTTATATTCACAATATTAATAAGAAAATAATACAAATTCAGGAATATTTCTTTCATTATAAATGAGCCGTCCTGAAGTAAAACAGTATGAAATTGTTTGTTTATTCCGCTTATTCAGTCGTGACTGATGCTTTTCTTCCCCTTTTCTCTTAAAATTTCTTCCCCAAAACTACACAATGCACCTTTAATTTCCAGTTTAAAAAATGAGAAGTTATTTGAATATAGGCCTGCAAAGTCAGGTACATATACACCTGCAGCAGTGTTGAGTAAAACTACAGTTATAGAGTTATTCACACTGTATCCCTGTGTCTGTTTGTCTACGTTACAATCTGCAGCTACCTCCCTACAAATGTCATCTGGTTGAGACAGACATTCCTTTGTTTGAATCCTGTCTAAAAGCAGTCAAAGGTGTCCGAGGAGAAAGCACGTCTCTTTAACTGTGGGTGAGTAAAGCCATCAAGTTGAGGCAAGTCAGCTGGCATCACCTCCAACTTAATAGCTCTCCTCAGAAGGCTGGGAGGGCTCAAAGGGCTACAGGTGGAGCTTGGTTGTGGGCAAGAGCAGAAAAGTGTGGGGTGTGTGTGTGTGTGGAGGTGTAAGCCCATAGGCTCTATGAACGGTAAATTGACAGGTGTTGCTGCAGTATGTCCGTGTTGTGGCATCGGAAAAAGCCCTGCAGCCTGCAGCTGTGAGACGAAAGTATTCTCCGTGTGCCACCTTCCTCCGGAAAACAGGGCTGTGTGTAAACACTGCTGTCTGCCGGCATTGTTGCTAAAGTCACTGGTCATTTTGAGGTCATTATTGTTATTGAATACACTCGGAGGAAGTGTGCACACAAGACATCAAGCACATTACAATTATGAGATTTAGCCTGGAGTTTCCTGTCTGTGACCGAGCACAGGAGCTCGTCTACAGGTGCACCTGGCTTGTGTGCTGTCTGAAGTGTAGAGGAGGTACTTACAGGTGATCCGGTGGGGCCAGGTGGTCCTCTGGGACCCATAGGGCCCTGATGGGAAGAGACAAGAGACACAACATCAGGCTAACGACAAATAGTTGACCAATACACACAGTTTAAACAACACGAACATGAATCACAATTATTTTTTGTTCTTTAGGAGGTGTTAAGGGGAAAAGAGCCATTTTTGTCCACTTCTGTCAGAAGCTCCCCAAAAATGATCACCTGCTTTGCCCTCAAGCTCCACAAAACTCAACAGCTCTACCTGTCAAATCCATAAATCGTTTGAAATTCCTCACCGGCATTTAGACTTTTCTCTCTAACCTCCTCTGTTCACTGACAACTCCCTCCTCCTCTTCCCTCGGCTCTTTTTCCCACCCGCTGTGTGTTTCTAAAGTTCAAAGGTCACCAGGAGTACTGCTGTACTCTTAAGTGTTTTTGAACTCTACATGACTTTTTACACCTTGACACAGAACGAAAAACAACACTATACCCCAAACTGTCTGGTTTTCGTCAAATGTTTCATCCTTCAGTGTTTCAGGCATCAGAACAGGAGGTGAGATTTTTTTCTTCTCTGTGGCTGAATGTTAATCTTCTCTGCGAGAGCTTCTGGTTGGAGTCACACGCCAAAGTAATTTCTACTTCAACTTCATGCATCACTGCTCAAGAGGAGAAAATCACATTCTGTGAAGGTGATGAGCCAAATCCCCCGTTGCCGTTTCCCTCCGTGCGACTTTATACCTCGCGCAGACACGCACAAAGAAGATCAGCTGTAAAAGGAACGATTTAAAAGTTGGTGTCGAAAAAGTTCCAAAACGACTTGATTCTGATTACTTGTGACAGCTTTCCTCTCGGATAAAAACATATTCCTTTCAGTAGACTTGCGTTTATAAGCCCACATTTTAGCATCATGGTTGTGCTTTATAAAAAAAATCGAGGATGGCAGCCAAAGAAAAGTCACAGCACGACACAGTGGTCCTCAGAAGCGAATCAAAGTCCCCTTTCAGTGGGTGTGGGAAGCCTTCGCCACAGCGGGTCAGAAACGTATCAATGGGGCTCTATATCGCCAAGACGTCGGAGTGTGTGTTTGAGGGACATGCATACATTTGAGTGAAAGCGTTGTTTGACTGGCTGGTATGTAGGTGTAGGGTTCTGAGGGGGTGCATAAGCTTCACTTGTGATTTAACATCAGTCCGGTCTGTACTCTCCCCCAGCAGGCTGGTAAACGCCAAAGTAAACCGGCTTCAAAAAGAGCCAGTATTGTGGCGAGCTCCAGACAGACATGTGGAAGGACAGTCAGTAGGAGCGAAGCCACACAGACTGCTGCTAACTAATCGACTCCACCTCCCTACCCCCCCCTTCCACCTCCTGGCGTCTCAAACCTCTGCTGGGCTGAGTCGTTGCCAAGCTGCTAAACCAAAATAGCTCCCAGTGTGCTCTTCACTCCTCACTCCTTCTCCGGCGGGCTGCCATGCCAGCTAACTGACTGCAGCGGTGCATTTTCATGGGCTTGAAATATAATAAAGATCAATGGCTGTTTCCTCAGTTTAGAAAATTACCCCTCTGTACTCCGTGTGAGATGTTTACTTTCCATCAGGACGTCTTAGTCTTTTTATCCAACACAGGGGAGGCTAAATGTTATCCCTGACTTTTTCCTTCAAAACCATTAACAGAGGAGGGAGAGAAACTTGGCCAGGACCGATCCGATCCAATGTTATTATCGAGTGCCGATACAGATCCCGATTCCATACTTGTGTTTTTATGAATTATTAATATATAATAATATCCAGTACTCCGTTCAGGCAGAGCTCTCACTGGACGGTAAACCTGCCATGACATGAGGCCGTCTGCAGGTAAGCTAACCCAACATGTCCTTAGTTTGGAGATATTTTAGTCTCAAAATACAGAAAATATCGGTTCAGGTAGTGGAAATGGATTGGAAAAACAAAAAAAAGTGGAAAAAACATAGCTGATGCTACAAATCACAGGTCTTGAGTCGGTAATCTTCCTTGTTTCCTCTCATCCGTGATGAATTTAAATCCTACATGGGTATCTCCTCTCCTGGTGAAGAACGATGATGATGCTACCGTGTCCATCTTGCAGTTTTCATATTTGATAACCATGTGATGCTTCTCTGGTTGTTTGTGCCCCTCCAGTGAGGTAAAAGTGCAGAGGCACTGGAACCGGAAGGGATTCAGAGTTTTTGTTCAAAGACACTTCGAAAAGGCCTTCTTCTTCTTCTTCAGACGGAAAGACGGTCTGTCTAATCATTTCTCCTCGCTCTCGATTCCTTTCGAGAGTGTAGCATCCGAGCAGATTCATAACCATCTGACTGTTAAAAATAATAAGTGGCAGCAGGTCTCATCATCGCTCGCTCACCATTGGTCCTTGCATCACACCCATCTGTGCGCCGCCAGCCTTCTCGTCGAATCCACCAGCCATCTGAGCAGCAAAGTTCTGGAAAAGGCAGAAGAAGAGGGAGCATTAAGGCTTTTTACATGATAATTCCCAAAATCTCATGCAGAGTGACGAGACAGATGTTTGCTTTTACAGAGTTTCCTGATGGACACATAGCTTCACTTGATGCTAAAGTAATCGCTAACTGCTGCTAACTGTAGCTGCCGTTAGCTAGTTAGCTCAGTCAGCTGCAAGGATGTTACATTAAAAACAGGGAACCAGTGTTGGAGACGGAGCCCCATTCATTCCTAAGTGGCACATGAAGCCAAAATGGCTCGACTTTCTGGCTCTAAAATTACCAAGATCTTTCAAGTTGTTGGGCCGACGGCTAACTTCCGTTTTTGGGCCCGGCTAACTTGATGATGATTTCATCGTGCTGCTTTTCTGGACTTTCCAAATTTTATTGGACCAAATGGCTCAATTGAGTCATTTTGCTGGACTTATCTGCCATTTTACGGCCACTTCAGCCGTTTTCTATTATCTGACTCTGCCTGGGTACGGTGCTTGGGGAGCGTTTTCTTTCTTCTTCGAAGTTACATTTGTCTCCTTTTACTTTTACTAATCCGTGATCTGCTGAATTGAAAAGGGAAGGTTTCACATTGACTGCAGGGCGAGGCATCTCGTTGGAATACACTAAAGGCCAACAAAAAAATTAACAGCTGATGTTTCATGGTGTAAAATGATTTATCTTGGAGGCCAGATGTGCTGTCACTGATTTTGGAGGATGCTGTGTCACTTTGGCAGAGGGGAGATGATCAGCTTTTTTCATAGATTGTCAGCAGCAGAGCTCATTATGTGAATCCTGATGCAGACAGAGGAGAGACAGAGGGCATGTGAACACTTTTCATCTCTCTCGCCTTCACAAAGAGTCTCCTTGTCTCCCCCTTACTCATACTACCTCCTGCCCTTCCACCTCCCCTCCTCTCAATCCACCTCCTCCCTCCTTTTCTCCTGCAAAGAATGAGAGGCATTCGATCTATTCTCTCTCTCTGCATCTACTCCCTGTTGTCTTTCTGCCTCCACCCAACGCCGGCGATTTCCCACATCTTTTGTGCTCTCGGATTCTTTCATTCTCTGTGCTTATTCCACGCCGCCGAAGTGAAGCCATTCTCGGCCTTGCGTCAGTGTTCGACCTGTCAGCCCCTGTGTCTGCAGTGAATGCTAACTCCCTACTTGTCATGGGATACTTACTCCACCAAGGCCAGGGGGTCCATTAGGTCCTGGAGGTCCAGGGGGGCCGGGGTTTCCGGGGGTACCAGGCTCACCATCTCTGCCGCGGGGACCAGGGGTTCCCTGAAATGGATAGATAACATTAAAATTAATAAAATCTTTTATTAAATCTATTAAAAGGACAAGAATTTTACCCAATGTTGGGTCAGTGTGATTACTATGACCTAACATCAAATGATCAGTCTGATTCCAAATTACTGAAAACTTTCAAAAAAGTCAGAAAACCATTCCCAAGTAAAGTAGACGATCAAATTTAAGTTTTATGAGCTAAAAAGTTTTAAAAACTTAAAATTATTAGTCTACTTTACCTGATTTTTTTTTTCAGTAAAGTGATTTTGTCAGATTTTGGTATCATTTGGTCCACAAAATGTAGGAAAAAAATAAAAGTAAAGAAACATTCCCCAAAGCCCAAGTTGACATTCTGTCTTTTTTTGTCTGACAACCAAAAGATATTCAGTTCATATCACAGAAAACAACATAAAATCACCAAATATTCACATCTGAGGAGATTTTTCGCAAATTTTACTCACAAAATGACTGTAAATAGTGTCGACTGATCTTCTGTTGATCAACCTATCGATTATTCTATACAACAATTTCACTCTACTTCAATATGCAGCTCAAATTTATATTTTTCTATCTGCAATGTGCTTTTTGACAACTGAGAACACCATTCCTTTTACTGTAAATTAGATATACTTGACTAGAAATCCTCGTTAATTTTAATCCTATTTTATATCAACAAGCCCCACATAAACCACAAAAACACATAAAGCACAGACCTATTAATCACACACACTGTGCAACCTGTGTATCTACCTACTTTACTCAGTAAATAACTCGGTTGTTAGTTTTACAGTGTACGAGCGCAGTAAAGTGTTAAATAATACTAGTTACAAGCCACTATTGATTAATTCCAGGCCTTTGAGCCAATATTTGAGCTCAGTTGTACTTTGGATAAATCATTACACAGCTGCTGGCAGACGATGCACCACTGGACTACATGTGTCAGATACTGTTGACAGAAGCCTAATGCTCACTTGAACCTTCTCCAAACTGCGATGAAAGTCTACATGAGGGAACACGACTAAACCTGATCTGCAAATAGCCATCCATCACGATGAAAGTTTGTCTTTTTCAGCCAAACTGGACATTATAAAGGTTTAAAAAGCTCAAAAAAAGAGCTCTAATAATTAATACACAATACAAAACAAAGTACATTTGCTTTTTCTCAGAGGTTGTAAACCCCACTGATGATTTATCAGAGCAAATCAGACTACCTGGCATACCTCTGTGCATGTAGTGACAAATTACCCTGCGAGGGGATCCTGAGCCAAAGAATGTGCTGAACACCTAAAAAGCTGCTCAAACATCTGCTCGCCAAAATCAGCCTTGTGCTTCAATCTGCATAAAAAAGACAACTACACGACATAATCTCCTCGCCAGAACCCGATTTCACATCCAAGTGTTGTTACATTAATGCAATGATGAAAGACAGGCGAATGCGGTGGCGCATGATCTCCCACACCGGCTGACTGAGGCCTCGGAGGTTTACATTATGAGCCTCCGACAGTCCCACATCTGTTAAACAACCCAGACCGCACTGCCTAATGGAAACGACACATGACTAGTTAGACTGAGCTGCTCAATGAAAGGCCACCATTCTGCAAACCTGCAAGCCAGAGCAGATCCACCCACCTCACCCCCCGAAGACCTGCAGCTATCAGACTCAATAGGACATACTGTACCTCTTAAAGGAGCAGCAGCGTGTTGGTTTAGTTCTTGGCGTGAAAATGTCAAGAGAGGCGATTATTTTTTCTTTAAATTTAAACTGACCTTCTCTCCTTTGTCTCCTCTTGATCCACGGGGTCCTTGCTCTCCTGGTGGGCCCTGGTGAACAGGAGACAGTGAAGGAGTCAGCGACTTCAGGTGTTTCCTCAGAAGAAACAGCTGTAGCTTTTGAACTCTGCTGCTGTTATGTCAGATCAGTTTCCATTTCCTGTCACCGCGGCTGGCAAGTGAAATGTCTCTAAATGCTCTTGTATGGTTTCTATTTTGTGTTCTTTATTTATTAAAGTTATATAGACCTTTTTTACTTTTTCTCTTACTTTCTATATTTATCTGTACCTTTTTCTGTCATTATCCCTGCTGGGGATCAACAGAGGTTTGTCTTATCTTGTCTTATCTTATCTTATCTTATCTTATCTTATCTTAGATGCAGTCTCTTTCTATCTTGAATTCATACATTAAGATTGTATAAGCTTTCAAACAGCAGAGATGATTGAAATGTGTGCGTACCATTGGGCCACCTGGTCCTCTTGGTCCTACAACCTGTGCAAGCAAAGGAAAGAAAACAGTCAAGATGTCAGTTATCTCTTATAAAATGCAGTCTTTTGAAGTCATGTTTAAATGTCGCATATGAAGCACACAAACTAAACACTAAGGCTTACATTAACCAGATGTATTTACACACGTGAGGTTTAAGTCTCTGTGCACTCGGGGGGAGGAACCATTACCGTTAATTGCTAATCTCTTCGGGCACAGCATTATAAGAAACATACAATAAACAATGCCTTCTTATTTCCTGCCGTGAACTCGTATTCCCTCAGAGTTGTAAAGCATTTCCAGGTGCAGCTCTGCAGCAGCAGCAGCAGCAGCAGCAGTGGGGAGTTTACTCTCTCCCTCTTCTTCTTCACTGGCCTATAAGAATCTTTATGGAGGTTCGTATGGAGGCCTTATTGTGCTCGGCTGTCGCACTGATGAGTGGGCTGACAGACCTGCCTCCTCCTCCTCTGAGTCGCTGCTTTCTTTCTTAAAGTCCTGGTTATTCTACTTATTTCTCACATTACTACAAACTATTCTTACACCCACAACCAGGCAATAAATGCTAACAACAGTGGGGGAATGTAGCTAAGTACATTTACTCAAGTAATTGAAATGCTCGTACTTTACTTGTGTATTTCTGTTTTATGCTACTTGAAACTTACTACTCCGTAACGTTTATTTGACAGCTTTTGTTAGATTTTACATTCAGGGAGTATGATGAGTGTATAATATAATATCTAATAGATTTACACCCACATGGTTAATTTTTGGTCATTTGTACTTTTGCTTTATAGATTTTAAGTACATTTAATAAGAATCTGAATACTTCCTCCACTACAGGCTACCAATAGAGGCTTGTAAGCATTTTGTGTCAGGATGAAAGAGATCTTGATCACTTCAGATTTTAAACTCCAAAATTAATATTTTCAAATGAAAAGGTTGGTTAGTTGTTGTCTTAGACTGTGGTGTCGACTTACATCGGTGATGTCTCCAGGTTCACCTTTCTGACCCTGATGTTGAAAAGATAAAACATAAAAAACACCAATTAGGATTAAAAAAGCACAAAAAGATTTCAGATTTCAAATCATTTTCCAGTTATTCTTTGTTGGCCTCTAAGAGGCAGGGTCTGCAAAGTACATCTGATGGAAAATCAGCAATTTTGAGGAAACTGGTCTGCAGCAAAATGTCCTCTACAGTATCATTAGACACATAAATATGGCACGCAGTGTCGAGAAGGAAATAACAATCATCCGTCTGGCGAAGCTCTTTCATATCAAAGTCTAAATCCATAAACTACAGGCAGCACTGACATCAGTCTGGGATGGATACAGGTTTAATTGTAGATGCTGGCGAGCTTCATTCACACACAGATGATCATACACAGACACACACAGCAGCAGAGCATCTTAACATCCTACAGTGTCTCACCTTAGCTCCAGGTGCTCCTGTTATGTGGTCAAGCAGGTTAGAGGGGAGAAACAGACCACAGTTAGCGAGTGAATAAACAATCCATGAAGGTAGCACAGTATTTCCCCTGAAAGAGAGTCTATAAGTGCTGATGGCTAATTGTACCATCCTAATTTAAACTACTCTGAAGACCACCACCAAATCACGTTTGTGGTACCCGAAGAGCCCATCAGGATTGAAAAAGTGTTGGTTAAATCACCATCTTAAGAGTTCAAAGCAGAAGCAAAGCGGCTGCAGATAAAAAGCAAAAGAATTGGAATAACTTGCCTCGGGTTAATCAATTAACATCAAATCTTATGTTTATGGCATTTCTATACTTTGTAGCATTATAATAAGCATCAGTAAGTAGCATTGTTGTGATTATTGTGTTGACTGCATATTTTGTCGGCAGGGCTGAGTATCGATGAGGTTTGAAATTATCTTTCTAGTTACAATACAAAACCTACATTTTACCCTATTTCCAAAACCTTTGCCTCAATGAAATAGACTAAAATTTGAAAAATTTGGCTTTAAATCAGAAACTATCTGATCCAAAAATAAGTTAACAAGATGATGAATCTTCAACTTTCATTACTTGACAGTCTTTGATAGACGGTAATCTGGACACATCGTGTATAAGTAGTATAAAAATGTATATAGGTTCGACATCCAGCCCTATTTGTAGATAGTTACTAACTTAAAATGATGCTGTACATGTTGCATACTTCTTACCAAGCACTTCATTTAGCCTTAAATGAAAGAAAAGCATTTAATAAAGTATTTGAATCCACAAGCATGCATTGCAAACAGTGACACTTCTGATTTCACGCGTGCTCCTCAACTGACTCTGTTTACATTTCCAAAGCTGGCCAACGAGCTCCTTGTTTATCAGGAGGCCGTTTTAAATATGGTGAATAGCTCCTTCAAAAAGTCTCAGTGGAGAGTGTCACAGTTTTTCTTGCCATCAGATCTGCAGAACTCCACAGAGAGGATATAGAGTAGAAATGCGAGGCCGTGTCTGCTTGACTGAGGTATTTCCTTAATGACTCCCACATGTTTTCATGATACTCTGGGAAGGAGAGAGTATTCAAACAAGATGGGGCCAAGGTGAGCCAGCGATGGAAAAATGACGTTGAGGTAGCATTTCACTGAAATCAGCTCAGAAGCATCACTGTTGTCGTTTATTTCATCATTTGTTTGCTTTGGGGACAAAACACTGTATTGAAATCAAAGGCTGACGTAAAGGCCTGATTTTAGAGGTTAAACTGGGCCAACCTTTGATTCATACCAAACTCCCCGTGTCATTTTCTCCCCAAACTAAACAACATGATCTCGTGAAGAGTAATTTATTTATGAGAGGTGTGAGATAAATAAATTACGACCAATGGGCGGAGACGGGTCAGCTGCGCAGATGGGGCAACACTCTCCGAATGGGATTTCAGGTTTGGGGCAGTCTTTTAGCTCCTCGCAGACAATTTCATCACACAGGACGGTTCCAGTGTCACACACACAGATGCGACAAGGCTCTGGTTTCCAGACGTCCTTGTCGCTATAGCGCTGTCCGTCTTGCATACAGCTAAAAACATCTTCCTCTGTGTGTGAGGTCATAGTAAGGCCCGGGCAGGTAGATGGTGGGAGGAAAAAAGGAGATTATGCATCAGGTATGACAACATGTTACTCATACACAACAACGTTTGTATTTAACACATTTGCAGTGCGTTAACAGGTAGTCCAAAGTGTTAATACTTAAAAATGGTGTTGAAATTCTTAAACCTAGACAAAAAAATAACCCAAAAAACATTTGAATTTGATATTTCTTTCACTGGGTTAGAGTGAGCTGTGTTGTTCAGCAGGGCAGATGGTAACAGATGGGACTCAAACTGTGGCCATTTACCTTTTATAGTGGATGACAAACAAACAAACAATTACTTTCATTAATGATCATTCCTCCCATTATTTTCTTGAATAATTGACTAATAGATTTGCCCATAAAATGCCAGAAAATAGTGAAAAATGTGTGTTATAATATCCCACAGCCCAAGTAAGTGATATTCCTTAACAGTTTCAAACTCCAGATATCCAGTTTCTATCATACATGACAAAGAAAAGCAACAATCTTCACATTTAAGATGCAAATATTTGGTATTTTTGTTTGAAAAGCTACTAAAACCAGTAATTGATCACCAGGATAATTGCTGATTAACTTTTTGTCGACTGTCTAACAGATTAATCGACTAACTGTAACAGCTCTGCTCCATCTAAAGCTCAACTTCCCCTGATTTGAATCTCGCTGTTGCACCTTTGCTGCACGTCACTCCCCTGTCTGCTCCTACTTTCTCTCTCTCTGTCCACTTGTCTGTACACAACCAAATAAAGGCTAAAATGTCCCAAAAATAATCTTAAAAAACAAAAAAATATCTAGTGCCATCCTTCCATTAATCAATAACCAACAGTGAGTCTAAATACAAAAGCATTGCAACCTATCCGGTAGCCACAGGATGGCAGTGTAACATAACAGAATCACAGCGCGGCTGAGCAACACCTGCAGGAAACCTCCAATAACTTCACAGGAGCTGGAGACCCTGCGCCTAAATTCCTCGACAAGTTAAATATAGGGCGAGTTTACATTGCGGGAGACTCCCTAATTTACTGCAAAGGGGGACAGACTTTGCATTCAGTAAATGAAAAATGTTTGGATTTTTTCTGACCACAGCTCGGCAAAGGGTGCATGGACGCTGAACGTGATGGAGGAGGGGCATGTTTCAATACAGGTACTGTACTTGGTCTAAATCGCACCACTCAAAGAAATGCAACAATGAAGTCAGTAATTAACCATATTCCTGTTTCGTTTTCCAGTCTGGCAGCTCACTGAAAAAGTCAACAGCAGGCCAAACAGTTGCTCAAAGAAATGCTCTGATTGGAGCCAGTGAACCTGGACCGGGGGGTGAAAGTGGTCGACGCTCCAGAAGAAAGAAAGGCCTCGGGGTACAGGCTGCTGATAGTGTGAGAGGAGAAGGAGCAAGTACAGTAGCTATATTTACCTTTGAGCGCTGCTTAAGTCTAGGCAACCTAGCGGACCTCAGCAGCTATGAATGAGGTCTTTCTGGAAAGGGACAGAGTGGGCAATTCACAAACTATTGCCTTGTATAAACACGGGGCGCATTTCTAAACCCCATCTGGAAGCCATAGCTGTGTCAGATGCCAATTCAAACACATCAGAGAAAAGAAAATGGTCAGCTTTCAGGCACATACCTTGTGGTTTCTGACATTTAGTTTTACAGGCCTGGACGTTCTATCAAAGGAATGCACCTGTCCTTTTCATTGACTCAGATATGTAAGATTCCCCAGATATTTTGGGACAAGGGCTCCTCTGTAGGCTGGAGAGCTGATAGAAAGCTGGCTTTTCGCCACTGGGGATAATTTGTACGTCTCCTCTCCCATATGTTGGCAGCCATACTGTTTTACCGGGGAGTAAAATGAAAATGAACAAAAGTGAAGCCAGGTGGAGGACAGTCGAGTCAACTCTGCTTTCAGTGTATTTAGTAACTTTGAGCCCTCTTCTATCTCTGTCTGATTGGCTTTATGACCTCCTCACCTACACGAACAGTCAGTGGCTTCAATATTGAGAGTTAAAGAAGTGACCCCTGTCCCCTCTGAGGGCCACTGAGCCTGCTGTGCTGGGGTCACGTTCAGACCTCTTTGCCACTTCGGCGTCTCCCAGAAAAATGCAGCAGAAAGAAGGGCTCGCATTATATCCAAGGGGCATATTTCTCTGAAAGGGTAACCTGAGACTTCCAATTGCTTTGGTGTTGGTATTTCCCCCTTTTTTTCCACTTTCATCTGTGAAATACACCTTTCCTTTGCTTTAAAAGCTTGAAAACGTTTGACCTATTGTATACTGAGAAGACTCTCAATAAAAATTCCCCCTGTCTTATATTTTTCCAATCACCTCTCTCTTGCACCTTGGCTCTGTCACTTTCTGGGCTGACTGTCACTGCTTATGGGTAATCTTTTAAGCAGATGGAAAGCCTGAAATCATATGGAACATTATTTCTGGCCCCAATCTGCTGGCATACCTTCACTCTCTTGTGGATACTAAAATCAATACTGATGATGAATAATCCCCAAAAAACTGCAGAGACAGTAGAAAGTCTGCAGGTATGAAGATGAACGCAGGAGCCGTTTGATTATGATTTTATGGAAATTTGGGTTATTAGTGCACCTTTCCGCCTCAACAAGCCAGGATTCGCCTGGATGCCCTCTGACAGCAATGGAATGTGAACACTTTTCACCAAAGGCCCTTGAGCCTGACCACCTTTCACTTCTTGCCCATCCCCTCCTCCCCCCTCACCCTCTATATTAAGTGAATCTGCAGTTTAAAGGAGAGCCTGTCAAGGCCCCTAAAGCACCCACAGGTGTCCGGCAGCTTAACTTGGGAAAGAAGGGGGAGGTAGAGCTCCATGGCAGGGGATCCAAATCTGAATCTTACAAAATGATTTTCACTTTCCAATCAAAATCCACGAATCTAAACTTCAACGAGACTTAATAAATGCTGAAAACTTAAATGTCTTCACAAAAGCAAGAAAAAAACCGCTCCTGCTCTGTGCGCCTTATTTCTGCGTAAACGTGCCACTTCTCTCCATCCAGTGCATCACTTTTACGCACTTCCACAACTCTGATATGTTCAGTTTTATCACACCTTACAGATACTTTCAGATCAGCGCTCTTTGTAGACGGAAGGTCCGCAGCTACCATCATTTAGATAACTTTTTTAACGAGTCTCCAAACGATCATGAACTTTCTGTGCGTAAAAGTTGCGAGGGGATAACCAAACCTCCTCCAAGCACCAAAACAAGCCTCTAAACTTGTCCAAAGTTGAGATGATGGATAGAAAACCTTTTTTTTTTCTCTCGGACACCTGCTCTCTTTTATGCACCTTATGACAACTTTTCTTCACAGCTCTTTGAGAGAAATAAAAACACTTACGGTCGTCCTCCTGACATCTCACAACGGCTAATAGACAGACTTGGGTTGCTACAAGTAGCAGTACAGTCCTGGAATCCATAGAGCTGAACATGTCTAAATATTAGACATGCAGGGCCCACAGGGGAGAAACAAGGGTGCGAAGGGAGCGGAGGCTTCTCTTCAGTATTTGGTGTGTGTGTCCCCGGTTATAAAAGCCGAATCATTCGAAATTCACCCTTCCCAAGAAAAAAAAAACAAAAAAAACGATGGGGGGAATCCAGCGGCAGGACCCGGACCTGCAGCAGAAACTCAGCACCGACCGCTTCAGGCCAGACGCTGTAGTTTTATGTCCCCGTTGCCTTCAATGAATCTTCGTATATTCCCAAATATCAGTCCGGCCCCTTGCCCCCCGTCAGGCTGTAATCTGAGCCCTGCTTCCCTCCCATTCTGTCTCCCAGGTTTTATTATTCCAGTCCCAGACCACTCCTTTCCACACGTGCTGCTACTGAACCAAAAAAAAAAAAAAAGAAAAAAAAAACTTGAAACTTTTCCCCCCAACTTTGGTGCCCTCCCACTTTCTCACCCCCGCCTTGTTCATCGAAAGCATAGCGATGTCAGGATCACTTCGTTACGCTGATGGAGGGAGCTTCTTCATTGTGTCACCGGACCTGTGTAGGATAAACAGCCTGCTGCAAAGAGGGGATCATATTTTAAAAAGTTCTGTGAAAAATACCAGACACTGATTGAATATTATTCACTTGAGATCAGACAGTGTTCTCAGGATGTGGAAATACAATAACATACACTAAAAAGACCCAGACAAATGATGTTTGGGATAAATCTACGGCAAAATAAAGACCCAAAACATCCTTAAGTAAGTAAAATAACTTAAAAAGCCACTTTTAACTCATTTAATATCAGACAGACAGACACGGTCAATGTAATATTAAAATGTTTATGTAGCTTCTAGCACAACAAGAGTATAGAATTCATGTCATATAACTAACACATTCAATGATCCAACAATTTATGAAAGTTAAAGCAGCTACAAGGAACTTTAATGTTTGTTTATTCTGGTGATAAAAACATTTTTTTTAACAATGTTATTCACTCGAGATTATAATGAACACCAGACAGTGTTCTTAGGATGTGAAAATACAATATAATACAATAAAAACGCCAAGAAACATAATGTTTGGGATATGTCAGGGGCAAATTAAGACCCCCAAAACATCCTAAAGTAAAATAAAGCCACTTTAAACTCAGACAGACTGTTTATGTAGCTTATGGCACAATAACAGTAAAATTCATGCAATATAACTATTTTATTCTCATGCACAATGTCCAGTATTAAAACACACCGAGGGGATGATTATTATTACACATTAAATGATCCAACAATTTATGAAAGTTAAAGCTGCTCCACAGAACTTCACTTTTTTGTTGATTCTGGCGGCCCCTGTGGACAAAAGTAGTACGAGCACCACCGCCTCCTCTCGAAGATCGGATTTATATTGCGTGTCTATTTGTTCTGGAGACAAAATAAAAAAAGACAAGTATTTTTAATGTTATTTTTAGAAGCATTTGGTGAGACATACCAGAATTGTTTAGAACATTTAAAAATAAATAAAAAATAAACTAAGATATCAAACAGAGTGTGAAGAAACAAGAGTGTTGACGTTATGTCAAAGACGTCTATGTACTGTGTTGTGTTGATGTCTACTGCTACTAGCTGGTTACTTAATACCACTTTGTACCTGCAAGAGGTGATGTAGCCCCTGTAGTTTCAGCTTGGAGATTTTTGCCAAATGTTAGTGTTATAAATGAACAAAATAAACTCACAAAATGTCAAGACAGGAAATACACACTGTTTTTTCCCCCCTGTGATCCGAGGTCCTGGTCCAGACAGACTCTAGTGCTGCTGGTTACACTGCATATTGAGCCATGAGCTGATTAGCTAAAGGTAGCTGGCAAAGATCAGCAATTGTCAGTTACCCTGGTGAAATGCTGTGCCCTTTGTTTTTAAAGCTACCTTTGAATTCTGGCCATATCCCACGAATTACACCTTTAAACACGTCTGTTTGAAGGATGCTTAGAGATGAGGTAATGTATATATTTGTGGCTATGTGAGATTAATAACTCCAATGACATGTAACACATAAATACACATGTAAGTCTGAAAAAAGTCACTTTGTGCCCTGGTGAACTGGACATTTTCTATGTTTAATAGGCTAAATGATTCATCAGATGGTCCAGCAATAATCAGCAGATACTTCGATAATGAAGATAAACATCAGCTGCAGCTCGAAATGACTTGTTTTGGATGCTCAAAGTATGAAATAAGCATTTGCAGCACTGGTTTATACATGATTGTTTTCACACCTGTGAGCTGCACAACACCTGTGTTCTCCAAGAGCCAAAACCATTAAACTAAAACAGAGCATTGGCTTTTTCCCCCCCCTTTTTTTCCATTGGCTTTAAAACTGAAGAAGTACAGAGAAGTCAGAGAAGATGGAGCCAGGTGTCTCATCTGGTGTGTCCACTGTGTCGTCACTCTCCTGGATGTAATAAAACTAATGTGTGTGCATTAAGCTCAGACTGGAGTTCAGGGGAGACATTTGATCTAATGTTGGGTACAGTGACATTCCTGAGAGGACTGTGGGAAAGAAAGGATGACCGTGGCTGAGGTTGAAGGCCTGCAGCACGCAGACTTCCAAACAGAGCTAACTAGATTTATACTTTCCTAACATGGTGCGATGGATCTTTACAGCTGGAGTAATGTTGAGGGGAGAGCTGATCTGTCATATTCCCGTCCCTGCTGTAGACAGAATGGGGCTACAATTGCCAGTTTTCTCTCAGTATCAGTTTGGTTTCAGGACAGAACTATTCTGAGGAGATGCTGCCTGTGTGTCTGTATTTCACACGTCACCACCGCAACAGTGTTGTGTTGTGACTCTGGTGTCAGATCGGATGTGCCTTTAAGAACAGAGGGTTCCTCAAACCTCCTGCAGCTTGCTCGCTCACTGATTTTCGATCAGACAAATGATTCCAGCAGTCACATTTGAGCTACTCCTTGTGGCTGCGACCTCGAAAAATTCTCTCACTGGCGGTTTTGATGGGAGGGAAAGAATAGGTTTTAAAAATTGGCCCAAAAATATAAAGATAGAAATAGTTTAATGAACTTTTTCTCCCTGCAAGGATACGGTATAATCCAGTCACCAGAGTCAAACGAGCTCCAAAGGAGGTTATTTTCAGTGTGTTATTGTTGGGTGTGTTTATTAATCCAGTGTGATAAAAGACAGTGAGCACCAATGTTTCGCTGGTACTGTCCAAAATTAGAGGGAGGGATTTTCATTAGAAGGGCTTTATTTTGTTAAATTGTCAGTTTTGCACTCATTTCAAATTCTACTGTGTGCATGTTAAAGGACAACAGCTGCGACACACAAGCGAGCTTGACATTGCAGGACTGTCTATAATGAACAGACAGTGAGAACATCATGAAACTTGATGTATATTAATTATAAGAATCTTTTTTTAATGTATATTTGCGTTATAGGACTACACATGTGGTCAGATATCATGAAGCTGGTGATGAAAAAGCAGTAATTTATAGGCTATAGTGTACATTACTAGTACATTTTTACTTTGGAGTGGCTTTGTGTACTCACTATTAAACATCATGTTCTCAGAGAGTGACTGTTAACACTCGTCATAAACTGATACAGTTTCAGTGGATCGAAAACTAATGTGTAGACAAAGAATCTTCCCATGTTTAACGCTAAATTAGGGTTATAAGGCTACTTTCTAATCTAACTCCAGCAACTTCCAACATTAAAGATGCATGTAATCTGATAAATTACCTTCCCTGATGTCACTCAGTGGCTAAATTGCATTGTGGGTAATGTAGCTGCCAGGCTTTGAAAACAGACTGGTCTAGCATTGCGCTCCTAGAGCGCTTCAAAACAAATGATCAAAATCAATACAGCAGAACCAGAGAGATCCCCTTTTTAAAATTTTTTAAACCTGTGAACAAACTTAAATAGGGAAAATTGGTGGAGTTACCCTTCAGTGAAACACATTTGTAAGTATAGTATGAACACAATAAAACATATGTGCTGTGTGTATTATTAAGCAAGTATCATAATTTGTCTTCAAAGAGCAGCAGTTTTACAATCTCAGTGAATAGAACAGCTAGAAAACCCTTAGATCACTACCTGCTCTGCGGCTGAAGAGCCTTAATATTTCCCTCAGGAGTTTGTGGAGACTAGAAAAGAGAGCTAAATAGGAGAGTGAATGCAGGAGTTCAATTCATGACCAGACAACTGTTGCTCCTTAACTGGTGGATGTGTACATAAGCAACTGTTTGCAAACAAGTTTGCCAATATGTCTATGTTGTATTCATAACCTGATCCTGTTAGCCCCCAAGTGGCCGAAACAGTAAGTTATCGAGGGTAAAAGTTGAGTGTATTCGCGCTACTTGTTGCTAAAACAACAACGGCAGCAGCAGCTACATCCTTTTCTATATTCTCATTAATATGCTAATCTCCAGGCCCGCTCCTGTTCACAGAAGCAACACATGGCCAAACCAAACAGCCTTGATCTTCCCGTCAGATCTCTGGACTGAGCCCATAGTTTGTGCAGGAATGACACTCTTGTCCCCGCTCTAACCCTGTCACATGTAGCTGAGGTTATAAATCACAGCAGCTAACTGAGTGCTCACTGAGATGCCACGGACAGCCACTCGTACTCCGTGGCTACAGCTCTAGCTATTATAAAAGGCAAGGGACAGTTTGGTTGCATCAGTTATGCAGGGTGCTCACCCTTCTGCAGGTTGTGACCTGTGAGCTTTGACCTTTGACCCTCTCACACTTTATTGGAAACAGGAGCAGCTGGTGCGTCCTGAGTGTGCAGCATTAGCGCTATTCTCTACCGCTCGGCCGTCTAAGGAGAGCTGTGGTTGTCCAGCGGGTCGGCGAATCATACTGCATGTTAGTTTGTTTGTGAGGGTCTTTTACTGAGTCCAGGGTCAAGTGGAGTAATGACCAATCAGTGAAATACTCTGCTGTAAACACCTGCAGACATGCAAATCACTAAAACTTGCAAGTGGACCAACAACACGAGCGGCGGAAAATATTTTTTTTGGCTCAAAACAATTTGACTTGAATACACTAGTTCAACTCTGTGAGTCAAATGTGGTCAAAACTGAAGCTGACTCATGTTTAATTTTGGTCTTTTACTTTTCATTTTCTTATAAAAACTATGTAAGTGTGTTTGTTCTGCGTAATTGTCGCTCAAACATTTGTTTTACATGTAATTCCTCCTCTACAAGCTTACATGAAAATTGTACAACATGTAATTTTGCGTAGATTCTGACATTTTCTGCCCAAAAAGCACATGTCTGACTATGTATAGCGAGGATCCAAGCACATTATACTTGTTTTTTCTTTGTGATCATGTGGCGTGCCCATAAACCCCGTGCAATCCAGGGATCAAAGACTCTGGATCAGTTAACCACCAATTATCTATTCATAGGCTAGAGACCTAAAATCAGCTGGAGTTTCTTATTTTCTCACTGCTGGTTGCAACTGGCAGTCTGGCTACATCAGCCAGTGGATGGTAAATTTGTCAACAGTTTTGAAATAGCAGTGAGTACGGAGTTATTGTGAGGTGTGTGTAGAGCTGCATGTGTGTGTGATCTCTTCCAGCCCACAAATGCCTTTGAGGGGACATCTTTGAAGAGGAAACGACACCCTGTGTCCATGCGAAGTTTCAATACTTTGCACTTCTCATCTTCATGTCTGTGAGAGTGCACGAATGGTTTAAGTATTAACGCTCGCTGTCAGTGAGTCAAGACAAGACTTTGCTTTGTTTCAGACCTGCAAGCCTCAATTATGTCTGGAAAAGAGATGGACTGCAACGGCCTGTGGCTGGATTTTGATTACTTCTTCAAAGCCTCTCTGCGCTGAGCTGACAGACGTGTCCCCCTCCAACAGGGTGAGGGGTGAAGGGTGACAGAGTCCCTGATGCTTTAGAGAGGATGAAAAAATAAACACTGGCACTTGAGGTATCAAATGTGTGTCATGAAAGCACCCGAGCCCCAGAGTTCAGGAACCATTCCTGCCAACATCAGGACAGGAAAAAAGATCATTTTACTTTTTAAAAAAAAAAAAAAACTTTCCCAAATGTTTCAAAGTTTTCTTTTAATCAACACTGATCGTCTTCCGACAAATTGCAGTCTCAAGATTTTTCTGTGAATTTACGATGTGGTGACAAATTACAGCTGCAGGAAGTTCAATCTGCCGCGCAACCTACAGCTCGCACACTGAAGACCTGCGCTTTAAAGAGGCAGAAAATTATGGGAAGAGTATGTGAATATAGGTCTGAAGCTCTTTAGGAATGAAGTCTGTCTGGAAAGATAATCAGAGAGTATGGGAAAAAAGAAAAGAGGAGTGTGGGGGGGTGCAGACAGTGAGGGGAGTAGCAGAAAAATAGAAAATGAAGAAGAGAGCGAGAGGTAAGGTGGGTGGGAAAGATGGAATGCATGAGTGAGGGAGGAAACGTCTGAAAGAGGAGGAGAGGGTGGGACGCTGCTGAGAGTGGGAAGGAGACGATGAAGGAGAGAGAGAGAGAGAGAGAGAGAGAGAGAGAGAGAGGGAGAGAGAGAGAGAGGTGCACACAGTATGGAAAGCGTTAACTGAGGCCATGTGAGAGATCGCCACTGAAATAACAAAAGCCGTGACATCATTGGATGTGAGAGAGCGCGCTGTCAGACTACCTATAGCCACAATAACATTACTTCCATTAGCCTGGTTTCTACTACGAGGCCAAATGAGGATAGCCACAATTTACAGCCTACACTGCTGACGTTGTTTAGGACGCTCCTAAAAGACACTATCTCCTTATATCTTCTGAAAGATTGAAATCTTTTTAAATTCTGATTTTTATTTTTTGCTTAATATCTTGTTTGGCCTGTCCTCTTCCAGGTCACCACGGTGGAGACACCTCATACACATTTAATGTGAACGTGATATGACACTTATGACAATATATGTAATGACAATGTAGTAATGGTGATATGATACGCATGAAATGTATAAACAAAAAGGCATCAAATCAAACAGCTGGTCACCTTGTGAGTCTGTGTGTGTGTCATCATGGCAAAATGTGGCCTCGGACACGCCTATATGTAGCAGGAACTACCACTCTACTTTGGCAGGTGTTCATATGTCTGTCTGGACAAGATTTTGTAATATAAATACTAAGCATCACAGCCATGCGAGATGTTTCTTTCTTTTCCGGTCATGAAACTTCACAAATGTGTAGCTGGGATCAAAATGAAGGCTGAGTTCAAAGATGGGTGTTGTTCAACCCATCGTACTGAGTTTTCATGTAATAATGTAATAATGACTACTGAGTGCTGAGTAGTCATGGGTCCGAATATCAACATGTCAATGGGCGACACAAGATAGTCTCTAGTTTGGGACTATTTTCAGCTGTGGATTTGGTGCTCTGGTGGTGCTCTTGTTCATCTTAATGAAGAAACATGCCACCCTGTGCAACAGCGTGGCTCACTGATGTGTTGTAATAGTTTTTGTGCAACAATGGAGCTCTATGGCTCAGAGGAATAAACTATACATGGATATTCTTGTTATAAGGACAAATAAATGTTTTTTGGGGACTTATGGCCACACTATTCCTCTCTACTTTAACTCATTTTGCATTTAAAATGACTTCGGATGACCTTTTGGTTTTTACACCACCAATTACATCATGTCTAAATCAGCCAGCACCCCTTAATTAGCGGCAATAAAGTCTGCAGTCTTGTCATATGAACTTCAATGTTTATTGATGGAGCATGAAACAGGCTGGGAACTAGCAGTCTTGTGGTTTTCCAGCTTGGCTAAATAAACTGTATCTACTAAACAAACTGTGGTTTATTGATTTCGCAGTGAGCGTTATGGCCTTAAAAGTAAATGAGTTCATTATGTTTGTAAGCAACGAGGGTTTTGCGATGTGTTTTGAGTGTTTTCCTGTTTTGCACAAGATGTAAAAATCCTTCCTCCGCATTGATAATAGCCGATACCTGAGAATGTGATCTCATATGATCTTAAATATTATGATTCTAACTTTTCTTCAGCTCCACTTTGACAAAAAAAATCTGTTTTTCAACTGTTATAATGCACCAGAAACATTTGAGATGTGCTGATTTTCAGTTTTTTAGGGGCAAAAAGTTACACTGCTGTTTCATCATATTATTGGTGTGTATGTGTGATTGAGTGTTGATGTGTGTGTTTGTTTGTGTGGCCACCGCTGTGTACCGGATGATTCAGCCTGAGAGACACCCCTCTGTCTGGCTCGGAGCACATCAGTCAACAACACGGCCCAATTTATGTTTGCCTTAGTCAATGAGCGTCTCGCACAAAGTCCTCACTATTTGAATTAGCACCAACGTGTGAGTTCCAGTTAAAAAAATGAAGAAATGAGAACCACGGAAAGAGAAAACCTTCTCTTGCTATAATCTTTGATAAGACACAACAGTGAGAAGAGATATAGCTTAAAAGGAAGGTACAGATTTCAGATATTGACCACATGATCAGTGCAGATGAGTCAGAAATTGAGAGGAAAATAGAGGAAAGCAGCAGAATGTGGCAGCATCTGTGGAAATCTCTTCACAGAGTCGGGGGCGGGGAGCGCTCTGAAATAGTCCAAATCTCTGGAAGAGCTTGGTTTCAGTGGTCCGGGCATGTGTTTTTCAGAGGGAGAGTAAAAGAGAGGCAGAGAGAGAGGAGCGATGATGATGAGGGAGAAGGGTGGAGGGGAAGAAGTGGAAACTTCATGAGCATTTGTGAATGCTGACGTACACATTATTGAACTGCTTCACATTCTTCTAAAAGAAAGTGTATTTTTTTAAAGTATTAGTAGAGTAGAATATCGTCAAATAATAATCCCGAGATCATCGATGAGCATTCTCATAAATAAAAGCACTTGCAGTGTTACCTTTATCTGGATTTCTTGATCTAGTGGACAGTAAAGGCTGGGAGACAATGAAAACACCTCAGGAATGAGAAAAATACAGTTTCAACCAAAAAGAAACATCAAGCTTTGATTACTTTTTCTTTTGTCCGAGTGTCTTTCTCTGTAGCTCCTCTCATTTTTCTTTCCCTTTGCTCTCTCTCTCCTTTTCTCTGAATTTGTCTGGTTAGTCTATCAGTGTGATCAGTGTTCCCACCTCTCTAACGGCTCCAGCTTTGGGATCTGGGAAGGTTTTTTTTCCCCCTTCCTGCAGGGCTGTCAGGTTTCCCGCTAGCTGTTTTCAATACCTCAAACACATCCAAAAAGTCCAGTATTTTTCATCTGCAAGTTCTCTGAACATTGTATCATGTCGCTACACTGACACAATGAGCCAAAGATAACTGACAAGCTAGAGGAATTAAAATGAATTTCTCACTTAAATCATCTTGAAAGCTTTTATTTTGGAGTATTGCATTGAAGATAATGAGGTTGAACTGTTTTTTTTTCAATTTTAAAAGTCTACCACAGCTTCTCCGGGATGCTGTATTTAGAAACCATCATGGTGAACAGTAATAAAGTTACTTGTTGAAAGACTACTTGGCAGTTAAAGTGTCCATGAAGACCTGTGATCTCACATGTGTGTCTATCCATCACATCTGCTCTCAACGGCCTCTTGAGATTTCCAACAGCATCCATCTGACGGGCTGGAATTCAGCTGAACTGTAAACTGTCCACTGCCGGCTACCTTCCTCTTTGTGCTCGTCTCACATCCTGGATGTCAAGTGTTTACTTTAAATATAGTTTATCAGACAACTTGTTCGACCGAGACTTTTAGAAGTTAAGTCAATTTTATTTATATGGCGCCCATTCACAACAAACGTAATCTCATGACTCTTTTCAGTTAACATCACTTGTCACTGATGAGCCAAAAAATAGTAATGAAAACATCAGAACTGTGTATAAAGACTGCAACGTTCTTCAAATTAATACGTGAAACAAACAGAAATACAATATTTGCATCAAACTTTTCATATTGTTTGACTACTGATCTTTCAATCACGTCATCTTGTTGCGCCCTCTTCTTCTGCAGTAGTTCAACGGCAACCAGCTGGAGAATTAGTTGCACCAGCTGTTTATGGCGATGTGCCCAACTTCTAATATTTGCTTTAGAAAAGTGGATGGAAACACGCATTGATCTGCTTTTTCTTTTGTCAATTTTCAGGGAATTTGGTTCAAATCTGTGCTACTCTCAAATGGAAATTTGTCTTAAAATATGTGTGTATGACAGGAGAAGACTGAAACTATAAATAAACACAGTTATAAATACTGTTATACTGGTCATATTTGGTTGAATTTCAATTAAATATATTAGTACTAGCAACAAAAGTGAGCTGACAATCAACACTTTGACACATGATTTTACATATCGGTCATCTTGGTGCATAAGTTTCAGGCACAACAGTAAAAAATAATCTAAAATAATAAACTGAAAAGGGGAATCGTGTGCAACCCAATACCATGCAACTCTAACTAATATCCACCTGTGTAGCATTGTTTACAAAGGCTTCAAAGTCTTGTAATGACCTCATTAAACTAAACCAGATAAAAATATACTGCATATAAAAAAAAGTTAGAAATTTGTGTCATGCAGAAAACGTTATGTCTTAGAAAATGTCACCTCTTACTGGATTTCTTAGTGCATGAACATATTCTGCATGTTGAGTGGCTAATCAGTGACAGCTGTGGTAAGATGTACGCAATATATAAAAGTCCAAACAACGATCAGAGCAAAGACGAGCGAGGAGGGGCGGGTGACAAACTGCCTCGTAAACTCTGGAGATCCATCTGGGAGCGATTCAATTGCTCTGATTTAAAGAGATGCTGGCAGCGTATTAATTGTCCTCAGGGATGTTTTTCCTTGTTGGAACTAATGCTTTTCACCCTTCAATGAGAAAGACCTTAGTCACCTCCGTTAAACACTGGTACTTTGTCATCATAAATGTTATTCGCTGAGAAACCCACGAACTGAATGAATGAATTTCACAAGTGTTGTCTTACCACCAGCTAAAATTTGATTATAACAATATATTTGAGTTATTTAAATTAAAAAAGGGAACATGTCAAGTGAAATCCGGCCTTCTAACCCTATTATACGTTGTCCAGATGATATTTCACCGTGGCGGCTGGACAAGAAACACAGTTAAACACATCAAAAACATGTCCTGGTTGATATGCATCTCATAATTGATGGTTGTGAGACAGTCAAAACACTAGAGGCCATATTTGTGAGGGGGTACTGTATTGTGGGGTCTCTGTGCCCTGTACGTATGGAGCTCATTTCCTGCAGGTTAGGCACATGAATAGGCCTATTTATGGGAGCTGAGTGGTCCTGTGGATGAAACCAGGTGGTGAAATCTGGAAGTTGGTGAGAAGAGAAATATGAGTTGAAGCAGGTTGTGTTGTTCTTTGTGCAGACTGAGGATTTTGAAAGGTAATATAACACTCTGAGAGTCAATTATGATCATCATGTCAAGAGATTTAGTGAAAATAAAGAATTTAAAGCCCCTCAAGAAAAGCTTTGAGCAGCACCGGCTGTGGCTGTGGCAAAAACTGTTTTAGGATGGCCATGAGAGTGTGGTTGTACTATTATTCAGTAATTTGTCTCTTTTCCTCTGCCTGAGGGACATGTGGGAAGAGGCCAACACTCCTCTTCAGCTCCGTGTCACACTGTAAACACTATTTTGTGCAATCCAGTCAAATCTCAAGTATCTTAAACTCTCAGCCACATATTCAGTTTCATTTGGAAATACGTCACATGACAAAAGATAGAGATGCTTTTAAGGGGCAATTTGGAAGATAGTTGGATCGTGTGTTCAAGAGCAGACAGGACTGCCTCTTTACTCTGTCCTGATTGGATAAAGTGGGCAGGGTCACTGACCAAACACTCTATAACAGTGATTACTGTTGGACTATAGATCAACAAATAACAAATATTTAAAAAAAAGAAATCTCATGTACAGCAGCTTTAACATGTGGTTGACTTCAATGGTAAAGTACATTTTATATTGCATGTCTGTCAGTCTCTCATTCTTGCTGTTGCATGAAAAGAGACGCAAGTAGTTGTATGAAGACTGAACAAGGAGACCTCAGATCTGTGCACCTGGCCAAATGCAAAAATAAAAAAATTGTCAGACACAACATCTCTGATTCTGTTTTGAGACACTTTTAGTTAAAGCATTATGGGGCCTTCATTGTTGTTGTCTGAAGTTCAGTGCTCAGGTAGAAACAGAAGAGACAGCAGCTGCAGTCTTATGCTGAACTCAGCATGATGATCTAGCCTCTTTTCTCTCATCCACATTCTTGCCCTCAGGAACCCCTGGAGAAAGCAGGCCTGGTCCCTCCCCTCCCTTTTAGAGCAACAGCTGCTTTAGCAGACCTGAGCAAGCTGGGCTCCTCTGACCATTGGAGAAACTCCACACCTCTGACAGGTTGCAGTGATAAACTCTTGACAGGGTCACTACTGGAAGCTCAGGATCAAGGAAACAAAACATTTGAGAATGAGAGGGGAAGACAACCGTTCCCAGATCCTGTACTTCTCTGCTTTATTGATCCTTCATCTGCATCTAATTTTAGTCCCAGACGTTAAATGTCAGTGCATCTTTTTAAAGCTATCAATTATGGTGACGAAAAAGAAAAATATCAAAGTAACGCCACCACCTCTTTGAGTATAAAATTACCCATCAAATGATTGGAAGTCACAGCAACCCGGGCTTTGACTCCACACACCTACATTTGGTAATAATTATAGAGCCGTCAGTCAGATTAATTAGTGTGAAGATCCAGTGAACATGCAGTATACAAGCACACACACAGATTCAGAGCGTTCTCCCACCCACCATCTTTTCCTCTGCCTCTCTTTCTCTGTCTCACACTCACCCATATGAAAGCTCACACACACACAATCACACACACACACACACATACAGTATACACATAAATACTTCTTTCAGTGTTCACCAAACTTTATTTGAACAGGGGGACCTATAAAAAGCACCAGCCACTGAATGAGGCAAGTATTCTTGTATATTTTGATAATAGGGTCATGCGACGGAACCTACAGTAGCTAGGGTAATCCACCAATCACAGAGTCTCCTTCTTAACGGGGTAATAGTGGGGTTAAAGCACGCCAGCCCTTCAGATGACAGACATTTGACCAAAAACATGCCATTAAGTCAAAGAACTGCCTGTTTTTTACCCTTGAAGTTATGTGTTGGGAGTGTGTATTCAGTTGATGCCAGTCATTCAGTGCCCTGTGAAATGGGATGGTGGCAGTCCTGGGTAGTGGTGCAATCATGTACATGCTAATTTCACATGGAAAACTAAGTTTTGGCCAAAAAAGGAAATTCCAAATCATTTGAGTAGAGTAGGGAAAAAACTAAAATAGAAAATGTGGGCATCAGAGAAATAATTTGCCCTTTTTCGGGAAACACACTTACTTTCTCACAGAGTTAAATGAAAAGAAACAAATGTTAGTATGATAAATATGAAGCTATCAATAACAGCCAGTTAGCTTTGTATAGCACAAAAGGCTTGAAACAAGGGGAAACAGCTAGCCTGGTTTGGCAAACCAAAACAAAACAATCAGCCTACCAACACCTATAAGACTCAGGAATCAACACGTTACATTTTCTTTTAATCCAACTACAAGTTGTGGTTTTCAATGAGTCATGTACCCCAGGGCAGTAACTCCATTAGTGCCTGGCAACCTAACAGTGACAGTAATGTGTGAATTAGTGAGCATTAGAGCTGCTGGCTGGCGGACTTGGTTGAGCACTTGTTAACAAGGAGGACAAGGGAGTAATGAATGTGTGGGTGACTCCAAACACAACCCATGACTCTTCACCAGCAGCAGGAGGAATTGGAGGCCACCTGCGGCTTGTTGAACCAGACGCTAAAGACTAAGCTTACTGACATGGAGGGGAAGAGCTGGAGGAGTAATGTTCGGCTGGTCAGCGATCAGAGGCCCTCAGCCCACTAAGTTCCTCTACTGGTTACTGAAGGAAGCTCCTGGTGAAGAAGTTTTCCATCCAGGCATTAATGACTCTAAATTACTACAGGTCTCCATGAGATTATAAATTACAGGTTGCTTAAAGTATGGACAGTTTGATGATGACACACTTATTATTATCTCAAGAACCAATGCTGTTGTTATCACCTTGTTCTGATTGCACTACTGTAATTTAACATACACACACACAAGGGGAACTCATTTTAGTTTATATATTTTAATATTAGTATTTTCTACTGTTTAATATATTATTTCTAGTTTACTGCTTTTCTTGGTTTACATGTTTTATTTTTGTTCACATTTAGAATCACTCTTGGGTTGTGAACCCCACATATTAATAATCATGTGGAGGAGTAGAGGTTTATATCTAGATACGAGAAGCAAATTGGAAGTATTTAAGTTAGTTCCAAGAGCTGGTGTCACCTGAGGGGCTGGGAAGGAGTTACTTTGTTCCAGTGTCGCTCAAAGTCAAATGGTTGTTTACGCTTCTTACCTGACTACTTGTTCTAAACTTTGTCTGCACTTGTTAACTGTCAGATGTATTACTTCCTATATGTAATATGTCACTCACAGAAGCAGTATGAACATTGACCTTAACGTAGTCAGTTGGATTGTCAAGGGCCTGAACCACCTGTTGAAAAGGGAAGAAAAGCCCCAGGTCATCTGAAACACCTGAGGGAAGGAATGGCCTTTCTGCAGGAAACCCATCTTTGAAAGTCAGATTCTTCCCATCTAAGATTTGAGTTGGTGGGACAGCTTCTTCAGTCCACTTTTCAGGCCAAGGCAAGAAATGATGCCCTGTTGATAAATAAGGGTGTGTCTTTTTACCCCCTCTGACTCCATAGAGGACCCAAATGGATGCTACATTAAATAGTATATAGGCTAGTTGTGGGCCATTGAGCCATGTGAATACAAAGCTATAGTTATATCTGACCATGCTCTGCTTATATCAACATGACATTTACTTGAAGCAAGAGCATCTGGGACTGGGGTTTAAATTCCCTTTAAGAACAGATTTGTCAGAACAAATGTCCTTATTTTCGGATATTAATATAACCTAAGAGGTCAGATCACATCTTCTATGACCAGTAAGTAAAATACTTTGGAAGCCAAACAATTAAAACTTGGTAAACAAATAGCTGGACTGGATAAAAGGAGCTCCTGAAACTCAAAGCAGACTATGACCTTGTTTTACTGCTCAGGAACAAAAGTACTGTGTGTCAACATGGTGAGACAGCAGGGGTAATTTTGGCCAGACAACTGAAGGGTCCCGGAGCAAAACAAATTATTAATGGGGTGGTCTGTCGGGATAGAAAGGTTACTAGAGACCAACTAGAAATAAACAACATATTTAAAGACTATTTCAGTAAACTATACACATCTCCTCCAATTTGAATGCCATGCAGGATTTTTTGAAGGATCTACACATTCCATCTCTGTCCTCAGTTCAGGTGTATGGTTTGGATAAACCAATCACACAGCAGGTAATAACAGATGCCATCAAATCACCAGGTCTGTAGGGTCCGCCAAGTGAATTCTGTACTAAATTCTTTACACATCTAATCTAACTCCCATTTTGGCAGCCATGTAGTCAGATTCACTGAATCACGATTTCTCCCAACTACCCTAAACGAAGGGTACCATTATAACATTACCGGCAAAGGAAAAGAATAATCCCTTAGACTGTGATCAGTATTTTTTGATTGGTATAGCTAAAAGATCTAATCTCTAAATACCGTACCATAAGCAGAAGGGACATGGAGCACAAAGCATCCCATTATGCTGATGATGTCCTTCTTTACGTTATCAAATGCTGATACTGTGATTCCTTTGATCATAAATTAAACCTGCATAAAAATGACTGCAGCAATTAAATCTGTTCATTTCAACACCTTATTACATTGGATTTATAATAAAGAATTTTACAACCCCCCCCCCCCAAGCAAAACCTTATGAAAACTAACCCTTGCAGACCAAACAGGATCTGACTAATTGGTCGTCCTATCTCATCTCAGTAAAGGCAGTTGATGTGGCGCTGGTGGAGTTAAGATGATTGTGCTCCCTAAGTACTTGTCCCTGTTCTAATGATTACCTGTATTGATCCTCTGTACTTATTTCAATCATGTATTTGGAACGGCAAACAGCGGCAGTCTTCCACTGAATAAGTGCTATGCTAACTTTCCTGAAGCTTGAAAAAATCAGATGTTTTTTTGCATGTTTCTGAAAATAGATTTGGATCAGTGTGTGAATGGGTTTGTTTTTGCAAATGTAGGCAAATTGTGAAATTCAGTAATAAGAATTGTGAAAAAGGTGCTGGTTGGTGGATTATACCACCAGGCTATCTATTTCTTGTCTTTATGCTAAGATATGCTGTACATCGACATAAAAGCGGTATCAGTCTTCACATCTAAATCTTGACAATGAGTAAATAACTGTATTTCTGATTCCTTTAAAGATGGTAAATGAAAGGGCTCTATCATATATCGATTGGAATAATTTCTATTTATTTGCTGGCAAATGAATCAACATTTCTTTGCAACAGTTTTCATTTATATATATGAAGAATATTGATTATTTTAACTCTTAGCTGTATTGTGGAGTACATTAGGTTGCATAATCACAGGGTAAATAGTGTCTGCTGCTGTAAGTGGAATGTTCCACATATAACTGCACGATGAAGCTCCGGCCAACCCCGTGAATGACGGGTTGACATACATCCAGGAGGAAAGAGAGGGAGAGAAAAAAGAAAGAAGTGGGAGGGAGAAAGAGCTGGGAGGTTAATAGTAGCTATTTCTCCGCCCTGTTTAAGTTGTTGTGGAAAATAGATGAACTCTTGGCACAGATACATCCACGACAGCTTTGGATGTGAGGTGGATTCGATTAGGAAGTTTGTCCAAAAGAAACAGACCCCCATTTCAATAGGAGGACAGTTCTTCTGTGGAAAACAAAGACACATTGAGCACTATGCCTGTGTGCTGGAAAGATGAACTGATTCCCGGTTCCTCAAGCTGGACTGCATTAGAGAGAGAAAAAAGGTAACCTCCAGTGTTAATGAAAAACAGAAGAGTTGTGGGTTCTCTCTGTCCTTTGTGGGACATCCTCAGAGTTGCTGTGCTGGATTGGCTGAAAGGGTTTTGTGATCAGTAAACAAAAGTTTATTCCCCAGGCCCTTTTTAGTTTCAGTCTTTGTCTCAGCTTGTCTTTCTGTTTGTTTTTTCCCTTCTTTCTTTCCTCCTTGCACACTTTCTTCACACCCACCTAATCTGAGCGGGCAGCGGAGCTTCGCAAGTCTGAGCTGTCATGCCCCTTGAAAAGCTGTGAAGGATCTCCCCACCTCAGCCCATTCTGGCATCCATCTGGAATCACTCTTTGAAAAAAACTTGGGCTCGAGCACACCGATGTCAGAACAGCTGTTGTGCCCCTGCAGGTCCAAATAGAAATGACAAAGAAAAAGTAGAAAAGAACAGCAGAAGGTTTGCAATACGAAATTGCAGATCAATTCGGGCTTGACGTCAAACAATCCACCAAGAAAATTCAGTTCAATGGTCAAAGTTTATTATTTTCCAATACTTTTCTGTTTACCTCTGTAGTATACTTACCTGTTACCTGTCTGCCAAGGCCCAACTGTCCCTTTACATTCAATCAAGCCTAATCCAATCTCAAATGAAACATACTGAAATCCGCTAGATCTGGATTTTTATTTAGATCTGCATCAAACTGTACCCACTCATACATAGCAGCCACCTAAATACGTCAGATTTTTTTCCTTCTTTTTACCAAGATCCATGCATTAGAATTTAACGGAAGAGTCAAAAATTGTCCCATCTCGCAATGTTTAAGAAAATGAATTAAAATTCCTGGATCCCTGCCAAAAGTTAATGGGGACTATTTTTCTGGGCAGACATCCATCACCCATCCAAGTTTTGTGGAGCTCCATTCAGTACTTTTTGTGTCAACCAACCAACCAACCAACCAACCAACCAATCAGCCGACCGACTGACTGACCAACCAGCCAACCAAACAGCCAACCAGCTAACCATTTTGATAATACATTGGTGTTATATACTATGTAATACAAAATCTACTACTTGACATATACTTTGCACATATTACTAGATAAATATATGTATCCTTTTTTTTTTTTTTTTTACATTTGTAAAATAGTAATGAATAGTAAATTTGTCAATATATATAGAGAGAATATCATTTGATATATTCAATAATACATTGCAAGTACATTCAAGAACAAGTAGTTCAAACACAAGCCTAGGTCAACTCTTCATATCAGTGTAATATGTAATTATGGGCTGGAAATATTGTTATAACACTTTTTAATTGACACAAATAATGAAAAAAAAAAAAACAACAACCTAGAATGTAAATATATAAGATCTACATATATGGAAAACCATTTTCTGTTGCATCAGGGGTATAGATGCCGTAACACTGCAGTCTCTCATTGGGATTAATGTATTTATGTAATTAATGGATTCTAGATAGCAACCTGGAGGAAACTGAAATGCTGCTTCACTATATATCGCTGTGGTTCACACTTGAGCGCGATTTTGTTCCAATTTCCAAATATGTCACACCAAAGGCCAGTTTTGTCTCAGAGTGTGTTTGCTCAGGATGGAGTCTTGCAGTAAATTTTGTGGTGGAAGTCCTTTTGGATGCTTTTGCCTTTTGCAGTTCTGTCATTTGCAACTCTCTCGCCCCAGCTGAATCAATAAAAGCCTGCACTGTCACAATGGTGCACTACTGACCCCCAACCACTCACACGCATTCATGTGCACGTTCACACACACACAAACATACGCTTAGTCATAGAGGAAGGCAGTGGCACACAGACAAAGACACACACTCACACGTACAAGACACCAGACCGTTCCCAAATATGTACATTCCTCACACTCGAATGAGATCCTCAGCCCTTTCCTCGGCTTCGTGCCCTCTCGGACAAGGACTCTTGTTACGCGAGTCCAGCCGTGCAGTTTTCTTATACGCTGTATGTTTCAGCAGAGAAGTGCTGACATCATGGTGTCAGCTCTACTGATGGATGTTCGGCTCAAGCACCTTCCAACTCTTGCTAGTACAGACGACTAAACATTAGATTTCTGTCTTTGATTTTTAATTCTTCATCTCAAAAGGATAATTATGAGTTAAATATGTATTTGAGATTTTAAACACTTCTGACACATTAATCTAAGAAGACTTAACATCAAATCAGAGGTGGAAACTCTTCGAGTCTGCCCAGCTGTGGTGTCAGTATCAGCCTGTGGTGCTCTATCCTTTTTGAATTGTAGCTAACTCTGGGTTCACCAGCAGGGTTGTTGTTTTACAGTGAAATCATTCCAGATTTTAAAGAAACAAGATCCTTATCTTCCTGGCGTTTCCTGTTAAAGTGCAAAAATTGAGGCTGCGAAATGATGCAAGAAGCAGTGGCCATAAAAATATTTAATGCATTTTCTCCTATTCAGATATTGTATCCAGATGCAGTGGCTCACATGTGAATGCCAGGTGTAAATGGAGTAGGTATGTGAAATATAGGGCATGCAACATGAAACAGTTGTTTGCAACAGACATTCATTCAATAGGGCACAATTTGAAATTAACAGCAATGTATAATATCATGTTACAACACAATTGATATTTTCACTCCGATTTAATCTCTTCCAATTACATTTTTTTGCATAATAATGCAGATTGAGGCTGACATGATGCACTTTCAGGTTAAAGCTGCCATGTGAGGCAACCACCTTGCTCTAGTGGTGGCTCTCAGAAAAAAAAATGATGAAGTCATCACACAACTTCTCTCTATAGCATCTCAGTAGCTCATTTTATTTCTTCTGATATGTGTTTTGGTGGTCGTTTTCATCGACAAAGAAAGTTGCAGATCAGCCCTTTACAAACCTCGATGTTGTCTATGGCCCTTCACTTCTATTTAGTTAGCCAACGATTAGGAAATTAAATCTTGTTTTTGGTTTTCTGTGTTTATCTTGTTTGATGTTAAAGAAAAACAAGTTTAAACTGTCGGTAAACATGTGGCCAAGTTGGATATCAGCTAGTACTGATAGAGAGCAGTTGGCCACCAACCGGAGGGTTAGTGGTTCAATTCCCGGTCCCTGCAGTCCACATGTTGAATTGCCCTTGGGCAAGATACTAAACCCCAAATTGCTCCTGAGTGTGTATGAATGAATTGCTCCTGATGTGCAGGTGCCACCTTGCATGTTAGCCTTTGCCACCAGTGTATGACTGTGTGTGTGAATGGTTGAATGCTGACTTGTGTTGTAAAGCGCTTTGATTGGTCGCTAAGATTAGAAAAGCGTTATATAAATACAGTCCATTTACCATTTACCAAAGCCACTTTGAAATTGTACAACGTAATGAGTTATAACAGTTTATCCAAATCCCATCTCAGCTGGTACTAATCTCTTTACATGTATATAAATGCTCAGAAAACAACCAGAGGTTCAGTTTTTGAGAGTCTTGACAGAGCAGGTTTAAACTTTCAGACCAAGTAAAGAGGTTTAGAAATATGCATTTTATGATTTAAATACTCAGTGGGGACTTATGCCCTTAGCAAAATATGCAACAACTTAAAAATGTCTTTTCCCCTGATACTGTAACATTTATTATTATGCTCTTGCATTGGTTTAGTTTGGATATTTAGCAATGCTGCGAAAATAAATAAATAAAAATCGCTTTGAATCTATCTTCCAGTGTATATCAATACATCTCTCCCTCTGTCTCAAACACAAAATACAGTAAGCATTACGCTGCAGATGATAAATGATCATAACAACTTTCTGAAACAGCAATCACTAATCTGCCTATTTTGAAAAGTGATACGAGTGTATTCCCCTCTCCGCTGTATCCTTCCATTCCTTAGGTCACAGTAAGTGCTCCGGCCGACGCTATAATCTGGCTGAAAGCAGGCCACATGGCTCTCTATCTCGTGAGGAGATCCCTCTGTGTGGCTGCTCATTCTTTTCAGCCGGCATCTAAGCCTCTCAGGAATGCTGAACTCTCAGACTCGGACTGAGTGTGCAAAGTGTGCATGTGTGTGCAGTTATACATTGTGCCTCAGCTTGTGTGTGTGTGTACCGGTGGCATTTGTCTGTGTGTATGTGACGTCCATGAGCTGTTCATTATGATTTCATACAGTATGAATGTAGATTATAGCTCATTATCATTGAATGAGACTGAAGATAGCACAGTGATACAGGCCTGACTCGATACTCTTCTAATGATCTAAAAACAAGTGGCTCTGAGTATGTAACATATCGGCCTTTTTAAAAGCAAGAAAACAACATTGTTGTTCAGCCTGTTGGCCCTTCTGGACCCTCAGAGTCTTACAGAATTATGTTTCTGAGTCACACGTGATAATCTCTCAAATGGTCCAATTGAACTCATTAACCTTCAGGCTGGTGAAATGGGTCAGTTCTTGCACTACAAAAAGTTTGCACAGACTTTCCCTTGTAGTCGCCTTGTAGGGATTTGAATGTGCCTGATATTGTTATACCATATGTAATATGATAATATTATCTCTAAATAAAATGATAAAAGAAGATGAAATTATGATTGATACATTTTTTTTTGCTTTTTATTGCATATTTCATTACTTTGTTTGGCTTCCTCTCCATTGTGCCTCTCTTTGGGAACATTCCTTTTTATTTTTGTATTCATGCAACCGCAACCCAAATTTACAGTACGTAGCTCTAGTCATGTTTTCTTTATAAATACTCTCATCCTCTTACAACTATCACCACCACAACCTATATCTTTATATTTATATATGTAGGTTCAGGACATTTAGTACAGCTGCTTACCAGTGTAATTTTGGGTTCACATATTATGACATATTATGCTTCATGACTGTTATTAATGTTGTGAAATGCTGTAGTTTGGTTAGGTTTAGGAAAAGATCATACTTTGGGTTAAAATAACTAAATTCAGTCATATAACTAACAAAGCAATCTTGAATCTCAAATTCACGGGACGTAAACCCCAGTCTCCAGTGGGAAAATTCCAGTGTATGACCCATCCAACCATCCCGACTAACCCTCAACTCTGACTTTTCTCACTCTTTAAACCACTGCACTAGAGGGACGCTAGAGGGCTAACTACAGCATCCAACTAAGATGCATGGTGCCACCAGGCTGCTGTATAGGACGCGTTGGGAATGAAGATCAACCCCAGTGAATTATCACCCGGCTCTACAGTTTCTCTCCACTTTTTGGAGCTCCTTTCACACAGCCTGTTCCCAAGACGAGACAATATTACATTATTCCACCTTGCTGTATAACCATAGAAAGGGGGGTCAGTGTTTTTTTGCCTTTAAGCTGGCAGTGGAGGTAGAAACATTCAACATCTGATTAAAAGGAGTGAGACGGCGGGATGCTGATACACATGCTGTTGTAACACTTCACACCAATTGTGTATCTGGAGCGCTGGCATGCTATCCAAAATCACACAGCGGGGTGGCATTATACAGGCGTTGTTTGGCTCTGTGTACAAAAGCAAATCTGGCACAATGACTGGTCTTCTTGAGAGTGCTTGATCTGTGTTCAAAAAGTGCTTAAGTTAGCAATTAGCTAGTGAACATATTGGATTATTTAGCAACTAAATAGTCAGATAGTTTTCTCAGGAGAAGCTGAAAGAAGAGATCTGACTTACATTCATCAGGTGGATGGAAACACGAATCCAACTGGAAGCTAATGTTGCTCTGTTTGTGCTGGATGTGTAAAAAAGCAGTCATTTGCTAACAAGTTGGCCTTATCAACTTTATGAGGTGATAATGTGTGTGTGTGTTTACAGTTTCTTTATGCTTTTTTCTGCAGTTAAAAAGGGGTTCATAGGTTCTTATACAAGAAATGTGGCAACAGTAATCAAGAAATTCACGGTAAAACTGCTCTTTACCATCATCTTTGACAGGCCTGAATGGACGTGGTGGTCTTTACAAAGGGACTTTTAGTGGCCCACAAATGACTTTTAGTCCAAGTGAAACGATGTCAGAAGAAGGGATCTGATGTTTTATTTTTCTAAGACATACAAAAAAAGCAAGCCTTGTTGATTGGTGGCAGGCCGGGTCACTCTCTACAATGCTGCCTTTAACTGGACTGACCTCCTTCACGCGGATATTTTCACTTCTGTGCTGATCAAAGAACCACCGACCCAGACTGAGTGGCAGGGCAGGGTGGAGGTCTTCACTCTGGGACCTCAGGTATTTTATACAGCAGAACATGGCCCCTCAAATTATACCTCCCCTTCATCCGTCCTTCCTTCCATCCCTCCTCCTCTTCCTCCTCCTCCTCCTCCTGAGGGTCTGCTTGCTCTCTTGCTTTGAAACCTCAGAGTTTCATCAATAGCCTTTTTGAGCAGGCCTGTTTGGTTATAAACACTGGTTAAAAAAGCAGGCGGCTGAAGCCTGTTGATGGTGGCTGATTTCCAGAAAGCAGTGGAAGTGTGAGCGGAAGAAAAGGGAACGAACGGTGGAATCGGAGATTGGAGGAGGGTGATGGAACGAGGGAGGAAATGGGGACAGAGAGAGGCGAGGTGTGTGTGTGAAAAGGCTGTACAGTAGTTGGTTGGTCTCCTAAGGTGAGTCCAGCGGCAGCACATGGTGAGAGGTCGGACTGTGTGCTCCCTCCCTAACCCACTGACACAATGGGACTCTGTGTGACGGACCTGAGGAATGCTGAGAGATGGCAGGGCTTTGGGGAAGAGAGGGGAAGGGGGGGTTTTTGGGAAAGAGGGAGGAATGGAGGGAGGGAGGGTATGGGTAATGGATAGGGAATATGGAGACATGACAATGAAGTAGAACATAATGTGCCATTGTCATTAACCACTGTGTGTTGTTAACGTTTGGAAAAGTCTTTACACTGTCGTATTCTGTATTTTTAGGCAGTTTATACTGTATGTGTGTAAATGAACTGTTTAAGTGTTTGCAAGTAGGCATACTTCGAAATGCCACTTGAGGGATGAGCACTATATTATAAACTGAGTAAGAGAAGAGACAGAGCGAGGCAGATGAGGATGGTGAAATATGAAAAGTTTTCCTCCTAGCATGCTGGCACTTTCTGGTAGTCAAACGGGAAAATGAATACCGTAAGTAACATAAACATTTGTCAGGAATTCATCTCTGAACATCAGATACAGGCCCCTTGCTTCTGTCAGATGAAAACATCTGATATCTGATTATCTGATTACCTAATTAAATCAAAAGGAATGTTTTAAAAATAGACAAAAAAGTGTGATTTATACTCTATTCGAATTATTTTCAAACTTTCTTTTTTGCTTTTACAAGACTAACTGGTTGGTTTAACGTCTGGTTAACAGTCACACCTTCTTCATAGATCATACACTTCCCTGAGCTCATTTATGGGGCCATCTGTATCCCGGCCTCATTGTTGACAGTTCACCATACTCTGCTGTTCACTGACACGAATACGCAAATAGTTGCCCGCGTTTGCTTTACTTTTAAAGATTATTTGTACAATAAGTTCCATTGTTTACAGGCTTAAAGGTTAAATTCGTAAGAAAAAGTAGATTTTTGAGTTTCATTCTGCCACTTTGGGATTGTGAGTTTGGGTCGTGCTGCCATCCCAAAATGTCAGTTTTTGACGAGTTGGGATTGAGACTCAAAAATCAACTTTCCTTACAAATAGAGCCTTTAAAATAGAGTTGTGTTATTATAACATAAATTACACTAAATATCAGGGGCTGATAGAGGTTGGTTTAGGTTGAGCCAGGAAGCATATTCAGCAGAAATGAGACCTGAGGTCTAAAATAAAGAGAAACAGGAGGCAGAAAGTGGTGGAGAGGATGGTATGAGATCTTTAGAGGATAAGAGGAAGAGGACTGGAGAAGTTGAGGGGGTTGAGGAGAAGTGAAGAAAGGCCAAGTTAGGGATGGGATCAGTCGAGCAGGTGGTGGTGAAGATAATTAATAAGTAATTTAATTAATGTACTTGTAGGTACAACTAATAATTGCTTAATGTTCATGGAGGGTAAACACAGTAATTTGCGATTTCTTTAAGCCTTTATTTTGAAATTCGGCTAATATTTGGGCTACATTTTGATTGAAACCTACAGTAGTTTTTTTTTTTTTTGCTGACAACTAACACACTTTGAATACAGAGCCTTGACCTTTAATGGCATATTTTTATATTGCGATATTTACTGTCTGAATACCTAAGACATGTCCGAAGAGATATTTAGATAAGGAGATAAGTGCTTGATATAAAAGGGCAATTGAGGAAGAGACAGATGAAGCAATAGATGGATTAGAGTGAATAGAGAGCGAGGAGTAAAGGTGTTTGAGGTACAGACGGTTCCAGATGTAGAAGGTGACAGGAGCATGTGATGTCTGGGGTGACATCAAGGAGGGAGGAGCTGGATTATAACAGGAGTGAGTAAGGGTGACAAGCAAGACAGCAAATATGGAATTGGGGCAAGAAATCTGTGAAGAAAGGATGAGGAAAAAGAAGCAGAAATAAGGCCAGGTAAGAGATGGTGGAGAGAGAGAGAGAGACTGAGCGAGAGAGAGAGAGAGAGAGAGAGAGAGAGAGAGAGAGAGGTGATGGCTGATTTGTTTACAGACTCCCCCACACTGAGCAGGCTCCAGGGGTCTAAAAGGAGACTGGGAATCTGTCGTTGGCTGGCCTTCTGAGGGCAGTTTAAAAGTGCTTTTTGATGCTTCAGATAAGCGGGCATTTTGACCGAGCAGCCCACTCTGATTGTTAGGTAAGTTTGGATCCACCAGCCTCAAATGTGATTTCTTAAATCTCAAGTCAGGGGTTTTATTCCAGCAATGTTTGGCTTTACATGTTATCCAGTTCACACAAGTCATATCACTGTCATACAAACATGTCATAAAAGAAAATAAGGCGATTTAAAAGTGCCTCACCCGTTAATTTTACAATTGGATGTTGGACCATGCAGAAAAAATGTAATACATGAAAGTATATTTTTAAAGAAGTAATAAAAGAAAGCGAATGTCTGACACTAAAATCTGTTACAGTATACACTGACCTGATTTCTACACTCATTACTATTTCACTTACCTGTTCTTCATCTTCTGAAATTCACAGCATTGTCTGAACTTTGGGATTGGATTTGTAGTCATATATATGACATTTGACATCTGTTGAGATTGAGACTTTCATTTTCACCACATGTTCACCCGACGACACCGCTGCACTACTGTAAGAGCTGCACAGCACTCCTTTGTGCATGTGACACATGTGTAAGTATACTGATGGTTTAATTTATTGATCAGATGTAAAGTAATTGAAAGAGGGCGGACTGAACACTGAAACTGAAGTATGAGTGGATTTGATTAAAGGCTGTGCTGCCACATTCGGATTTTGTCATGTACGTTTCTTCTCTTCATATTTCATAAGCGAGACAAGCAGGAACAGACCAAATAATATGTTTTCAATCACATATTAAGTTTCTTAATATGTGATTGAAATGATGAGTCTTGCTTCCATTAAATAGATCAAATAAGATTGACATCACTCCTGCACCTCAACCATATTTCTCCACAGAAAACCTCTGAATAAACTAATTGAAACCAGTTATTCTCATGGCATTATTTTCTCATGCAGGAAAACAATGGCTTGTTTCATTAACTCGGTCTTGATTGGATTTGAGCAGACAAAGGAACTACAGATAAAAAAGAAAATAGATAAAAATTAGTGAAAATCAATAACCACACGAGCACAAACACAATCTGTGAACTCCATTAAACCGTAACTTTGATATAAACATTGAATCAAATGTGAAAAGTTTGCTTGCTGTATCGAGACATGAGCATCGCGAGCTAGCCATCCACAGATTTCTTAGAGTTTATGGGACCAGAACCAGAGCTATAAGGCGAGCTCCTGTCTCTTTAAGGCCCCTGTCTGAATACCGACTCTGCTCAGTCTGCTCTGATTGGTCAGCTCACACACGTCTGAACCAGCACCGCTCACAACAATAGAGCAGCTGTGCTAAATCAATTCTTAAGTGCCAAACTAGCCACTACGCAAAAATGATGTACATGCGTGACATGGTGATGTAGTGTGATGTCACAAAGTTTCTGTTGGTGCGGACTTTGACCTTCTTAACCTTCCAAACCTTTTACAAGCTTAAGAACCTGTGTGCAACAATGAAGGAAAGATAAAACCCAAAAAGCAAAATAGGTTTCTTTTAAACCTGCATATACTTACGACACTAATTTTGTAACAGCAGTCTTTATTGAAGCATTACTATATTTATTAGCACCTTACTGCCAACAGCTGCCAATCAATGGAAACCTGGTGGCAAAACTGTGTGTCACGTTACTCGTCCGGCTGCACCACTTGTAAAAACATTTCTCCCTGATTAAAAACACCTGAGGCTACCTTTAATATGCACATTGAATATATCACTTTCTCATTCACTTCCTCCCATCCTGTGGTGTTTCTCCTCTCTCTACATACTGATTCAGTCTATATAGCGTACAGAGTCTTTGTTACTCCTGTCACCATAAAAGGGTTTGAGAGCCACTTTAGCTCTGCAGGTATCTGTAATCCAGATCACCTCCAGCTGAGGGGAGAAACACTTTGGGCCACGATCAGGGCTGCTTGGGAAGGCAGGAAGCAGGTCACTGGGCCAACGGAGAGGGACGACCTGCATGGGCGGACAAAAGGACAGTGTTCTGGATGGGCCAGAGTTAATATGCTGTACATGTGGTGGTCATAACTCCTAAATAGATAAAAAGAAAGGCAAACAAATCCTGGCATATTTGTCTTGTGGTTGGGGTTATTCTCGATGTGTGTCGGTGAATATGAATCTTTTCACACACAGAGAGATGTGTGTGTGTGAGCTGGAAAAAGTGTTATATTTTTGGTGTTCTGCAGGGAATGATTATGCTGTGTGTATATGTGAGAGAGCAATTCATAGCCACCTAAAGGGAGACTATGTGCACCACAGTGTTCGCCGAGGGAATATGCTCTCATAAACAGGACCGATATTCAGCGTACTGTACAGTGTGACTCTGCAAAGCCTCAGATTTAACGGCCTCCTTGTGGAAGAAATGCATGTCAACCGTTTCAGCAAAAGAGCAGCAGTCCTCTAAGCTGATTATAGTGCACCATTAAACAAAATGAATCAGGAATTAAACATTCTTGCCAAACACCTCAGAGGTATCTAGAATGGCAGTGCTGGCATTATTATCTGTTTTTAATGGGCTTATTCCAGAATAATGGACTTAGTCACACAAAGGGGGATTTAAGCCTTGATGGAGAGGTCTGCTGTTTTTCGTTACTGCTTTTTCCTTTAGTGAACTGAGGTAATGTGTCTGATGGACAGCAATATCACATGAAAGTACATCTGCAGTCAAAATATACCCTAAGAAGTGTCAAGAAAGGGAATAATGCTGACTGATATATTCATCAGCCGCTGTGCCACATTTATTCACGTTATTTTAAAACTCTGGGAGGTTTTTACTCAGTCTCTTATACAGCAAAAGAAAACTTTATATAATTATCAATTTACACCATTCCCATCATTGCACCTTAGCCATTCAACCACATCTGTTTAGCACCTTGCTGTGTGTGTTTCACATGGACCCCCCTCAGTGGATTAGCTCGATAGACCAGCGAGCTCTAATCGGCCGGTGGCAGACGTCCAGTAAATACCTTCAGAAATTAGTTGAATGGCTGCTCTGTTCACCTGTGGTCAGTCAAATGGGGCCTTTTTTCCAGTAACTCACGCGAAAACAGGCCAAGAGATCAAAGAGAAGACCATCCAGTGATTAGAGGAAGACAGCTTAGTTTTGACACGACACTAGAATTAAGAATCAGAGGCCAGAAAGAATAATCCATCCAAAAGGAAGGAAAAAATGGACCACACCAGATAAAGTTGCTGTTTCACTTCAGCCCAGTCTCACATCAAAGCATGTAATTGACCCGACAACAAGATAGCGTTTGAGTGTCATGGTTTGCCCCGCAAAAGTACATGTGCATGAAGGGGCAGTACCAGCAGGGGGCGATAATGACAAAAGCAAAGGACGAAAATAGCTAGAAAGGAGGTTGAGGTGGAGGGATAGGTCAGTCACAGGACTCTCACCTCGGAGACCGTGGATTGAATCACGTTTGAAGCCAACAGTGAATGTCTTTTTTTAAACGAACAATATGTAATTTCTGCCACTAGAGGGCTCTATATCAAAACAAAACAAAAGATGTTTGCGGATTGTTGTGTGGAGGCAGTGGAGCAGAGTGGAAGGCGAGAGACGCTGCGCTCAGCTGAGTAGAGCCGGCTAGATAAATAAACACCTGAAGTCACATGATTGATGATTTACAGACAGGAGAGCACAGAGATTACTTTTAAAGTTTTGGGATTAGAAAGTGGATTTATCTTCACTCCTGTTCATCAACCAGACTGCAGCGATCCATGGAGGTGACCTATGTTGTCGGGTGTAATGTTGACTGCGAACTGGAGTTGAAGGGGAAATGTTTGAACATCACGAGAAACATTTGGGGATACACAACTAAACAAAATATCTAACAAAGATACATATTATACTACATATTATATCGTAAAGGAAGTAGTTATTTTAAGCCAAACCATGATCTTTTCCTAAACCTAACCAAGTAGTTTTGATGGCTAACGCTAACAGAATAGGTTTGGTGCCCTTATTTTTAAAGTGTAACCAGATATTGCATATTTATTATCTACAACATGGAATGAGTTTGTGTTTTTTACAAACTACTCATTTACTTTTCCAATTGTTTTATCTTATGGTTTAGATAAATACGGATGGGGTGGAACAATCAATGACATAATCTGCCTTGATATTTTGATTCTTGTTGAGGCCTGTTTGTTAAAATTATTGAATATTTAGCAAATATATGCAGCTGTTTCCCACTGTGCTAGTAACTGGGATGTATTGTTGGAGTATGGATAAATCACTGAGGCTATATTGAGAGTAAACAGATCCTTTTTTACGGGATTGATGGAGACTATGCCAAAACGGACACAACTTCCTGGATGTGTTGGTCTTAACACCTGCTTCACCGGCGGCCCAGCTGGGTAGAGCTCTTGACTGTTTGAGGGACTGGCGAAAAAATAACTGTCTTACCTTTTCTGTGGCAGCCTCACTAACGTATTGTGTGGCCATGGGAATGGCTGATCAGCAGACTAATTAGAATTTTCCTGTGAGTGATTGATTATAATATTTAGTGTTGATGGACACGTGGTTATGCCCATTTCCAATGTGGACATTTAAGTATTTCCAGACACTTTCCAGATGCTTTTCTAATAGAAATGTACAATTGTCGTCTCAGGATGTCAGTGCTGCTGCATGCATATTTGGTTTCAATTGGGTCATTTTCATGAGTCCTCAGAGCGTGGAGGGGGAGGTGGAGGTGGGAATGTGTGAGTGGATGGATGACATACATATCCTCCCCGTGTTTTGGTTTCAAACACTGAGGGAAAGTAAAGAAGCTGATGATGTTTGTTACTGGTGCCAGTCGTGATGATTCTACCCCCCAGTCTGGAAACTCAATCCAACTGCAGGTTTATTGTGGGAGTATAAGAAGTCAAATTCCCTCTCTCGCAGCTCTATTTTCTTTGAGCGTGGCAGGATTTTTAGGATTTAAAAAGTCCTTCTGTTTATGATGTTTCCACAGGTAAACTCAGCTCTAGAGCAGAGGTATTTTCTGACACTGCACAAACTCTGATGGCTGGGATGAAATGTGGGCTTGCCCTGGATGCTCTGTTTGCTCCACCAAACAGATGAGTTCAGTACAGCAAATGTTTGATGAGAGCCTCAGTTCCAGCCAGGGAAATAAACCATCCTTGGCTGCAGTCATAATACTGCTTTCTCTTGCATAAATGTACACCGTTTTCATGAGATTCGCTCCATTAGCAAGACCATACCGTGTTTATTTTACTTGACATTTGAATTAACATGCGGCAAAATGAAGCTAATTCTGTCAAAGCAAAGGTCTGCAGAAACAGAAATACTGCATGTGCCGAGCAGAAATATGAACAGCTGCCAAAATAAATGTGATAGAAAGAATTTACTATATGTTGATATAAACTATATGGGAAGAATATACTCTATCTTGTGTCTGTAAATTGCTAAATTGACAAAAAAACAAAAAAAAACTCCTTTCTAGTAGGTTACTTCAGCTGAAATGATAACTGACGCTAGCATATTTCACATAACCTAAGTAAGCTAGCTGGCTCATTAAGCTAACATTAGCTGAATAAGATGTTTGAAAATGCAGTCACCGGATAACTTAAAAGGGTCTTAGATATTCAAGATCTTGTGTTAGCAGGCTGAGGCTTAAGGTACAGTTTAAATTTATATATATAACTCTTGGACTTGAAAGTTAAGCAGGGTTGTAAGCTAGTAAGCTATAAGTGATGACAAACCCATTGGTTTATCGACTATCCTTTTGAAGCCTTGAGTTTGGTGTTGCCGTGTTGTTTTTTTGTGGAGCCAGAAGAATTTATTTTATTTGGATGATCAGGCGGAGCTAGGAAAGACATCCTAACTGGGTCAGACTGGAAATCTGAGGACATGCCATGGTAGTAGCTTGTTAAGGTAGCATACCCTGCTTTATTGCATATTTTACATTAAATGGGACCATAATTTAAAAAATGAACATCATGCTGTATTAGGAAGGATTGAAACTAGTGACAGAAACCATTAACTTATTAAGAAACTGTTTAGTGCGGTAATTAATCATGTAAAAAGTAGGATCATTTTCTCATAAGCTTACATAAAATACAACATCCTTTTGCAACCAGTGGAGTTGCCCTCTGCTGGCTATTAGAAATAATGCAGGTTTAAAGCACTTCTGCATTGGCTTCACTTTTCAGACCCTCAAGCTCTGTCCATGGTACATGCTCAACACTTGCAGCCATAAACACACCATTTTATCAGTTCCTTACACTTCTTGCTAGTTGGTTTGGTTGAAAAAGGTTAACGAGAATACTTTTTTCATTGCTCCCATTACAGCCCCATACTTTTACATGAGGAGAAATCCAAACCTTAAAAATCCTGCTGTACCTAGTTATGATTGCTATGATTGGACGATCACTGACACGGGCAGGAGTTTAGTGGACAGTCAATTCAATAAAGATTTCTCTTTACCCACAATTCCCTCGTTTGACTCTGTCTCAGACTCTTGTTTCAATTTCTGCCCCACTTTTATCTTATAGATTTACTGACTGACTCTCTGACTTCAGCGAGCGACTTCCACCAGGTTACATTATTTGAGGTGTGGTGAAACGGACCTGCACAGGAACTTTACACAGATTACAGATACAGTTGCGCCTGACTGTTGTGTGGCACCTAAACACTTCAACAAAGTGTGCAATATGCAGCTGTAGGAGCAACATCTTAATTATACCAGTAATGTGACTGCCAGGCAATCACAAAAATGCATCATTAGTTTTGTGGTCTGCTCAGAATGAAAACAGCATTATTGCTCTGAGTCTCAGACTGGCAGAGGGTTGTTGTACCAATTAGACTTTGGCTCTCTGTGCCCCGCTGTACTCTTCACGTCTGGACAATTATTTTCTGCTGTCTAGATTGTGGAGTTTTATAATGATGAATTTAAAGGGAGCTCAGCCTAAAAAGTCTGACAAAAGCAGCACTGATCAAGAAGCTTTGGTCAAGTGTGAAGTTCAGCAACCATATTTCTTTAATTTGTTAGATTGGGAAGGACACAGCCAAATTGTAACTTTTTTACTTCAGCTTATAGACCTTCCCATATGTTGGGCAATGGCTTTACCAATGTTTAATATAAATCCTTCGTTATGAAAACAACTTTTCAGCCTCGTGCACATTTTTCTGCCGCCCTCTACAGAGAGCCCTCTATACGTCCCGCTTGTGGAATCCTTTGGTCGTGGAGGTTGAACTACGCGGTGCCCAGGTAGGTAAAAGTCTGGATTGTGAAGTGTTCACCACATACAGACAGTGAAAGCTTTTCAAGCAGCAAAGAACAGGCCTGTGTCAATACTGGGCAAGACAAGGTCCTGATTTATCCAAGGGGCTGACGCACTAGAATTAGTCTGAAATGCCTACTTTTCCAAGAATGACTTACAGTGAAACGAAAGAGAAGCCAGCTACGGCACAAAATTTCCTGAGGTGTTATATACGAAGGGTTACAGCTCCGAGCTCAGGTATAATAAATAGTAAGGGTCTATGTTTCTCATGGGGTTTCCTCTATGATAACTGCAACATCAATCAGCCCAAAGTATGTGAAGCAATGACTCTCTGTTTTTATTTTCCAGCTCTGAGGAAAGTGGCTTTGAAAGGCTCCCAGAGGAAATGGAGAAGTAGAGCTTGTGCAGTATACTGTAGAGAGTGAGTCTTTGTGCTGCCACCGCAGTATAACAATACAACATTCATCCACAAATCTCTCCACACGTTTGCTGAAACGATTAAATGAATTTTCTCCTTTTAATTCCAAACCTTGTTTTCTTTTTCTTTTTTTTTATCCCCCAGTTCTTGGCGCGTCATTATAATTATCAGCCTGCCAGAGAATAACCCCAGATTGGCTGCAGTTTGAAGCGCAGAAAGATTTATGAGAAATTCACTTATAAGGAAGAGCCAGAAATCATTCAGTTTACCCTGCAGCGTTTCCCTCCAAACTATTGTCTGATTGGAGGCCAGTGTTTTGTGGCCCATCTGTAGATTGTTTGAGAGTGGCATGGCTAAGATCAAGTTTCCTGGCAGGCAGCGAGTATTCATCCCATGTGCAAACACTCACGGTCCACATCCAGAACAGTAGCCGTCGGTCCAGTTATAGCAAACATTATAGTTACAGTAAATACATGTTAATGTTTGACTTTTCATTGCAAGTATCGTTGCAGCAGAAAGGCAGATAATATCCTAATATAGGGACTGATGTAGAGACAACAGCGTAACTTAAACAATCTGTTGTTACACTTGTCCCTGTAACGCTTTGCTGTCTTTCTCATGCTGTCCCTTCATTCAAAGCTCTTGATCAAATGACACCTATCTGAGCCTTATTGTCATTGTGTCCATTATGATTGTCAATTCGAGATTGGTCTTTGAAAGTTACATTTGTGATATAAAAGAATAGCACAGCTTGATACGATTGTTACAGCTTAAGACTGTTTTCAGAGAGGCTTAGCTGCAGTGGCACGTCTCTAAAAATCATCAGTTCATCATGAAAGTTTTCTTTGCTCGTCTGTCTTCTTCTTCAGTCTGTCAGCTAGTGTATTGATAGTAAGTTACTAACTATAGTAACTTTTTATAAGGGATACTTTAAGACAACACCCTCCCCAGCCACAGTCTGTTCACCCTGCTGCCATCTGGCAAACGATACAGAAGTATCCACTGGCGTAACACCTGACTACAGAGCGGCTTCATTCCTCAGGCTTTGATTCCCTCAATCCATCCTCCACACTTTCAAATAGTTTGTTTTGTTGTTTCTGTGTGCATCCAGCGACTTAAACTCTGTCGGATCACACCGACCGATCACACCGACATATGGTAGTCAATCTTGAACATATTTGCTGATATGATATAGAAGAAGCACAGTAATATGCACAAACACTGATCCAGACAACCTTCCATGTCAGGTTCAATCTAATGACGTCCAGCCGTGATGAGAAAGGCCTTCTGTTAAGTGAAAAGCTCATTGTATGGAGACATCTCTTGAGGGCGGCAGTGTAAATAAACCTTCACATTACTGGTTGCAGTTGTAATCAGCAGACGGAAATATACTGTGTATGCAAACAGTTCAACAGAGAGGAAAAAACAATCTCTGAACAGCAAGACGATTGAAGTGCAAAGGCTTTTTACTTACTTCCAACTGTTCTGTTGGGAAGGGTGGTGTTGCAAAAACAGTATAAGAGTATGTACGGCAACACATACGCTCTCAAACCCTCACTGTCATGCAGAGAAACTAGTCTCAATATGAAGGACAAATGAGTGTTTCATAAACGACAAATAAAAAAAAGATTTGCAAATGTGTATTGTGATTTGTGAGTCATTTATGGTGTTCGCATATGCATTCCAAATCCATAAACACATACAGACTCACAAATCATCACAAATATTTATACATTTTTCTTTCATTCTCAGATCAATAAACACTCATCTGTCACCAATGCTGAGACTAACTTCTCTCTATGTTTGACATCAGGCTGTATTTGTGTTTGAGCACTATTGTTCTTCTGAGTAACTGAAGAATTAAGTATGTTAATCATGTCTGTCTGAGTCTGTGTGATGCTGCCTGGTCTGCACAGTGATTAGAAGCCTTTACAAAGTCGTCTATATAACATGTTTTATTTGGGGAAGATGTTTAGCCCATTCTAGTTTGACACCCACAGCATTGGATAGTTTCCAACATTTAATCAAGCGTCTTCTGAAAGGAATACCGACATGCTCTATAGCACAACAGAAGCTCAGCCAAAACAAAACTTTTCTCTTTGAAGGAGAAATTCAAAGACATCGAGCTCGAGAGAGGAAACAAATTCTCCTTTATCTGTTGTCTCTCCGCCTAAACTGAGCACACTCGCTGTGTTGATTTTGGATGAGCAGCAGAAAAGTTCTTACACGGGAAACCAGACATATCCCATAATTCAGAAAGGGGGGGCACAGGCAATAGGGAGCAAATATAATCATATTCCCTCGGTCCCACTATTACAATATCAGATCCCACAAATCCCTGGTTCATATTTCTTATGATGCCAACGGCAGAATTTTAGGCTACAGTAAGTGCTTTCACAGTGTTGTATTTATTTTTATTAGCCATAGCACCAGGGCTCTATGGTCGGTTTTTTGGTCAGTCCAGACAGAAATCTCTCATCAACTATTGGATGGATTGTCATTAAATTTTGCCGAATGACTTCAGTGCCTTTTCATGTAGTGCCATCACCAGGGTTTGACTCACCCACCTCAACTGTGCTATCCTTTGTGTTTAGTGCGTATCAGCAACTGTTAGCATGCTAACTAAAATGGCAAACATAGTCAACATTATAACAGCCTAACATCAGCATGACCGTGTTCACACGCTGGTGTATGTTAGCATTTAGCGCAAGACACCGTTTGCTTGGTTTGGTACTATATGTTAAATGCATGATGAAAGTAACGATGATATTGTTTCCTCACAGTTAAGATGTAATAGCTTTGCTAATATGGGCATTTACAGCATGTCACGGTTTAACAAAGGAAACAGGAAGTGCAAAAATGCTGACTTATCTCTGGGTGTTTGGACTCATTCCTGTGGCACCCTGTAAGAGCAATGATTCAACCTCATTGCTTCAACTGAACAGAACATCCATGAAAGTGGGATTTTTGCATGACTGTTGTATTCGTTTTCAATACCTTTAAGCTAACTGTACCTAAAAAAAACTTATTAGAGCATCTTTATTTAAACAGACTATATATAAATGCATTCCTCTTGCGGTACACCTAGCCACCAAGCTTCAAGGCTTCATAACTAACTGACCAAACTCTATGCAGAAGTTACGGCACTAATAAATTCAATATGCCGTAGAAATATGTCTTGACAGACATCATCCAAAGAAAATCAAAAACTCAAAGTGTAGAGCGAGGTCAGCAAATCAAGAGGATTTGTCTGCTTTAACTTCATGGTGTATCAGCAAATCTCACACTCTGGGAAAACTCATAGAGTAGCTCGATAAAGTCCGGTGCACTCAAAGTAAACTCAACCCTGTATAATTTTCTCTTGCCTCCTTTTGAGGGGCTTGGGAGAATAAGGCACAATAAACAGAAGCCCCCCTCTAAAGGTCCACAACAAAAGCAAATAGCCCCAGCCTGGCTATAGCTTTATTAGCGGTCAGCTGGTTCCCATTAGAAAGGCTTTGTGAACTGCTATCTCCTCTCAAGAATCCCAAACAAACTGACCATTGGCTCTGTTTGTCTCCCTCTAACTTCTCTCCGCATCCGTCGTGTTTCTCCAAGCAATATCCCTGGATACCAGCGGCCCTCCCACAAACAGGGGTCGGCCTCGGTGACCTCTCTGACCACTGATGTCGTTACAAAGCCGCTTAGGTGTAGCTGGTGTTGAATGATTTGTGAGACATCTGTTTCTTTTTTTGTCCTATTGCATCAGAGCCATGGCTGTCGGTGATGTTTTCTTTCTTTTTTTGAACAATTCCAAGCTGTGTCCTCAAATATGCTTTTTTAGGGGAATTGAATCATCTGTACTGAAGGAATAGTTAGACTTTTTTGGGAATAAGTTGATTCGATGGGGGTTGTGATGCTCAGAAAAATGTATCCACCGTTTTACAGCTGTTTCATTCACAACGTAAGCTCATGGGGAAAAGTCTGTATGGGCCCCAGTGCATCATGTGGCGTTGTAATAACACAGTTTAGCCACTACGAAAATTAGCTTCAAAGCCTGGTGCTGTTCTCCAGGGCTTGGCTAAGGAAAAACTCCCCAGCAAAAGAAACCCATGTTGTGGTTAGGGGGGCTACCTTTGAGTACTGGCCATATTCTACAAATTACACCTTTTAAAACCTTCAAACAGTGGAAAGTATTTACGTTATTTCCACCTGTTTTGTGTTATTTTAAGTTTCATTCGAACTTGTTCCCTCAGATAAAACAGTATATATATATAATACAACACATTTGATATTCTTGCTCTCACAAAAGCTTATCCGATCTGTAAAATCTGTTTAAACTTAATGTGAATATTCCAATTTGTTGCCTCACAATATTACAGAGAAATGAATTAATTCATTCAATTTAATTTCATTCCTTTTTTGTCATTATCATGGCATCAGCATGAGTTTTTCTGGTATTTGGTCATAAACCAAAGAGGAAAAATCAGTATTTGACCTGATGATGGTGGTTGAAAAGTCCGATGATCACCATAAATTTAGCATTTTATCCTTCATGGCAATCTATTCAACTGTTGTTTAGACATTTAACTCAAACTACATGCCAGCGGTGGCGCTGGTGGAAACGTCCAGGGATCACTGATGTAAAGGACTCATTCTCTAGGTGAATTCCTCCACAGTATTGAATGCAACCCATCCAATAGTTCTTGAAAGATTTCAGTCTCAACCAAAGTGGCTAAAATGCCACTAATAATACTTAGCTAAGCTAAAAGATTTGGCGACTGAGTGATTTGGGATCAAGTGTTTTTTTTGAAGACTCTGCATTTAATTTGAATCCCCATAAAACTCTGATTAGATATCAGCTCGAGCTGTGTGAAATCAGATGGGAGCTTCTCGGAAAAGAATGTGCTGAAGTTGAAATATGAAAGATGAAAACAGAGACTCTCTCCTTTCCTTCATCATATAAAGTTGGTCATGCCTGCAGCACTGAGCATCCTTTGTTGAGCCCCTGCTCCTGGGTCTTACTCATGCTCTCAGACGGCCCCATCTGGATCAAAGCTCCACCAGTACTGCCCTGTACTTCTTACTTCCTGTGATCAAAACACGAGAGACAGACAGACAGAGGTGGGTAGAAAGAAATAGAAATAGATAGAAATCTTTACACATCTATTGTATTGAGAGAACACATGAAAACAACATGGTAAGAGAGCGATGGATAGTGGTAGTCTTGGGTTTTGGGTGTGGGGACTCACAGACCTGACCAACCCAACATGAAGACCCACCAACAAAGCCACCATTCATGTCCTTCACTCAGTAATGGAAAACGTTTCCCCCCTGACGATGAAAACAGAGCAAGGGGCAAATCTGTAAAGACAACAGACAGGGAGAGGTCTCTGCCGCTGTGGATTAGGATCTGCTTGCTGCAAGAGCCACGTTCAGATCTCCACACGGGCGAAAGAAACCAGGCATCTGCAGCACAGAGCGCAGAGCGGGGAGGAAATGAAAGGCCCGATCTTATTCCTCCGTGGGTAGAGGGATCATATGGCCTTGGAGGCCAGGGGGACCTGTTCTGGATCCTGGGCCTGCTCAGCCTGCTCACTGAATAGCTGCTTTAATTCATCCACCTTTAAATCTAGTGTATGTATGGTCTTAAATCCTAGAAACATCCAAGAATAAGGTGATATTCTATCACCTCATGAGGTACAAAGTGATCAGGGGATAGCTGGTTAGCATGCTAACTTCTGTAGACATCTCTGCAACACAGTACATCTTCTTTAATACACTGATATTTCTTACATGTTGCACCTTTAATGATGCCAATTTTATAGGGTAAATATAAAGTTAAATTCAGCAGCCAGTCCCAAGTTAGCAATACTTTTTATTGATGCATGCAAGCCAGAAAGGTTTGACATGGAATATGTATTGATTACTCCCTAACCCTGTAAATAAAAGCTATGTTTGCAGATATATAAGGCTTGCTTTAAAGCTGCTCTACAGTAAGCGTTGTGTCGTGTTGATGAAAATAAGTCAAATATTCACTCTTCTAGTAGTTCTGTTTGGTCTCCACCAACTCCTGAGGTAAATATCTGTATGCATAATTGTCCAGAATGGAAAATTGAAGTTATATTATGGAGGCAAAATAGCCCAAAATTCTCAAATATACTAGTGAATGAAAAAACAATGTTCTTGTCTGTGTGGTGTCTGGCCTCAAATACATGTATTATTGTGCAGTAGTATCACAAGGGGGTGAAAAAGTTCAAGTGAAATATCTCATCATCTTTATGATCCCAGGATTTCACACACACTGACAGCGACTCTGAGTTATATTGACCTAATTAGTTCCTCTGCGTTGGGCACTTTGATCTCACATCCAATTACAGCACACAGGCTTTTAAAAAAAAAAGAAAACATCAACAGTTGTGGCCTTCAAGTTTCTCCAGCGCTGTAGGCAGCACCCCAGGACAGACGAGGAATGAGAGAAACATCTTCCCCTCAGGAAACAGGATGTCCCGACTCACACTCGTGCCCTGAGCAGAATCAGATCCCTAAACAAAATAAAGTTTTTCCAAAACACAATATGGGGCAATCGGAAGCTTTGGGGCCACCCAAAGCTGTTTCAACCTTTTGATCGTCCCTTCATCTACGTCTTTATATCTTTTCAGAAGCAGAGCTGCTTCCAAGTTAAACAGGCTTTTCTGCAAAGTCATTCATAAGATGAAGAGAGGGACTGTGCTTTGATAAGAAATAATATGTAAATTTTAAACATCCTGCAATCAGTCTGGTAATCAGACAGCAACAGCGCCTCATTTTCGCTGCTGTCCATCTCTTGTACGTACTCATTGACAGAGAAGTGGAGTCTTTATCGTCCCAGTGTGGCACAGAGTGTATATTAAAGTTTAACCTGAACCTTCGTCAACAATCATTTGCATTAAAGCCACAAATCTAAAGTATTTAGCACATCATTCAGAGTTTATCAGAAACGATTCATTACTGTTAGTAAGGGACTGTATGCGAAGTATTAGGGTTATCAAAACTTTCTTTGGCACCTCTGCTTGACTGCAAGAGCCTCTTCCTATAACTCAAAACAATACATTTATGACAATTAAAGCTGCCTTAAGTGCTGTCGTCCCCTCCCTCATCTCTACCTCATCGCTTGGCCTATTCAATTGTATAATCTGTCACTGGGAGCGCTGGAATCGGCGGCTTTCCCTGTGCTGCCATTACCGGCGTAGGTATCAGAACAGGAAGTTCCTGCTCTCTGCACATTAGCGAGCAGACAGGACCGTCTCTTCTCTGTCCTGATTGGATCAAGTGTGCAGGGATATCACAAAATTTATTTTCTTTTTGACTGCATGAGTAGGGGGGAGGAGAGACATGAGTTACTGACCAAACACTGTATACACTATAGCAGTGGTTATTGTGGGAACTAGTTAATGTGTATTTTAATAAGAAATTAGTGCTGACAGCTGATTTGATAGCAAGTTAATGTTGTTTTTACAGCTTGTTGCACTGCCCCCAAGTGGCCAGAAAATTAATGCAAGAACCCATTATGTGTATAAATATATTATATATTAATATTCCAGATAACAGTGTACACAAAACATATATACACTACATGCATGTATACAAGAGTCAACCAGATTGTATTACTGTGACAGAAAGGAGGATAATATGTGGCAGTAACAAAATCTGAGAACGTGTATAAAGCTGTTTTTTAATTTTTATATTCCTGACACGAGGAGAAGCAGAACGCACTCTGTCCACAGCACAATGATGCGACCTCCTGAACCTCATTAGCACCAGTCTTTCACAGTCTGTCGCAGCTTTGAACTGTACTGAACATCCTCTTAAACAGTCAGTGCTGTGTGTCTCTCCTCTGCGCAGGTATTTTCTGTGCACAGTGACTCCTCAGGCATCCTTTTCCTTCACTTTTAGACTCTAAAGAGCAGGTTAGGGTGGAAAGGAATGTGGTAATTTGAGTTGGTGGTGGTGAGGATAGAGGGGGAAAGTGCAGCTGGGCTGGGTCTGAGGAATTACCTGAGGAATGACAGAACATAGTTGTGCTGTCCTGCGCTGACAGAGGTTGTTCTCCCTGACTGTTACAGGAGCAGCAGTCCAGGTTGAGGAAAACACTGACTGAATTTGTAGGATGGGAAAAGATAGAGAAAGTACAGGATAAGCAAATACACTATAGAAAAATAATGACATTATCAGGAACTACATTTCCTTGTTTTTTGAGGAAATCTAATTACTCCCTGCAAATATGGTCTCTCGTAACATTTTTTTCAGCCGAGGAAAAGTCACACAGAAGTCAAAGTGAGGCAGTTGGTGTCCAAAACACAAGACTGTGACTGAGTCCTGTGTGTGGCTGGTACAGTACAGGGATATACCTGTAGGGATATACTGTATAGGGAACAAAAGCCCTTTGGTAAGATTATGATTTTGTTCAAGTATTAAAAAATGTGTCCTGGCTCATGCTTTAAGTCAAAGTAAACTCTTTATTTTTTAAAGTTTTTTATCCATGATTCAATGAGAAATGTTCACGAACGAGATAACGTATCAAAGCTTGATGTAAAGTCCCTTTCCCCAATCATTCGATGTTTTCTTGGAAGTAACATCGACAGGTGACCAAATATAATGCACCATTATCTCGAGTAAAATCACATTGTTGGACACATTTGGAATAATTCAAGTACACAACTCAACAAAATATATAACAAAGGTCTGGTTGTATCTTTACAATCATATCAACAGTCCCACCCTTTTTATGAGAGGAACGTGATTTTTTTTTTATGCTATAGACTGAAAACTGAACCCAAACTTTGTAGAAATTATACACTGATCTCACGAAGATGTGTGAGTGTGACTGCTTTAATTCTCAGGTAAAACAGACATTGTATGGGGCAGCGCCCATCTGAGTAACTGCCTGCGTAATGTGCTTCTCTGGGCGTCACAGCAGAGGAGTATCTCCCCCGTCTGACAGATACAATTACCTTGTCGGTCGCCACCTCCCTCCTGCAGCAGCCTCATCAGCCGCCGTCCCCGTGTGATGACAGGTTAATACACACCTGGCCTGACCTTTAGCTCGCTGGCCGCCCTGTTGAATGTCAGGGGAGCGAGTTGCCATGGAAACAGATGGACACCCTTGTCAGCTGTTCATAATACACGGGCAGAAGACCAAATACTTGGTGTAATGACTGTCTGAGATTAAAGCAGGTATTTTTCATCAGGACAGGCCTTCCACTCATCTGTGATCGTATCACCTTGACACCATTTCTGTGGGAGTTTTTGTGAGATTGTTTTGCATTGTTGACAGTGTCACAATATGTATGTAGACAGTAAATCAGTGGAGGAGTCGAGAGATGATGAGGCTATAAGTCTGCTGTGGTCAGTGTTTAGTGTAATTAGGACAGAGACGGTAAAACAGAAAGGGAGAAGGGGGAGAAGAGGGAGAGGGAGAAGAAAAAACAGAGAAAGAGACTTGTCAGGGGGAGAGAGCAGAGTTTTCAGCCAGCCGCTGAGCTCTCATTCATGGGCGGTTGGACGTGAACACTGGGCACTCTGTGTCTCTGGAGGTGATGTCTACTGAGAGATGCTATCTTTACCTCATTGATACAATGGCCTCATAGACAGCAGACAGTGGGCCAGAGGGACAGGTCTCCATACTGAGCCTCACCGCTCAGCTATACTGCCAGGAAGAGTGCGCCACCTACAGGTGCTGACAGGGAGTGAGAGCGGGGAGGTGAAGACAAGTTTTATGAAACCAGTCTGTACCAGGCTCATACAGTGATTTCATACCTTGGGCTTACTTATATGTGTTTTGTGAGTTAATGGATTGCTCTTAAATTGATTGATGAAAGGAAGAAGGAAGAAAGTCACCATCTGTTATTACAAGTGGTACCAAAAAGACATGACTTTGTTTTAAAAGAACATGCTGCTGTCATTCTATGTTTTCTACAGTACATTTTCATTATATATTTCTAAAATGTGTTTGTCTAAATACTTTATGACCTCCCCTCCCTGTCTGTGACTCTCAAGCCAGAGGCTGCTGGTCTTAGCAAAGACATAAATTGGTCAAAATGAGTCACAAATATATAGTTTCTTGACTCAGTAAAACAGCAGGGCACTGTAGTTTTCAGCAAATGTTACTCCAGCAGGGGCTAATAATGCATTTGTTTGTGATTATTTACAGCTGCGGATTAATAACATAACACATTAGGGAGTATTTACAGCAGCAGGACGGTAAACTGTATGTGGGAAGTTCTGTGTAGGGCTCAATTTTATGTTTTTTTACCAGCTTTGTGGGCAACAATGAAGGTCAATGTCAGAGGAATAAGCTGTATTGGACATTTGATTAACAGAAAATGTGTTCGTAAGATAAATTCATTTGCTTGGTTTGGTATTTTCGTGATATTTGGTGACAATAAAAGAAACGAGCATTGGACTTAACCTTTGAAGGGGTCACAAGTCTAACACGTTGGGAGCCACGGCTAGAACATGTTCGAGAAAGATGGGAAAGAAGACTAAATATGTAGAAAACACGCTCAGAGTCTACTCACAAGAAAGTGTCAGGAAATTTGAAAGAGAGAGAAAGTCAGCAAAAGTCATTACATTACAAGCGCTCACATCATCCTTTTAGAAACGGCTCAACTACCTTTTAGCATAACACCGTCTTCTGCACAGTCAATCTCTGATTTATTTTCTTTTTGAAAGAAAGGAGCCTCACTGCAGCAGCTCTTAGTAGGTTTGGATGCATGACTGCTAGAGCTATTTCCTTTTGGCATACCTCAACTCTCTCTTCATGACGAGACACTCTGGCAGGCAGGAGGGAAGATGGAAGATGAGAATAGAGACGAGGGCAGAATGGAACATTTGGCTTTTATCGAGATGTACAAACGCAAGGTGTCGTAAAACATGCAGGCAGGTACAAGCATCTACAGTACATTGTAAGTCACCTTCTAGATTGAGGGATTTAAGGAAAGTAAGGAAACCCCACAACAGTGAATACATTTCTTACCCTCCTCTTTTTCACGGTTGCCTCCTCCCTGTCACCTAGTTCCCCCCCCCTCTTCCCACCCTCTCAATCTTCGCATTCCACTTTTTTTCTTTCTGGCCCACCCCTGGCCCAGTCGTTTCTCACTCTCTTTATTTTTATCTTGCCAACTCCTCCCACTCTGATCATTTTCTTTCACACCAGAGGCCAGATATCAGCTGATGTACGAGCGTGCAGTCGCACAGGCGGAAAAAGGTTTGCAGCAACTTTACTTTCTTCTACATAAATCAAAAGCCTACAAATATGGCCTGTGTACACTGTAAGATGCTTCATTATCAAAAAGAAAGAGTCATAAAAACCTGCGTATGCTCTCCAAGGTCAAGTTTGTGGTCAGTGGAGTCAGAGAAGATGATATTTTACTGATAATAACACTCCCGCAAAGACTTTGCCAGAGGAACCACAAACATTACGCAACTCAGTCGTGCTTCTTTTATAGACACACACAAATCATAAATCATGATCCCTGCACTTTCTGCTCCAACTATCTGCCACTAAGCCTTTCTTTTTTATACTCCAGCCGTCATGAGTCAGAGCGCTGGTCACTGCAGCGGTTAAAGTAAAGAGAAAATTGCGCAAATGAAACCACCTGTTATTTAATCTGGGTTACCAGCTGAGCGGCTGGCAGACAGCTGACCTGTTTCCGGTGCGGGGCCAGGCCGTCTGTGAGCAATTTGCATTCTTTTCACTGACAGTTTGACAATTTTTGGCCACCTTGTTAGTACAATAGAAGAAAATACATCAGCCTCTAAGACACTTGACAATAACAGTGTGGCCAAAGGATTTGCAAGTTGACTGGTAGTTATAAAAGTGGAGCCTTTTTTTTTTACAGTCAGTGAAATACTTGTACTTTTTAAGCCTGGGACTGTTGCTTTTTCCTCTGAGTTTAAGCTTGAGCTGTTGCACACTTGCCTCTTTGGGCGATGGAGACATTATCTTGGTCACTAAACTGAGACAAAGTAGGTGGAAAATAAAAAGAGGTGGGGATTGTTCTGAGTGGGAGAAACTGGTCCATTAATATAGCTCCAATTTGCCTTTGAAAAGTGCAATGTGCAGTGAAGGGACACACCCCGGCTAAATGAGCCCTGACAGGCTCTCAGAGATGCCAGAGCAAAGCACTGCTACAGGACAAAAACACAGTCATGAGGGGAAACTGAAAACTGATCTCGAGATTTTTTTCACCCAGAGCAGTGCAGAGATTTATACAGATTTAGGCACATTTGTGTGCTTTTGTAAGTCAAGTGTTAATGTGAGTTGTATACTTGCACTGTAAGGGAGGCACGTAAAATGTTTATTCAAAGGAAACAGTTCACCCAAAAAGATAACTTTCAGTCATTATCTACTCGCTCTCATGCTGACTGAGAAGTTATTTAGTCCACAAAACATTTCTGGAGCTTCACAGCAAAACAGCGTTGTCCAGTATAATCCAAGTCAAACCCAAATTGATCTGAAAAGACGTTTATACACTGATGACGCACATTTGAGCTTCCACTTCAGATGAGTTGTGCACCAACGTTTTAGATTAGCAACTACGGTGAAGATTTCGGCTTTAAAAAGGGCATAAATAACGTCTTTTCAAATCTGATCTGGATCTCAGGGATTCAACTTGGACTTGGATTATGCTGGATGAGCTGTATGGAGCCATTTTAACTGCAAAGTTTCACAGCTGAGCACATTTCACCACTTCTGCTATGAATTATCCTTGTAAAAATCCCGATTCATGAGTCATTTGCCGTATAAATGACCATCTCTTCCACTATCGTGTCTAATATCATCCTTTCTCTCTGAGTTTTGACCAGACTTTACAGGTCACTTTCCCAGACAGAATCTGAAACAAACAGTTGGTAGCTGAGCCTCCGGCCCGGCGAGAGGATTACTGTCTAACTCCATCCTTCAAAAGGGCACCACCACCTCCCCCTCCCTTCATTTCAGTGCCCTGACCTGCATTTCCAGCTCTGATGTCTTTCTGTTCTCGCTCTCTCTCTCAGCTGTCTGTGTGAAGTCTTGCCAGGTTATTGGATTTACAAGTCTGTGAATGTCACTCTGCCATGCATTTACTGGAGCTGCCCACTGGCACACCCTGTAGTGTCCATCAGTGTGTGTATAACCGCACACGCATACGTTTCTCGTCATAATTTATTGGTCCCTCCACCCTCCTTCAGGTCACCATGTAATTATCAGATGGAGGAGGGCCGGTCTGGTGTCCTGCAGTTACACTCCTCCTGAGTTTGAGGTCATTTGGGTCATTTGGTCACTTTTTCTCTTTTCTGCTTCTCTCTTCCAGCTGCAGGGTCGTTGCTCTCCCTCTCTCACCTTGTCTCTACCGATCTATGTTTCTCACCCTGCCGTCATCCCACCTTCTCAGGCATCAGTAAGTTACTGCATACCGCTGTCAGTCTGACATGAGATCCTGAAGGGAGAAAACTACTGACTCAACCTGGAGATAGCTCATGATGGACAGTGATGGACAGGGTTGTGACAAGCAGGGAGCATGCGCAAGAGATTTTACGTAAAACTAATTTATTAAACAAGGTGGACACAGATAATAAGACAACCAAAAGATAAAGCCACAGGGAGGATGCCAGCTGTGAAAAGGGAGAGAATGAAGGGCTGACAGCCACCAACTTATACACTCTGGCAGCCAGAACAGGTGAGCTGAATCCCGCTGATGACACAACTCCGCCCACCAAGCTCCAGCTGAGAGAGGCCGGCTCAGGGGTCATCACAGTATAAAGTAAATAAATAAATAAATAAATAAATGTATCATTTATTTTTTGATGCTTAAGTACATTTAATATCAGATACTTAAGGACTTTTACTGAAGCAGTATTCATTCAAGTAACTTTTACCAAATTTGATATTTGGACACTATCTTTCCTTTTACTCAAGTATGACTTTAGGTTACTTTTTTAAAAATGTAATTGCTGTGGCTGAAATAAGTACAATTATTCAAACAATATTATTCTACTTCATCAAGTATATGTCTGAGGCACTTGCACTTTATCTGAGTCTCTTCATTTTATGCTGCTTTACCTCTACTATACTTCTTCTGCGCTACATTTCAGAGGGAATTATTAGGCTTTTTTAACCAGTGATAGAATGTAACTAAGTACATTTAGTGGTACTACTTAAGTATAATTTTGAGGTGCTTGTACTTTACTTTAGTACTTTTTATTTGATGCTACTTTATACTTCCACTCCACTAAATTTTTTAGGCAAATATTTTTACCATTTTCTAATACTTCTGTGTTGATTGTACATAAGTAAGGTATCTAAGTACTGCTTTTATTACTCTGAATTGATGCATAGGTTTCTTAAAGTTTGTCACTGTGTTAAATTAGTACTAATACAAACCACTATTGTGTTTTACCCAGATTAAGTACCAGACTAAACCATTTTAACTCCTTCCAGCTGAAAGGACCACACACTTCAGTCCTCTTGGGAATGGAGAATAAGTGCAGCAGAAATACAGCCAACATGCAGAAAAAGCCTTTTTTTCCCTTGTGATTTACATACCAAGCAAATAAAGTGAGTCCGATTCTGAAGAGATTATCATCTGTCATGTTTATTTGAACATGTATGCATGTATCCTCACTCATCACATACATCCATCCTGCCTTCAAGCAGTAAAAGTGATTTAACATGTCGTTGCTGCCTGCCAATAATATTTAAGTCTTCTCATCAGGGCTGTACATTATCCTCACAGTCTTGTTTTCCTTTCTGTCTCCGAACCATGTCCCAACGTGTCGAGGAAGAATGCCGTCTCTTTTAACTCCCCTATACCATTTAGATGTGTAATTACATGCTGAGCAGGATGTCATAGCTGGGGGCTGAATTTACTCCAATTTTCTTGAAAGAGAAATGCCACATCCTTTGATAAGGTAAAAAGACCACAGGCTGAGAAAGTCATAGTTACAGGCCCCGTAAAATATTTGTTCGCGTATCAAACAGTGGGGACCAGCGGCCATGTAAACTGTCATATACGGTGTGTTTGATAACATTCATGACAGCAGTTTGTTTTCTGCCGCTAGCAGTCAGTTTCACTTTCTGTCGCTAGTAGCAACAGTCACAGTTCCTTAGCAACTTAACTGACATTGCCAATTACATCCACCATTTAGTCAGATCTATGAGAACATATGACTTTTGTCTTTTTACTGCCAATGACCCTTGTTGGAGCACTTGTCTCTGTCTCCGATGATGGTGACGTGTTGAGTGAGACGATGTAATTCACTGAGCGTCAACGTCACCAACACTAAGAATCTCTACAAATTGATCGATCTATACGTTGTAAAGTTAGAGTTAGTTTGCATCTAAAGTTTGCCTGTAAAGATGAACTAGTGAGGAGATAAGTCCCCGTGTTCGCCATGATAATGTTTAACATTCCTGACAACCTCCGTAGTCTCATTTAGCTGCTTGTTAGCAACCGCCTCTTTTAAGACACGTGAACACTTTATAATTCAAACATGGCGTATTTATCGTCGTATTATATGTCGTAGAAAAACATAGTTCATGCAGATAAACTCAACACATAGCACATATAAGTTTAATAGGAAAGGGGAAAGTTGACAGAGGTTCATCCAGTACCATGCTGCCAGGCTGTTATTGGAGCAAAGAGGGAAAATTGGCGGGACTTAGGAAGGGTCATTTGGGTGATCAGAGACGTAACAGTAGTCGCCCTGTGTTACACCTGCAGTTCTTTTGGCTGCAGAGAGGAGCTGTGAACACAACATAACCACATTATGCTAGGCTTGTTAGCAAACTGTTGCTTACCGGTATTTAAACATCCAGGGGATACAGAGCAGCATTATTTGGAGTCGTGTTTCTGCGTGGCAACCTGACAAATGTATGTAAGCCCAATATTTATTTTCCTTTTAGCTCTGTTTTGGTTTCCACCAACTCCTGGGTGAAATATCTGGCTGTTTAGCTGCTAAACGCCACACTTTGTTCACCAGCTGGTCATAACTCTGTCTGCTGTATGGGGCCAGACAGGTAGCATCCAGCTGATTTTAAAGCTTCCTGCTCAAAAATGATGCTATGCGTGTGATTAAAGCGAACCAAAACCATATAAATGAGTTGAATGATACATCAACATACTGAGCTAAAGGGAAGTGCAGAGTCAAAATATATAATATTGATTACTTATAAGCTTGTAACAGAGTAAATCAAGGGTCAAATAAGTCAAATAAGAAAATACATTCAGACAGGTATTCAAACAGTTCTTCTGGTATGCTTACATAAGGGTAACACTCATACCACCCTATCACCCTATATCATACTTGCCTATATTGTATTTATTAGATAGGCCCATGTGTTTTGCCGTCCCTTTTCCGACATCTGGGCTGCAGCCGGAGCTGCGAGCGCTTCCTCAAATCCTTCCTCTCTCATTACCTCCTCCTGCAGCCCTGCTAACCGACTGCAAGGAAAACCCTGTCGTCTCCAATGTCTAAGGCAGTTTTATCAGTCCACACGCACCAGTTTGATTGTGCATGTTTGCCTTGATGTAAATTGACTTGGTAATACATCAGATAGATGTACTGCGCTAGTGAGGCATACACCCACACCTGTCCCTGTAGCCATACCTTATACTTCAGACTCAAGCCATCCAACCTAAAGCAGCCTGGATCAACCAAATGGTCCATTCAGCAGAGTTTTACAGTATCTACAGTAGTAGCTCCATTCTTACTCTTAAATCTGTATTTGTGTCCATAAACCTGTTTCAGATGCTGCCTCAGCTGCCAGTTGTGCATCTGGAACAACTTCCTGGATTCACAAATTATGAGTTTTGGAAACCAAACAGCTTCATGCACCTCTCTCTTTCATAATGAGCCAGGTAAGAATCCAGATGTTTTACTTGGTTCACAGAGGGTAAGAGGTTTATAAAAATGTGTACCCCCTGACCACCAAGCCCCATCCCCTGCCACTCCCCCCCCCCACACACACACCTTCCTCCTCCCACATCCACATCCTCCTGTCTGCTTTCCCAGACAGCCTTGTTAACATGTCTGCCGCTCTCTGAGCTTCTGCCAGTTGGGAAATAATAAACAGATTATTTCTTCGAGTCCACTTAGCATCAATCATCGCTGTCCTTACTGCGGCTCTCGCTGTGGTTGACTTTAGTGACTCTCATTAAGAAAATTACTCTCTCAAAGCTCTCCTCAATTCACACTTTACTGAACCTGTAACTGAATTCCAAGAGGAGTTATTGGGGTCTTGCAGGAAAAACAGAAAACAACACTTGGCTGCTGAATAACTCGGGGCCTTTCTAGTTTACATGACAAAGTCTTCAGTCTCAGTAATTATGCTGAATGTGAGAACAGCTTTAAGTGGAAGTAATGTGACTACCCAGCTGCATTAGAGGTAATAGAGACTTCTGTGAATGTTTACACCCCAAAAAAACACACAAAACCTGATTTCAGATGTTCTTTCTCACATTCTAATTATGTTATTTCTCAGGAGCCAAAATGCACTTTGAGACAAAGTCTGGACTCTGAGATTTACAAGCCTTTTAAATCCATCTGTGTACACAGGAAGCCAAGAGCACAGAGCAGATTACACACTGAAAACAAGTCTTATGATCCCCTGAAGTAACAAAAACGGGTGCTAAATCTTTTGTGAATGTGAACCTTGTATCTACAACACAGTGTGTGGTTATTATAGCCTACAGTTAAACGTATCTCAACCAAGTGAACATCGAGTTATGTGTTGGAAGTGCGTAGTCGGGATGAGTTATTGCACATTTATGAGCCGAATTTTCCCTGAATCGATGAAAATGGTCTATTGTAGAGCTCTGTTTTTTATAATCTACCATTGTTATTATTATTTTCACAAAATTATTACAAAGTGTTGTATAATTATCACATTTTATCTTTCATGCCACCTTAAGACTCTTACAAAACAGACCTCCATGGGCACATTCATACTTATCCTATCCTAGCGTATCCTATCATTCAAGTTTTGTCATTTGTTACTGTGTTGACTGAGGCATGTGTAACACACACACACACACACACACACACACACACACACACACACACTGTGTTGCATAATTGATCCCCCATTCATTCACCAAGAAATACTTTCAGTTAGTAAATAGTGCCATCTTGTGGTGACATAGAGACCATTTTTGACGCATCTTAAAATTCAATTATATCCTTTTATCATTTATTGATTATATGTGATAACTTAAAGTAACTACTTGTTACTTTGCATGCTACATCAGAGCCAAGGTATCACATTTTTAAGCTAAACCTGTTTTTTTCCCGATAATCAGAAACATGCTGATTATTGAATTCGATAATCTTTCACTTTTACCAAAGTAATATTTTAGCACAGTATCTTTACTGTTACTCAAGCATGACTTTTGGTTACTTTTTACAACACTGCCTTTGTGATGGTGTTAGTACATAAATGCATTCTGCTTTAAGAGCATAAATATGATTTGTACCCTTCGTTATCTCTGTTCACAGGAGTCTTTTCTTTTACAGAGCACAAGGAAGTGGCTGAAACCACACACAGCAGCAGAGGCAGTGACTGTTTAACAGACAAGAAAACTGACATTGCCACTCATTTATATAACAATATATTAAAGATATATATTATATGTATTATTTAATCAAATTGTTGAACGATATGAATTTTGAAGACTGTACTTTCTTAAAATGTGACTGAAAATCCAAAAGTATTTCTGCCAACTTTCTGTAATTTGAAGACATTTTTAATGATCTTTGATTTTGGTTTCTCTTTTACGATGATTCACTCTGACATTCAGTTACAGTATGTGGATGATGACGCGGTCAAACTCAACCCCTGGCTCCACCTCCACCCATGAGTCCCATGTGACATGGTGTCAGGGTGAGGCCCTGGGTGCACTTGTTTCCGAGGGTTCAACTGCTACACGGGTCCTGGAGGACAAGGCTCGAACGGAGGGAGAGGTGCAGCATTTTCTGGAGCCATGGACTACCAACAGAAACTGGCTGAAAAGCTCACCATCCTCAATGAGAGAGGGAACGGGGTGCTAATACGGATGAACTACATCAAGAAGGCGAGTAGAGAGATTTATAGGGACAAGTGGTCTGTGTAACACAAACGAGAAATAAGGAACTTGAATTTCATCTCATGCGCTTGTTAATTGTCTCATTTCATAGAACTGATAAAATGAAATAAGAATCAATCTGCATTGTAGTACTCATTACTACGAAGAGTAATGATTGAATAAAACCAAACATATTAAAGAACTTTATCTCTAACTCACTTCATTCAGTCTTAAAATGATGCAAATCAGCAAAAATGACCCTGTAATGTTTCTCAAAGTCTAGAAAGTGTCCAGGATCTGTAACTGAAACTGTGATAATGAAATGTGCGAGTGCGATAACTGTGACAACTATGTGCTGTTTACAAAAGTGCTCTGTGTGTATTCTGCCATGGTAGAAAAAAGCAGTACTGCCTTCCAACTGCAACTGAGTGTGTTTCTCCAAAGAGGAAGTGCAAACAGGAAGTCAGTCTGAGCTGTCCGTCACCTCAAGTTATTTTGAACTGAATGCTGTGAGGCTCACACAGCAGAATAAAAGCAAACAAGATGGGTGAAACATAAAATGAAGAAATCAGGGAATATAATTAGCTGTTTAAGGGCGACTCCAGACAGACTGCGATTGGCTTGTTTTGACAATTTTGTATGTGACATGCAGGAAATGACGCTCTCCTCGTGAGAAAACAGAGCAGGTTTCATGTACTGCGCCTCTTTCTGTAACCCTACATGAGCATGAGTACACACGCACTTTATGAATGCATTCATCAGGAGGAGAAGTGAGAGAACAGTCCTTTTCTAAACCCTTGTCCAGTGAGGATTTGCTGAGCATGCATGCATTTTTTTTTTTAGCATTCAGACTTCACACTTGGGAGCCTCTTCAGTCTTCAGCTGTCAGCTTCCAAACAGCCCCACTGGATGAGTTTGGTGTTAACTATCTTGCCCGAGGTCACCTTCAGGGTGGTTGTTGAGGGATGTGGGGAGCAGAATTACTCACTCTGCTCACAGTTTTCTCAGTTAGTCTGAGGATTCAGTGATTTTCTTCAGTCAAGCTTGCTTTTCGAATAAAAAAACAACAAAATCCTGTCAGAGGAATCTGCACAGCAGGGTGGCAGGGCATGAAAATATGTTAAAAATCAAGGATTTAACTGCCAAAACCCCCAAGTCAGCCTCTGGCAAAAACTGATCGCTTCATCCTAATCTTCTCCTCTGTTACAGACCTGTACAGACCCCAAAACACGGCCAGCCTTCCTGGCAGATAAAAGCATGGAGCCCGCCATCAAGTACATCAACAAGAAATTCCCCAGCATCGACTTCAGAGGAAACATTGTGAGCATGACCGCAACGTTTGAACAAGCTTCATTTATTCTTTTTGCTTTCATGATTTCTTTTGTTGTGATCATCAAATTATCAGTTTAGGGATGTTGACACAAAAGGGTTAGTTTTGTTTTGAGCCACTGAAAACATTATGACAAAATCACTTTTCTGTTCTCATAAGTAAATCTGTTATGACAGTTGTGTTGAAGAAGAAATAATATTTTCTTTGTTGTTGTATCTGAAGAATATCTTCTGATGTCAAGAAAACAAATGTGTTATGGTGAGATTATGAAACTACTGCCCATGGAAGACAAATCAATATGTCTATATTATATTTATATATTTGGTTCATTTAAAGTGGTATAAAGCCCTTTGTGGCTTCGGAGGAAGCGGCACATGATCAATAATAAGTTGCATTGTGGGTAACGTAGGCAGCAGGTGTTGAAAAGCAGTCCACTGCTCTAGCATCGTACTCCCATAATGCTCATTATGGAGAGTTTAAAAACAAATGCTCAACATTCATACAGCAGAAGCAGATATCGTCTATTTTATTCCACACATTCTTCTTCCTCTTCAAAACCTACATTACCCACAATGCAACTGAGCCACTGAGTGACATCACTGGAGGCAATTTATTAGATTACATGCAGCGTCTTCTGGAGCCCCAAAACCGGTAAACACACTTTAATGTGTAAAGTGGGTGGATACCCTTTAAACAGTTGCATATGAGCTGAGGGTGGAGCTAATGAAGTGAACCACAGGAGAAAGACTTCAAGAAACAGTCTACTTGCCCCCTTTACACCTGACCAGTAATGAAAAGTTCTCTTTACTGTTGTTTTGCAGCAACATCTGACCAGCATACAGCGAAAAAAATCTGAAGTGTTGGCTGCCATGTCAAGCTACTACGACTCTTTCCTGGATGTCATAGAGTTCAGGGTGATTCTGTCTTTTTTGCTCAAGTTTTCGAGTGTCAGATTTGCTTTGTCGGCATTACATTACATGGCGAGGACCTTTAGCAACAGCAGAAGAAACAGAAGCGTAACATCAGAACATTAACCAACAGTGAAAACAACGAAGATGAAGAATAAATATACATTATTCTAAATATAAAGTTAAAAATTTGCATTGTTTACTCTCTCTTCTCTCTTTCTGTTTGCATATGATCTCCTATTATTTTGATTTTACAGAATACATTTACATATAGAGTGGTTTATTCTGGTATAGGAGAATAACTGATTTAGACAGTTAGCTCACTGCAGTTTGTTACACCTCCCTTCACATTTGCATATTCCTGCGATGGAGGTCGCAGCCAGGCCAATGCATCATCGGTATTTGTAAGATTGAAAATAACACAATCATGATGTTATAGAAATATGCAAATGTGGAGTGATTATCAGGCTTCAGGAATTTACGAAACTCAAAATATCTGAGGAAATCCGAGTAGAAGGTTAACACAATTTGAATGTCGCTGAATGGTGCAGGTCTGTATGTTTCTAATCTAATCCTCCTCTGCTCAGGACCACGTTTATGAGCTGCTGAACACCATAGATGCCTGCCAGTGCTTCTTCGATCTCGTAAGTATTCACTGTGGGGCGTGTAATTGTTTTAAATCAGGGAGAGACATCAACGTCTGCTGAAAATCTGACAAGCTCTCACTCATTTCTCCACTTTTCCATCATTCTGGCGCTGCTGCTACTATGCTGTTTACTCCCCCCTGCTACAGACTGCAGGATATGTCGTGTCTTCACCCCCGCCTCCTCTCTCCTTCTGTTCACTTTGTCAGGTTTTTTTATTATCATAATTAAAGTGGCACCTCCTGCCTCGTGCAATATGTATATCCTACTGTGTATTTTCAGCAATCTGCACAGTTAATGCAGGCCAGCTCAATCTCACACTGTTCGGATTTATTTGGAGAGCACCTCTCAGCTCAGGACACGTTTGTCACAAATGACTCCCCAAATCTGTCGTAATCTCTCTGCACCTCTAGGCCTGAAAGAAAATTCAGGTTCAAACTCCAATGGAGGGTTTAAGGTATGGAGAAAGTAAGAAAAGATCTGTAGCATTCACTACTGCCTCAGTATTAAATATAGTGAAACATAGCTATTGTTCTCAAATGTTAAATATCTTTTGGACGGCTAATCCTACCCATATGCAAAACTCACGTAAAGTGGGGTTTCTTAGCTCTTAGTTTTTATTAGTCACTATATATTCTGAATTTTTTTGGATCTACATGGTCAATAGATGAGATATAGGATTACACCTGTTTTTCACTAAAACACCCAGGATAATATTATAATACATGACTTTAACTTGCCTAGGAAAGGTCAAATGAAGACAAAAAAATCATATGGAAGTCTAAAACATTCAAGTATATATGTTAAATTAAAAGAGACTAAACTTCCCGAGGCTGTCTGAGTTCACAGTAAAAAAAAAAATGAAAAAACACCCAATTGACTGCCATTTTTAAAAAATTCGGGACAGTCTGGCATCCATTCTCAGACAAAGGAAACGTAAAATTGGGACATTAAAGTAAGCATTCTGAAACTTAAGGTTCTCCTGAATAAAATGATGTATTACACTACAATAACAATGTCTTTCTTTTAGGTGTCTGTAGAGCTCTACTGTATCTGGTTTTGGAACCACTGACTTCACTGACATTTTGATTTCAGACGATCAACTTTGACTTCACCAAGAACTACTTGGATCTGATCATCACCTACACGTCTGTTATCATCATGCTCTCTCGTATCGATGACAAGAAGGCGCTGGTGGGCATGTTCAACTGCGCCCATGAGATGACCAACGGAAGCAGGTGAGAAAACATGAAGCTTTTGCTTAATGTATGCTGAAGTGAAGTTGCAGATGGAAGGATGGAGATTAGTTTTCCATTCACTCGCCTGTCGTTCAGTCAACAAAGGGTCGTCTTTGCTAAGTGCGGCTTTCTAGCCATCACAAACACTTCGCTTAAATGCTTTAATTAATACCATCATGAGTTTCCACATCCATCACTACAGTTATGTCTTTGACCCTCATAATTAATCAATGTTATTTGCTACACACATCAACAGACCACCGCCAACCTTTTCTGACTCCCAGGTGGCGTCCTGACATTTTGAGTCCGCCGACTTTGCATGATATTTATTTATACTCTCCGAAAAATGCAGGATGCTTGTCTCGATTTGAGACGCGAGCAGGGAACACAAACATCCATTTTAATGTCACATTTGACTTTCACAGCACACACAGCGAGCCCCTTGAGAGGTGAACAGTCTCAGCTCATCATAATGTCAGCCACCCAAAAACAAACATTTATAAAATGAAAGACTTTTATTCATCATAAAACCCCTATAGATAATACTGGACTCACACTGGCCATGGAGTAGTGTTATAGTGCCTTGCTTCTTTTCCATCTTCTTGTCCCTGCATTGATTAATTAAACACTGTAATGAATCCTGCAGTGACCCCTCCTACCCACGGCTCGGCCAGATGTTGGTGGAGTACGAGCATACTTGGAAGAAGCTCACAGAGGAGTTTGGCCCTCACACAAGGGTAAGCTCAGCATGTTACTGTTTACTTGTGAGTTCATTTGAAGAACTGATAAATTCTCCAAATGGATAAACTGCCAGTTTGACTGATATTTCTTTGACTGCACAATCAAATAAATTGGATTTAGGAAAAGAGATTGTGTGAATAAAACAACCCAACATCGGTTTGATCGACACTCCCTGGAATGCACCATTGGAAAATAATGAATTAGTAAAAAATAAATCATAATGGAAATAGTTGTTTCTGCAAAAGAACCCTTTATATAAAGGACAAAGGTACATACAATGTTGATTATTTATTTTAATTGAAAAGTGACTGATGGAACAAAGTAAAATAAATGTTAGGCTCAATTTAATTTATATTATACACAGAACATAAATACTAAACAATACACTCTTCTGTTTGGTCTTGTTACATCACTGCACATAAAGGTGGAAGTACCATGTGCTCGTTGAACATCTCATTCCAAAACTATTATTATTGATTTGTGGCTTTAACAGCCTCCACTCTTTATGAAGGCTTTCCACACAATTTTATAACCTGGCTGCAGGGATTTTCTCCCATTTAGCTAAAAGACCTTGTTATAAGAATCCCAATGGGCTTTGTTGGCCACGTTTTCTCATACCGTCAAGTGCTGCAGCACAGCTCTCTGTTTTACCCAGTCAGCTTTGATTGGTCAGCTCACAAATACCTTTACCCAGCACTGCTGCTGGGTAAGGCAAACATATTGGAAGAATATGCATACATAGGGGTGGATGGATTAAGACCATTACACACTATTGTCTAAAATATTAACATGTACTGTAGAATAACGACTCTCCTTAACTGGAGCAAAGGGGTCGACCACAAACCATGAAAAACAGCCTCAGACTAAAAGTGCACAAATGTGGACGTTCACTTGCCAAAGGTTAAAGCTGTATCTTCCTTGTGCTTTACACATAACTACCAAAATAACATACAATTAAACAATAATACTGTCATACAAATTACTTTTATTTACTTCTTTAGCACTGGCAGACACACCAGTCTGTGTGCTGGATCATAAAATACGGCTGTTCCAGCTTCTGAAGTGCTGCCGTCTCTCTATGTGTTTGTCATTTTGCCTCCTCTTCCATCTCTGCCTCTTTGCATCTTCCTCGCTCACTGTTTTCCTCTTGTTCTCTGTTCCTCCTCCTAGTCTGTGACGGCTGCGTTGCTGTCTCTGAAGATGGTCTACCCACGCAGGAACCTGCCAGCAGAGCAGTGGCGGAGCGCCCAGCTCCTCAGCCTGCTCAGTGCTCCAGCTGCCATGCTGGACCCAGCCTGCTGCAACACCGTGAGTCCGCCCTCCCATCACCTCTCGTCCTGTATTTATCTCAGAGGGAGAAAGAGGAAGAGAGGGCGGTGGCGTCTAAAATATGTTTTTTCCAGTGATGTCAGGCACAGAAATGAGAGAAGATTTCTCAGCCAAAAGATGCAATAACAGTATATGTATTGTCATGAAGGTCAGAGACAGCACTCTTAACATTAGTGGCCCTGTGTCCCCTTTTCCCTGTCCTGCCATCACAGCACTATCATTTAGCAAGTGATTTATTTTATTATGTTTTGACCTCTCCGCTCCTCTGTGATTTTATTTCGAGCCATCTCCCGTTTCTGCACAGTTCAGTCCTCTGTCGCTCTCTCTGCAGCCTTCGAACACGACCATTACCGCCCCTTTGATGAAATGTTACGATCCCTGTTGCCCATGGCTTCGTCATAAAAGAAACACTAGCCCGGCCAAGAAAGGAGCCCCCAGGCAATTTTTCTCATGAAAAGATACAATATATATTTGAAGGGAAATCACAGCTACTCATTTGAAGTCCATTATTACATGCATTTATTCAGTTTTTGCATATTTAGAGAGGATGGTCGATATTTCCTTGAAGAAATAATAATGTTTGTAACCACAAAGGTTTTTATGGTTTAAAACATGGGACGAGATTAAAGCAGCAATGAAGATACTGAAGGCTGCAATATAGTGCAACTGAAAGGATGATTTCACGCCGTCATAGGTTTACATGTGAGGTTGTAGTGAATGTGTCTGTGCTGGCAGTTAATAAGGTTGTTGTTCACCACAGATGGCATGTGAATATCTGTCCATGGAGGTGATGGAGCGGTGGATCATTAGTGAGTATTATTCATCCTGAACAACGTCTAGCTCTGTTCACTTTATAGAAATACATGCAGGTATGCTTTATTCAAACGCCAGTACCTGCAGCATTTGTCCTGTTGTAGCTCAAGCACATTTCAGACACACTCGCATGGAAAAGAAAAGCAGAACTACACACAACAACAGTATCAGGGGTTTTATTACTTATGAAAGAATCTACCTTCAGAGGCGCTGCCAGTAAGCAATGTTCATAAATGACTATGGGCGTGACTGTGTTATCTGATTTTACTTTGAAAGCAGTTAATGTTTTAAACCAAAACATTTCTAACAGATTGAATTTTGGGTATGTTAATTTAGCATTTAGCAATAACTTGAAAACTCTGACATGTGAGATGAAAAAATAGATTTATAATCCAATTATTGACTGTATTAACACATGCAGCGCAGAGGTCTGTTCTCATAAATGTTGCTGACTGTGCCCCTTGTAGTCGGCTTCCTGTTGTGCCACACCAGCCTGAATACAAACCAGGCCTCCCAGGAGCTGTGGAAGATGGCTCTGCGAAGTGGCCTCTACCTCACCCTCACCAGAGATGAGTCGCTTAATATACACAAGGTCTCTGAGGACCTCTTCGATGGCATTAAAGGGTATGTAAGCTGCACTGCCACGGTCTACTCTCTCCACAGTGTGAGAAATAGTCCCAGCTGGTGAAACAGGACTGAGCCCATATAAGATACCTTACCTTATTTTTATATATCAGATTACTACACAGATTAATAACAACTAAAAACATCCATTTAATTAAAAAGACTGTTACTATTATCTATGTATGTTTGTTTCAACATTGCAACAATAGTAAAAATTGTTTTGAAGGTGCAATATGTAAGAAGTCAGGGGACAGCATATATAACTGCTTCTAAGTTTAGCTGCCATTAGCTAGTTAGCTCAGTGGGCAGTGCAGCTAGTGGGGACTCTGGGAACTCTGAGCAATGAGGGCGCACTGGTGTTTACACCGCTAGCACAGGAGCTTTGGACCGCCACGGCTAGCTGGTTAGCATGCTAAGTTCAGTAGATGTCTCTGCAACATGACATAGTGGTCTTACATAACATCAAAACTGTTATGTCTTCACATTCTGTTGATAACTTTTATTTTATTTTTTAAAATATTTTAAAGTTAAATTCATACATATATGTATATATATACATATATGTACATATACATATACATATATAGTTAGTAGTTAGAATCGATTCCAAAAAACTGCTATATGAACTGCTGAGGCTACACCAACTTCAAACGAATGTAGTAATAAAATTATCTTAAATTATCCTTCAGCAATCTCACAATTTCAAACAACAAATGATAAAAGTAATAACAACAGCTGTTAGTGTCTCAGTGTAATTATATTTTGAAGAAGAATGTTGATTACAGACTCAAGGTCAGATAGAAATATGATGATGGTGATATTATACAGTACACAATTAATGATTACACAACTCATTATATCCCTGATCTCTGGAGATCAATCCATCTACAACTGCTTTATTATTTGTTTTTCAGATATAGCAAGCGAATTGCAGACATCAAGGAATGTCGTGAGCACACGATACTCAACTGGTGAGACTGGCAGGAAACTAAAGCAGTTTTAACAACTTTTGTTTCACAAACATTAATTGATTACTCGGAAATGAGCTGCGAGAACTAAACGTCCATTTCCTGTGTTGTCACCAGTGGAGCGGTGCACAGAGAGAGGAGGCAGTTTCTGAGAGGAGCGCTGAAGGAATTATTCACTGTTCTGGAGGATGAACCTGGACTTCTGGGACCAAAGGTAGATGTGAAGTAATGAGCATAACGCAGCTGTGTCTGAAGAATTCAAATCACTGCATTTCTGCGAGTTATAAGTTCAAAATTAAATTCTGATCACGTGACTTCAGACAGCAGGAGGGAATTCCTTCGAATGACCCTTCATTTCATAGTGATCATGACTTTTGCCAATGATAGCTGAGAGTCTTTCCTAACATTCCTCTGTTCTGTGTGCCAATTAAACCCCCAAGGCCCTGTTTGTCTTCATGGCTCTGTCGTTTTCCCGTGACGAGGTCCTGTGGCTCGTCCGGCACTCTGAGAATATGCCGAAGATAAAGACGCCCGAGGACTACATTGACAAGTAGGTCATCGGTGCAGAGAATATAAACCACCGTGTCATAATAATGTGTAATAATCTGGCAGCTAGCAGGTTCTCCCTCCCTACGACTCCACTCTTTAGATCAGAACAGTGCATCAGCGAGGTTACAGTAAAGTGTGCAGAAGAGATTTTACAATGACTACAATGGTATTTATTTGAATTATGCAAGGAAGTAGAAAGTACATATTTTCGGTTTTAATTAGCGTTTTCTGTTTTTCCAGTCAGATGGCAGAGCTGCTGTTCTACATGGAGAAGTTACGAGGTCTGATGAAAAAGTACAACTATGTGGTTCAGCGCTACCATGTCCAGTACCTGGCTCAGTTTGATGCCTTGGTCCTTAACGACACCATACAGGTACCTGTAGATAACATAAGCATAAGTACACATGCAACATAAAATCCTGTGCATTCTGCTTTCATTAACAAGTGTCAGAAAGGGGAAAACCAACAATGTTTTTTATTATTGAATACATCTCTGATTCTCCTTCTTGAGCACATATTCAGAGACCTTTTTCTTCTCTGCAGAACATGTATGTGTGTCCAGAAGAGGAGTCGGTCCTGATGAGCTCATTCGTCTCCACCCTGTCTGCTCTGTCAATCAAACAAGGCAATCACAAGTCAACACTGCAGCATAGCTTGTTCATACATAACTTGTCTCTTAATTTAAAATGCAACAAAATAAGTTTGATTTGATTAATGATGGATTCAATTTTACTCTGCAGTGGAAAAGAAAGAGGAGTTTGACTTGAGAGCACTGAGACTGGACTGGATGAGGTTGCAGGTCGGTGAATTTGTCTCAGTGCATCAAATATCAGCCCAGTCGACAGAAGAAATGTAGCCAGTGTGCGTTCCTGCAAACCACAGATATGTTGAAGCTTTACATTTCTTTGAGATGCAGCTTCAAATTTCTTTATGGTTAGGTTCTTGTCTTAAAATATGGTTTCACAGCTTCTAACGTAGAAAATATTGTCTCAAACAGTGGTCCTTGGCTCGGCAGCCATCTTACACACCACCGTCATGCCATCCCCACACTGACACGAAAGTCAGCTCATTTACATGTAATTTGAAGGTGATATGACACATATAGAAATGTTGATATGATATGTTTCATATCAACATACACATTTCGCGTATCGGTGGTTTGCAGGAGTGTACAATGCCAACATTTTACTCTGGCAACAGGGCAGTCGATATTGCCCAAGTTATCATTGTCAAATTCTGTGAATGCCACCCTGAGGTCGTCTTTTCTTCTGTTTCAGGCCTACACCAGTGTGAACAAAGCCCCTCTGCCGATAAAGGACTACGTGGACTTACCAAAAGTGATGAACATGATTCAGTTTCACACCAGGATGGTGGACAGTTTGGACGAACTCCTGTATGAGACGTCTGAGTTGTCCATACTCTGGTCAGTCTCTCCTCTCCTCTCCTCTCCTCTCCTCTCCTCTCCTCTCCTCTCCTCCTCCTCCTCCTCTAAGTTTGAATTCTTGGATGCTTTCCTTTCATTCCCAGCTTCTACCCACGTGTCTTCGAGAAGATGTTTAGCCAGAGCAGTGAGGAGATGACGATGAAGCGTTACCTCATGGCCTTCCCCTCTGTCTGTTCTCAGTTCAGGCAGTGTGGGCACCCTCTCTGCCCAGAAGAGGTCAGTGTTCAGTCATTTGCTGACCAAAGTATTAATCACGACAGCCAGTGGTTCCAGTCCAGATGAAGTTTGTTCTCTAGCAGTTTGATGTCACTAACACATCATTTTCTTCATCCATGAAAACTTTTGTTGATGTTACACTCTGATAAACTAAGGTACTCTGTCATTTTAAATCATGGGCGAGTTATACCTGCTGATTGAAGCTACCAGTTATATAGTGCAGAGTAAATTAAATGTAAGTAGGGAAATTATGGGAGATATGTGTGTATATATGTGTTCATGACACGAGATGCATTTTTCTGTGCCTTCGTACACACTTAACCTGTCCGTATGTGCGCACTCACACCTACTGCTCTTGTCTGTGTGTGCAGATAGAGGCAATGGAGAAGAGGAGTCTGCGCCTGTGTGTGACCTTCCTGGAGCAGATAGCCAAGCTGACCAGCAGCATTGTGTTAGAGATATGTGCTGAGCAGTGCAACCTCAACGACCAGGTGATGTCGGAGTCTATTTCAGGGTTTCAAAAAAACAAATTATCTACTGCAGATGGATTCTGCCAAACTCCATCTCCAAATATAATCACACCAGTCACAGCTTGCCATCAGTGGATTTAGCCGGAGGCGGAGAGAGACAGGACTTGAGAATTTGGGTAAAATGATAAGACAGGTCTAAAACTCTGGGGTTGATTAATGCGGTGCAGTTTCTCCAATCCCTTAAGGGGAATATGACAAACGTGTTTACTTTTTGAGTGCCTCTAACACAAATGCCAACTCCCATGTTTGTCTCTGAGCACGTTACCCAATATCTGCTGGGCTGAATTCTTCTTCCCTCTTTGTTCTCCTGTCCTTCTCTGCATCCACCTCTTTCCACTTGATAACCCCTCAGCTGCAGCCCAAGCACTGTGCCGAGGCCATCAGCGCAGCTCGGCACAGGAAGCAAAAGAAGCAAGTGCCGAAGAAAGGAGAGGTCCAGAAAGAGAAGCCAGGCGCCGAAAGCCTGAGGAAAGACCGGAGCATCGTCACCAAGTCAGCTTTTCTTTTTGTTTTCCTGATTATTACCATCATTTTCTCTCCTTATCTCGCTCTGCCTCATCCATCAGTAATTACACATGCTTGGCAGAAGTTTAGAAAAGTGAGTGTAGTCGATGCATCCCTGATTATTGGAGACATGCAGCATTATGAAGAGCACGTGTTCAGGTCAGAGGACAGTTAAATAAACATTCAACAGCGTATTCTAATTTGCAAAGGTGAGAATTAGTTAATGCAGTTCATGTTTGTAGAAATATTTTAATATCCGCTGCCTTTTTTAAATGATTTCCGTCACCCCGTGACACATGCCTTCAGCAATCAGTTTGACAGGATTCAACTGTTCTCCCCGACAAGGCGTTATTTATTCTGAACGTTATTACCCTTCAAGGTGAATCAGTCAGAGTTGACAGCTATTAAATCAAGCTATTAAAAATAAGAAACAAAACACCTCAGCGTATTAAAAGAATCAGTTTTACTGGAAGCACAATTTATGTTGCTGTTTTTATCATTTTGATCATACGCTGTTTAAAGCCACAGCTAGAAAGCTTTGGTAATTAAATCCCCCTCTCCCTCCTCTCAGTTTCCCTCCCTGCAGCCTCGCTCTGGAAATGTTTAACAATCCTCCAACATGTTTATTACCTTATTTGTCTGAGAAAAGCACCTCCATACTCACTGTCAAAATATTTGCCCTAAGATCCTAAAGACATGCATCCTCCCCTTCTTTGTCTCTCTTGACTCCCTCATCTCCTAGTGTGGACAAGATGCATCTGATGTTGACCGAGCTCTGCTCCTGCTACAGCCTCTGCACTGACTTCATCGTCTTCGACCACATCGTCGTCCCCACAGAGTTCCTCATTTCTCATCTGGAGACGCGCCTCTCTGAGTATGCTTCACTGGGATATATCTTTGTCTTAATAAATTATGTAATGAGTCCTGAAGGTGCATAAAACAGTCCCTGAGGTGACACATGCAAAGATTTCTTGCTCTCACTAGAAACTATCTCGTGCACCAGAGGGTTTGTTTTTTCTTTCTTGCACGTCATTTCAGCAGCTCCACAATTACTGTCAGAAATATGCTAATTACTGACATTCATTGTGAAAGGAACATTTTGTTAGTGTTGTATTGTTTCCTCTACAAGTGTGTAAATGTGCAATTGTAAGTCCCCGCGCTGACATAAAGCCACCATTTCACCGTTTTATACTGCCGGCTTCATCCCCAATTGAATGATCGCGTACAAACAAGCTGCTTTTTCTCCAAATTGTCACTCACTCCCACTTTTGCACACAGTCCTCCCGACAATTACAGAATCATTTGGCACTTGTCTCTTCCTAAATGTCTCCTCCATCACTATGACGAACGTTGCTTTTACTATCTGATTCCTCCGTGTCAGGCTGTGTCGCACCCACTTAAAACCCAAGAAGAGATCCGTCATGTTACTCCCTTGCTCTGTGTCATTTCAGTGCTTACTGTTATTTAGATTAGCGATTGGTACCAGGGCAACCTGATGTTTCTGTGTATATTCCCTGCTTAGTCTCCGTGTCTTAGCTGATGATTATCTCCCCTGTCACCCCAGAATTAGCGCCCTTTGAGTAGCAGCACACTCGCTGTGATTGGTCCCTCCGTGGCCAACATTGTAAATACAGACTAGTCAGAGAGAGGAAGAGCGATGGTGCAGGGCCCTGACAAGAAATAAATAGATTTGGAGGGAAGCCCTGGAGCAGTGAATGTGCTGACCTAATGAGAGTATAGTACCATTCAGCCATGGCTCGTTTAACCAGTTTTAAGGTCCCATCTGTCCACCCTCGGTCCAGTCTGGCCCTGGTGATAACTGCCGTTGGTTAAACATGTTTCTCCAGGATCATCGTGAGAATGGCCAATTACAACCAGACCACCCAGGAGATAGCCCGTCCCTCGGACCTCCTGGCAGGATTAAGAGCCTACACAGCCAGCGTGCACACCCTCGCCAGCTACATCAACGTGGACGTCACTCGGCTGGTGAAGAACGTCCTGCTGCAGCAGACGCAGCCGCTGGACTCACGTGGAGTGCAGACCATTACGACAATCTATACAAACTGGTGTGTGCAATACTTATCCATTAAAACACATACACACAAATATATATTGCATTTGTGGCATACAGCAAGAAGTAACCTTCATGCAACATCCAACATCCTCTTGGCTTCTGTCTCTCTGTCTTGTTTCCTGTCTTTGTCTCTCAGTTTCTTTCTCTCAAACACTCACATCAGTTGTGTACAAGCTGGTTCAATTTTCTTGTTTTTTATGCACCTCAGGTTCCTGGAGAGTCTCTTGCGTCAGGCCAGCAACGCCCTCATCCTTCACTGTCCCGCGATGCACTGCTTTGTCAACCAGAGTACTGAAAACGACCCAAATTTCAGAGCAGAGGAGTTTTCAGATGTGTCAGGTCGGCCCCAGAGCTTAATTTGATCCATTTTACCCGTAGCATGAGTCAATATGTCAATAAGAACCTCTCTCATAATAAAGTCAGAGGTGCTGCTTTTTGCACATTTCACCTTAAAAGGGGGACAGAGGAAATGGGGGACAAATTGCAGAATATCATATTTCAGATGACATGCAAAGCATCCATAGCAACATCTCTAACTTTTGGGAGAGGTTCACCTTCAACTTGTACAAGTTTTTACACTAAAATTCAATCGCCAGAATATAATGTTGGCATTTTACGTTGCTGCAAACCACAGGTATGTCTAAATGCCGGTAGGTGGAGTGGATGGTGGTGGTGTAACAGCTGGGTGAAATGGCTGCGAAGACAGAGACCACCGTTTGAGATGTTTTTAACGCTTGTTAGTGTGAAACCACAGGATATTTTTGGATGAGACGTTGAGACATTTTCCATCCGTGTTTGTGGCGACAAAACCATGCATCTTAAGTGAAAACGTGTGTCACCCCTAACCAAGTGGTTTTTTTTGCCTTAATCCAACCAGACCATAAGCTCATGATGCAGTGAGACAGAGTTTATGGAGTCAACAGATTTTTTTTTCTTAATAATTAATGGTTTGGTTATTGGTAAATGAGTGTTGGGCTATTGAAAGCTAACCATTAACCAAAACAAAATATCTGTAGTTCGTAAAAACATACATTGCCAACTTTTATTCTTGCGATTTGGTCACTAAATACATGCATTTGAGCAAAGAGGTGATGGTGTAGTGTGAAAAAAAGTTTACCAACATCATTTTTTCAACCAGAATATTTCCATGACAACATCAAGAAGGCGTCAACGAGAAGAAATGTCTTTCCCGATGTCTACACATGGTCTTCCTCCTGACAGAATCATAAAGTTCCCCTGCCCTCTAAAGTTTTAATGATCACAGTCCCACAGATCCAAAAGATGACTCAAAAAACACAACTTGCAGATCTCTTTCACTCCTCTGACACCACATGCAGGGGGAGAGTTATTGCTCAAGAGGATGTGGAGCTTGTTATTGTGGTGGTGTGTGGTGTTTTCTTTCACTCTGCCTGTCATGCAGTTTATTCTGACACCGCCTGGCTAATGTAAAGTTCAGTATTGCTTATCATCTCCCCCGCTCGTCCGTCCCTGCCTCGTAGCGGTTCCAGCATCACTTGTCTCTCCTCCACACGGCCTCCCTTCACGACTCCACGCTTCCTTGTAGGAGCACCTCCTTGTGACTGTATTAATGCTATATCCAATCCACTATAGATATACACCTACGCCTGGAGATGCATTCATGAGACAGCACCCTGGAGACTAGCGCACTTCAATAGATGCCCCCTCACAACGTCATCATTATTGTCTATATTTACTCTGTAGTGAGGTATCTGCCTGCCTGACAGTGACTCACTCGCCCATCCATTAACCACCTCCAATTTTAACCACACACATCCTTATCCATCCATACTCAGGAAGAGACGTTGAACTGACTGAAAGGTCTTACAGCTGGAGTGGCCTCTCTTTCATTGATTCAGCTACACACACAAATCAAATTTAGGCCGTGTCCTTTTTATTCGCGTCGCCCGCAGAGAGTCATGTTTTGATTCATGTAAAACCACCACCGTGGAAACAAGCAACACATCCCCACTTGAGCCTGCTTCCTGTTGTATATTTCTGTAAACATGTTTGGCTGCTCAGCATCAACATCAGTTTAAGCTTCTGTTTATTCCTCATCTCCCTCCAATCATCATCCTTAAATTATTCATGTCACCTTCTGAACAGAGTTGCAGGCCCTGGCGGAGCTAATTGGTCCATATGGTCTGAAGTTTCTGAGTGAGAACCTGATGTGGCACATCACCTCGCAAGTCAGCGAGCTGAAGGTACAGTATGATGCAACGGATGCAATGAATTACCCAGGTCACTTGAGAACTGAGTTTTACTTTTAGCCCCACAAAGGCACAGTAAGTTGTAACCCCTTCATTTTTCGCCCTCTTATCTTAAATCATCAACCCATACAATACCTAAAATATGCAAAGAGGCTACTCCACATTTAATGGATAGTTTTCAAGTAATGCATGGGGGAAATGAATTATCTACCAAATTATTTCAGATTTCAATTCCATCTTCACTAGCTTGTTTAAGAAAAATACTTTTTTTAAAATAATTTCTATTATAGGAATAGGAATTAAATGAATCTTGGTTTGCTCTCTTTTTGTCTGCTATTGATTTTTACACTGAAATTAGTTTAATGCAAAATTAATTTACAATTCAATACATTCAAATATATTATTTAAAGGTTGTTTAACAGCACTAAACTAAATGAATTCCAGTGGAGATGATAGCCACTAAGCTAGTTAGCTTTAGCAGGAGTTTAGCTTTTTTCTCAACTATGATTGGATTCAGGTATTAATTTACTTATGTGGAAGAACACACTGAATTGTAAAGATGTATAATTAATGTCAAAATTATATTTTTCATTTAAAGAGAACAGTGAGAGATAAATCAAAAAATCAGTTTAGGCTAACCCTGGATTTCCTACCAGCTAGCTTTCACATTAGCTCTCTAACTTTAGCTGTCCAGTTAGCTTTTTTCCTGCGGGAGGATGCAGTTAGAGTGGCAGTGGCTTCTCCAGCATACAGAGTGAAAAGCCTAAATTACTTAAGTGCACTAAAAGTTATGCATTATAGGCTACATTTCTTAAATGACTTAAATAACAATCTGTGTCAAAAAAAAGTCAGATCCAGTAGCTACTGCGTTTAAAAATGTAGCCTATAGTGAAATCTCTGATGACAGTCGTGAAAGCAACTTCAAAATACAATCTAGTGCAGAAAATAAATTATAAAGAATTGACACCATTTCTCATTTTGCAGGCAAAAAAGCATTTTTGTGCTTCAGAGTTACCCTTCATCTTGTCAAACTCATGTGTCTCCTTTGAAACAGTTGATACTCAGGAAACTTGTTGGGGCTGCTGTCGTGTCAGACTTCCCACTTTGACACCTATGATTGAAGCGAGGTGTTGCAGCGCCGAGGCTCTGAACAGCTCTGTCAAAGCCATGACCCGTCTCCATATACTGTAACGCCCACCTGAAGGTGGTTTTTATCACTTATTTCACTCCTGTCTCTTCCATCAGAAACTGGTGATTGAGAATATGGACATCCTGGTACAGATGAAAAACAACTTTGATAAGCCCGAGGAAATGGTCACTCTGAAAAGGAGGCTGACAGGTGAGAAGTGGAGAGGGGAACGTGGGAGAAGAGGATTGAAAAGAAAAGGATAAGGATGAAAGATGTAGAGAAGGACAAGGAACATTACAACAGAGAGAAAAGGAAGGAGTGGGCCTACTATAGATCATTTCTGTACTGACTGACGAACACATACATACATATCTTCAACATAAATCAAGTGCTCTTGTTTCTTTGCCACCTCTTCTAGAGCAGCATTCTCATTTTCTTAGAAACCGACAGTATCAGAAAGTAATCTAAGTGCAAATAACCAGGTGAGATACTTCACAATGATGATCTTACTTGCCAAGTGATTACCAACGAGTCACACATTCACAGACAGATTTGTACCAGGGCACAGATTCAGTGCTTCATAGCAGTGAGCCTCTGATCTGTTTCATATACACTTGTAGGTGGAGAGAACGTGTTGAAGAGGATGACCATCGTCGGGGTGATCCTGTCCTTCAGATCGATGGCACAGGACTGTCTGAAAGAAGTAATGTCAAACAAGATTTGATGATAATGACATGAGGGTGTGATACTTGTGAAAATGAAGACTGAAATTCATTTTGGTGATAGAGGTTTAATGAAAAGGTTTTCTTACTCGCATTTCTGAAGCTTTAAACTGCATCTCACAGTCTTCATCAGCAGTTTGAGTTGTCCTGTACTAGTTATGTGATATATATTCGATATATATCACCTCCTGTTGTCAGGTAACTGAAGTTCAGTACCATATGATGTCATACGATGACATACTGTATGAGCGAACTCCATTAGTTGCAGTTGAAAGTTCTTGAAGAAAGCTAGTAAGTGAATGTGGCAATACACGTTTCTGCAAACCACAGATATGTTGCACCTTGGGTTAAATTTTGAATTTGATGTTTTGACAACGCTGTGCTTAGGGCCCGGTTAGGTTTAGGCACATAAACCAGTTGGTTAAGACAGTCGCTAGCTCGGCAGCCTTCGTGCCACTGTCCGCTCCACATGCCGATATGAAAGTCGGGTCATAAACATGTAATTTGAACGTGATGTGTACAAACGCATCAGTGGTTTGCAGAAGACTTGACAGTCTATTGCTAATCAGACACATTATACCGTTGAACCCTCAGTGTTAATACAGTATCAGCAGAACCTTTCAATTAAAAAATGCGTTTTACAAATATAAATGAGAAAAAAATAATTAAAACATTACACTACATGCACTCCTAATCACTTTTTATATGAATCTTGAAAGAAACTGCCCTTGACTGCTTGATATATAAAGGTCTTTCCTCTGTAATATTGTGTTATATGCTCCTGTAATCTAGATCCTGCGCAAGCATTGCCCATACCTGATGGGGCCCCTCGAGTGCCTGAGAGACTTCATCTCCCCTGAAGATGACATCAAGGTAAACCACAGCTTTTACACCACTTTATGACAGCTGCAGTGTAAAAACAGGCATCCGTATATTGAGCTCCCACAGAGGAGCTGGCTGTCAGTGTGCATGAATCATCCCATCACAGTTTATCAACAGTGCATTAACAGTTTATTTTCCCAGAGCCGTTATTGTGGGAGAACTTAGGTCGAAGGCATATGATTGTATTTACATTCATCCATTTGTTTTAACATTTGAGACTTTGGGGAATTGACTGAGCCGAGGTTAGGAAAGCAGAATGTACTGGAAATACATTGTGTGGCAGAATTTCATTTATTTAGCAAACAGACAGCGTGCAATAGATCAGAGCGGGAGACTTGTAGAGGAACACAGTTTCTTATATTCTCTAGTACCAACCAAATTAAATTCCTTATCTCCCTCTGGAGCAATCCATGTGACTCATGAACTGCCCCCTCCCTTACTTACGTCTGGCCTCTGAGTGAGGCATGACAGCCGTGCCACAGCCGGGGCCAGGATAACCCCAAAGACGTCAGCAGCCCACTCATGCCTCCGTGAGAGAGACTCTGATCACCGCTGCAGCTCTGCACTCTAAACCACATCAGTGGAAACATTCTGCCCAGACAGGCCGACCATGCATGAAACCAGAAATAGAGCAAGATCAAAACCTGTGTGTCGAGACAAAGACAGCCGCCACCACTGATTTAGTGTCACTCCTCAGAGAATATGTCACTTTTACGGCTGCTACATAAAATGCAAAAAACACAGATCAGCATCCTCCTGGCTGTGTTTTGTGATGTTTCTCTGCACGGGGCTGCAACAAAATGATGAAAAATTAAATGGTGCATTAAATTTGAATTGCACTTCATGTCGGCATTATGCAACTCTTCCCCTTTAATGCTTTATGACTTTACAGGTGACTCTAAGCGTTTTTGAGCTGGCGTCCGCTGCGGGGTTGGCATGCGATATTGATCCGGCCCTCGTCGCAGCTATCAGCAGCATGCAGACAGGTAACACTGACACTATTAGTGCCAACTTTTAGTCATCATTACAGGAGAGGTCTTTCATCTCTTAACGTTTTCTTTTTAGATAACACGTCAGTCGATGAGGAGTACAAGATGTCCTGTTTGCTGCTCGTCTTCATCGCCGTGTCCCTGCCCACCCTGGCCTTGGACCCCAACTCTTTCTACAGCCGGGAGCATGGCGGTGCATATTCATTCATTCATTTCCAGCTGCTGCAGACTGCTTGACAGTAATTAGTCTCCAGACAACCCTTGACCAAATACTAATCAGTACTTCTTCCAGTCATTACTTCCCAGCTGCTGATAGTGTCTAAAAAACGGTACCCCGCCCTGAAACACGAGGCGTATTAGCATCCCTGTGTATCATACTTTCCAGTCTGACTGACGTGGTCTGAAGCAAAGTATGCTGGTTAATGAGAAACACGTTTCTGTAGAGAGACTTTTGTTTACAGATAACTTCGGCTGACGTGCATTGATACAGTTACTCTTGGCATGTGGCCCTGTTGACCCTAACCGCTTGGCTCCGAGCCTGGACCGAAACATTAAGAGCAGCGAGCAAATTGCCGAGATTTCTATCAAAGCACAGGGTGGCGTTTGTCTCTGATTATTTTCTTTTCTCTATTTTCCATTGGCATGTTTGAAATAGATTTGACCCGTGAGCGTTTACGGATCGTTAAGTAATTTTTTCTAATTGTCGGACCATGGAAACATCCTCTCTGCGACTAAAATTACAGGACATGCTATTAATTTCTTTCTGTTTTTTCGAGTGTTGAATCTTGTGTTTTATTTCCTCAGGCCACAACAATAACATCCACTGTTTAGCTGCAGCTATCAACCAGGTGGCTGCTGCCATGTTCACTGTTCAGGGCAAGAACATCGAGCAGCACCTCAAAGAGTTTCTCCTGGTGAGTTAAATGAATGAATACATGTAATACACAAGGGGTAAATGGTTTCTCAGGCCCAGTAGTCTGATAGTATTTCAGCTAAAGAGCTTTCTCAAGACTCTGCCAACCTTTGCCTCAGTCGAGGTCGAGTCCGCCAGTGTAAAAATCGTTCCAGTTGTTTGATCTTCTTAACGTTGTGTTGTTCCACAGATGGCCTCCTCTGCTCTGCTTCAGTTGGGACAAAACATGGAGAGAATGGACTTTAAAAACCGAGAGTCCGTCTACCTGCTCCTACACATGGTGAGTGGTGCTATTAATCATGTATTTTCAAATTTACAATAAGTGGGTTTATAAATTGACAAATGGAAAAACCTGTGACCCTTCATTAATTGAGGTTTTTCTCTTTACAATAAGCCACCACGCCTGCAGTGTCTTCTGTAATGGCTTATTCCTTATCTTAACGCACTACTAAATTAATCATTAACAATAAAGTCATTAAGGGCAATATTATAAATCCTTTATAATAAGTGTTCATACTTTGAAGTGGAACTGAAATTTCAAATGAATGAAGAGGTCTTTTCCATGAGAGCCCACATTAAAGTAAAGTAAGTGCAGAATAAAAGGTTTTAATCAACAACCCGATCAAATCCTCAACATATATCACAGTAACTTGTGTTGTGGAAAATCATTATCATGCAATTATAGATGTAAATATATTAAAAATTTTGTCCAAAAACAATTAAACGCATTAATGACCTTTGCTGTTGCTCTAGGTCATATGTTCCTATATTACACAAGCACTGCAGTTTAAGTCTGAATACCACATACGCCATCCTGCTGCCCTAAATACTCATTAGCACATCAACTGTGTATTAATCCACCGCTGAAAATAGTGCAATTTTTTTTTTTTTTTCTAAGATCTATGATGCTCAGTTTCTTACGAAAAAAAGTGATTTTTAGGGAGAATGTCTTCAGTAGAAATGAAGAGAAAAGGTGCAATATGTAAGAATTGGTCACCTGAATTTATACTCCAAATAAATAAGCATATCATCTGCGTAACAGCTAACTTCCGGTAACTAAAGCTGCCATTAGCTTGTTAACTCAGTTAGCCGTGCAGCCTTTTGACTAAAGGGGGAGTCTTGATGTTTACACTGCTAGCACGGGAGCTTTGGACCACTTGGACAAAGAGACTCCCGGCCTAGGGCTAGCTGGTTAGCATGCTAGCTTAATTAGATATCTCTGCAACACTGTTATTTCTTCACATTCTGTTAATCATTTTAATTAATTTGCAAATGTTCTTAACCAAAATTCTTACATATCGTACATTTAAAAATAAAAGAATCATGATTAACTCAGGTTTTATATTTTAACACTTTCACTCAGATTGTGGAGGAATCGCCGTTCTTGAGTCAAGACATGCTGGAGAGCTGCTTCCCGTATGTTCTGCTCCGAAACGCCTACAGAGAGGTGTACAAGTCCTTCATCGTCACTCTGGGCTGAAGGCTCTGTTAATCACTTCAAATGTAACCTTTATTTATCCAAGGGACTTTATTTTCATGTGCAAACATGTTATGCTTTCATTACCACCCAGTCTCTTGTTCATACAGGTCATTCACACCTGGTTAACCGCAGCCTTAAGAGAATTTCTGTCCTAGTTAGTGTTGATAATGCTTCCTGTGAGTCAGCTCTCATTGTTTCCACATTACATTTTATAAAAAGTAGACTTGCTTTGATCTGCCGGTATCACTGTGTGGATTCGACTGCTGTATTATTACTAAAATCAGCTTGAGTTGTTCAAATGCAAGTCAGGTATATTCTCTAACATCCCTTTTATATTTTACTTTGCTGTGAGACACCATGAGTGCCGTGACATGTTGAGAATCACACCACATTTATATTTTGTATTAATAGTTGGTGTTTAACATTTTCCATGAATAAAGATGATAATAATATGCTTGTTTGTTTTCTTTTTGGTCTATATCCAACGAGTGCCCCTCGTCTATTTGCAGTCTGTCCTCCACCCCTCGACACCCTCCCATTCTTCCTCCCTGGATGAGAGTCCTCTTCATTTTTCATGTACAATTTAAATGATGCACTCCAGTTTTGCAGAAGGGAAAGTGCTCCTTGCCAATTTTAGAAGACGCCCCTTTAGTGTTTTTATTTTGCAACCGGCACCGTCCTTCTGCTCTTCCTTTTTCCATTTTCTTCGGTCTCCTCCATTCTCACCCTGTTCTATTCTGCAGCTAAATGTGTGGTTGCCACACTGGAGATACGGATGATCACATCCGTTTGCGCAGAGTATGTGTGTGCGTGACGGAAGCCGGCCTTCTCACATGAGAGCACAAGCAGTTCAATTCCCACAACGGGCGACACATGTGAATACACAGATGAGCATTTATACATAAACAAATGACGGATCCTAAAAAAAGCACATCATTAAATGCAAACAATAAAATTAAACTTTATGCTTGAGTGTTTGTTACTTAAAAAGCTAAACTAAAACAAACCAAAAAAACATTCAACCTCAGATAGTTAAATATATAATGTGCCACTCAGGGAAAAAAGAAATAGATTTAGAGGCAATAACGTCAGGTGGGAGGTTTGCTCATTGTTATTTCATCATGCTTCCCATTAGGCACCAACCAGACTCGTAAGCTGGCCCTTGTGTGTCAGATACTTAATGCTTTTTACTGTTATTAAGATTTTATGGGACTTTTTCCTTGCCTTCTCACTATTTAACATTTATAAGCAGTACATAAACAATGAATAAACGTTTATAACACACTATAATGCAGTTGTAAGCAGATTTAAAGGTCATATTGATAAAAAAGAAATGTATGTAGCTAGCGTTAGCGATATTAATGTTAGATAGTGTTAGGAAAGTTAACAGCAATATTAGCTAGTGCACAAACTGTTAACACTCGAGGGGGGCGATGATTCAACAGCGGTGTGGCGTGAATGCAATGGAGGGGGAGATGGAGTGACACTTATTTAGTGGCTGAATGTTATGAATCACATCTTTGAGTGTTTAGACTTCTCCTGTGGAGATCCCTAAGTGGAGGCTGGCGTATAAACAGATAATAAATGATAAATAGTAAAACACAACACTGTGTCTTTATTGGAGAAGTTATAATTGCTGACAAATACTGTGCATTAATAAAACACACAGCATATATGTCCAACTACATTATAACATGTCATAAGTCATTTATTAATGTGTGTATACTATAAGTGGAGTTAAACCAAAATGTTATTATAAGTAGTGTAGTTTTATGTGTGTCTGTTGGGTGTTTTAATTCATCTTGTTTGCATGCAACACAAACTATTCCCTCCGCAGTGCATCCTGTCCCGAGACACCGAGGACTCTTAATGGTGGAAACTCTGTTCTCCTGATATAAAGACTCTCTGCTGATTGTGTTGGGCACACAGCGCTTCTCTCCTGCTGACACTGAGGATCACACACACACACGAGCTCACACATGCTGTACACACAACACTAGATGTATCAGAGTGTAAACACAGAGCGGCGCGGATTAACATAAACTACAGCACTATATACGCACACACGCTCAAGCAGAGGACAGTCACACACAGATTTATAGTAACACACAGAAGCTCATTGTGTGTCTCTTTCAGTCACACACATGGTCTTCAGCAGCGTTCAGAGGTCATGACACCAACCTGCAAGAAACACAGAGCAGCTGATAGACATCTCAGTCTGGAGACATGGAGCACCACACTGGAACGGTAAGAGCGCCTCTTATAGTTAGCATTGTTAGCATTGCAATGCTAATGTACTGATATTGTGCAAGAAATGTTTACCGTGTTCATGAACTTAGTTTAGCACAAATTTGGTCAAAAAATATTAAGAGAAAAAATTCAAATTTTAACCATCTTGAAAACCAATAACAACACTAAGAGTCATCTCTGTGAGGCTGTACATGCTAATGTCAGGATGCTATCATGCTTAGAATGACATTAATAACATTGATTTTCAGCTAGCGGGTAAAATGTTTTGTATGGCCACTATCTTAGTGTGGCATGTTAGCACACATTTGCCAATTAGCATAGCAGGGGTTTCTTCATAAACTCGAGTGCTGAACAGAAGTAACATTTTGACTTGATGATGGTGTGAGCTTAAAGGTTAAGAGGATTTATTCATACTGAGGCTACTGAAGTTAATGTTTATGATGTCAATTATGAGTCAATCCACTGTAGAAGCGAGTAAATGATTTCAAGGACAAGTATAAGAAGAAAAAGAGAACCACATTTTTTAATTATGGCTTTTTGTGGAGCAATGGTTGCTACTTCTGTACATGGGACATGTGACTGAGTTTGTATTGCAAAAACTTTATCTTTTCATATTGGCAAAAGATGTTGGATTGTGAGACTTGTGCTGCAGCCTGAATGTAGCCCATCCTCTAGGGACCGTGTATGTCTGTACAAAAGTTAATGGCAATCCATCCAATAGTGGCTGAGATATCTGAGTCTTGGCCGATCGACAGCCTGCCAACAATATCTTTATTTATCTTTCTGTGACGGCGTCGGTTCGTAATGTTTCCTCTTCGTCGGTCTGCATAGCACAAACTAACACAGTGGTGATTTTCAGCGGGTTTATATGTCTGACTGTCGGTCTGTGGACAGATCTTTGTCAGCTCGATGGTGTTACACATGTGAAAGATACAGTCACAAAACTTTATAGATGTCTAGTTGAGATTGAAATGAAGGTCAAGTTGGAAGATGGGCGTTGTCTGAACAAGGGGGCCAGAAGTAGAGACATAGCCCCTCCACCTTACACAACCTGGCCCACCAGTAGCGGGAACTATCACATAAACTATTTTGAGTACTTTACCAGGTGTTTATAAGTCTGTTTATCTGTCTGTAGACGTATTTTGTCAACGTGATAGCAGATGCAGTCACAAAGAGAAGTTACGCTGATAGTTTTAATGTCATTTTCCGTTGCTATGAGCACCAAAAACAAGATTCCATCCACATACTTTGTATTCGGCTGGTAGTAAAAAAACTCAAATAAACAAAATAAACCAAAAATATTTGCCCAGCCAAATACTTTAGGAGCAGTGCTGCTGGCAGGGGGTTAGGGACACGGGGTCAGTTGTCCAGGCCCGGGGTCATGAGAGGAGATCGTCTTGTACTGGGCACGAGCAAGTCTTTCGTCTGTCCATGCTGTTCAGAATTGGGATGAACCAACCCCTGAATCAAACCCAGATGGTTGGGTGTGAGGTTCATTCCAGAGACCAGAGCGACTTGAGATAATAAACTTTGGACCCTTTGACCATTTTTATTTAGTCAAAAATCCTTTGACTTGTAAAACAGAAACTGTTGTAAAAACAAAATATGATGCTCTCTGTGCCCCTCAGCACCCCGACAGTCTCGAACATCCAGTTCCCATGCAGACACACGCAGCATTAGATGTGATTAATGGTGCCACAAAGTCAGATTTCTCTCTCTGAAGTGAAGAGCTTGTGAGTAATAATGGGCTCAGGTCCGCGAGTGGACAGATCGAGATCAGAGGGTGTTCGTTCGTCATCATCAGAGGGAGACGGAGAGGATGACGGATGAGTGGCGGAAAACAAAACAGCGTAGAAGCAAAAGACTGGCAAGCACACAAAGGGAAATTAGCTCTGAGGTTTTTAAGGACTGTAAGTGACACTAGATTCATCACAGTATGAATGTGACGCATCGTTCGTTTCTCCACAGCATCAAAGATTGCTTTTGGTGGAAACAAAACGGCTCAAAGTGACACAGGAGACGGAGAGTCACATGTCGTTATGTTACTTCTCTTCATTTTTTGCAATATGCCGTGGCATGTCAAAGAGCATGGGAGCATGAGAGTCAGTCTGACCCAGCAGGACGAGCGAGGAGGGAGGCGGACTGCAGGCAGGGGCTTTCCCAAGCCACGTTGTCGCACTGCTCTCACAATGAATAATCTATAAATAAAGACTAGTAACCTCATATCTGTAAAAATGTTTAGGGATGACTTTCATTGTCTTGTCTGATCTTGTAGGTCTCCTTTTTTTTTTCCTTTTTTGGTGTCTGGATGTACAGAAATATTCCTTTTTTGGCCAGAAGTCCTCTCCTCGCTGCTCAGGAAACACTCAGCTGACATTTATTGATGTGGCATTTTCAGTAAAAATATTTTGACTCTTTATTATGATTGGAAGCTGCCACAACTGCCGCTACACTTTGTGTTTGTAAACGCAAGCATTTTCTTTTTGTGTGGTGGATCATCTTCAGCAGTGAAAAAAAAAAACAGGCAACCTGTCACAGCAGTCCAAGAAGTATTAATTTATCTCAGAGCGCACCTTGTTTTTCTGCCTCTCAGGTTTTTCTCTGTACACAGCAGTATCAAGAACAAGCAGTTAACCTATGGGGCTGTTGTGGGTGGTTTTCGAGGACAAGCTTTGTTTATGTGTTTTTGCTGCGGGTGACTCTGGTGGGTTTCAGTGAAAGACTCTCTGTGTAGTCCCCTAATTTGTGGCTGCGGTGGAAAATTCTCATTTGGGATTTGAGTACACGCGGCTTGAAAGCCTCGCAGTCAACACTTCATCAGTGAGTGAGGTCAACTCAGTCACACTTCACACAACGGGTGTACACATATACACAAACACCCACTCACTCAAACACACACACACACACACACACACACTGACACAGTTTAGGCCTGCTCGGCCAATCAGAGTGAAGTGTAGTAGGTCCCCCCAGAAGTGGGTGGGAGAGCTGTTGAAGCAGAAGTCTGTCTCAGGACACACAAAGTTTTACGTTGGTGGTTTGGAGAACTTTTTCTGATTACTACCTCTCTGCAATAATTTTCCTTTTTTTAATCCTATTACTGTTTTTTTTGTTGAACTCTGGGGTCCATTAGTGCACAGCTTGAGCGTGGAATGGCTGAACTGGTGCGAATCCGTAAGAAACGGCTGCAGATCCCCATCTCTAGGTAAGATTAGTACAGTTTATATCACAGTTAGTTACCTGCCTATTTAGCCTTGAAATTAGGCTCGGGGGCTTTATTAATGATGCTTTTAAAGGATCATGGTTAATCACTTTTTAGTTCAGTAAGTGTGTCTGGATCATATTCTGCTGTAGGAGTTTTCTTGTTCTGCAGCAGTGGAAATATGTGAGTCAAAACTACACCCTGCACAGTGATGAGAGATAACACCGCAGCCCTCAGTGGATTGTTTATGACACATTTTATCTCTGCAGTCTTGATCTCTGCACAGCAAAGAATGAGAAGTGAATCCTTACCTCGACACGCATCCTTTCTGAGAGTTCTTTCTTCCTCTTTATTTTCGATTTGCAGGAGATTTTTAAATATTTCATGGGGTCATCAAGATTATCCTCCAGACTAAACTTAGCAGCATGTGAGAGCAAACACTTGTCACTCCAAGTGCTTGTGCTAACACACATCTTACTCATGCACAAGATGTGGGAGGAAAGTGCTGCAGAGGTGACAGGTCATGTGGTTTTGTTTTGGTTAACACATTGATGCACCAGTGTCTGCAGGGTCAGAGCTGGAAAATTTGCGAGGTGTCTGCAGGGTTGTTTTTTTTTAGCCAATCTGAGGCAATTTCTACAAGTGACAAGTCTTTGCACTTTTATGGTGATGTAACATATAATCTGACGTTTGTGTTTTCTTCTTTTCCCTCAATTAAATGTGCAAACAGAAATGTTTTTGCAGATTTTTGCTGACAGAGCTGATACCATTCAAACTCCTCCACCCTGCTGTGCTAGTAAGGACGACACTATGCAGTGTGTAGATTCAACAAAGTCGGAGCCAAAGGAGGATTTGTCATTTCTCTCTATAAACAAAGTTTCACGACTGCACTTGACGAGTAATTTCCTGTAAACGTCCCGACAGGAGCTCCTCTGCTGCGAACAGTCGAAACAAAAAAGACTGTGTTATCGCGGAAAGATTACTTGAGATCGAATGTGAGCGGTGGCATTCAGATGCATGCTATTTTTGTGACTCGACAGCTTTTGAAAGCCCCTGCCAGCGTGATAAACACTTGAAAAGCTGTGAGCGTCTCATCCCCAGGAGTTGGCTCCATGGCGTGTCGTGGCACTGTCTGAACACAGTCATTCTGGTCAATGCACCATACAGGGCGGCCCACCAAATTCTCCGTAGCACAAACGTGTTGTCATACCAAACGAATCCTTCTTTCACACGGCCAAAGTCGAAAGTTATATCAGAGCTTTAAAATGCGATGAAAGCTCTTGGATTCATCATTGAGATGAGATTACATTAACACACTGCAGGTGGGTTGCACTGTAGGTGACACACGCTCAGAGCATTTGCTTTTTATTACGCTGCAGGAGATTTCCTCCAGCCAGTCCTCGATCGTAATTCGATTAAAAGTTTCAAAACCGGGAATGAGCAACATGTTCTCAGACAGGATCAGAATGAGGCTAACACTTAGAAACTCAAAAACATCTTTTTTTTTTCATGAACACTTTGTCAAAATGTGGGTTACATAAGCCCTCAACCATGGGAAGTTTTCCTCTCATGGAAAATTTGGCACTAATGATGCCCTTCTGCCACTGGCTCTCTTTATGGGCAGCCTGGCACTTAAATCACTTCCAAACTCTTTCCTCTCATGAGGGTTTCTCAACCTGTTGTTAAGGCACCTTGTTCCACTCACTCAAGACAATGACAAGTGCTGACAATCTGTTCTTACAAAGCTTCTTTCAAAAGTCCCCATTACGTTCAAAATGACCTTTATTCTGGAGCTATAACTTTTACTGCCGTACCCCGTGTGATTTAATGTGAAGACTTTAACGCCAAACTGCTGTAACCTCCAAACATTTTCACACCGCTCTTTTTTGAGATGACATTTTCAGGACTTCCAAAAACTGGATTTTATTTTGTTATGATCACATAAAATTTAATTGTGTTTCCTGCCAGGCTCAGGAGCATGCTGAAGCAGCTGGAGGAGAAAGATGTCGACTTTGAAGAAATCAAAAAGAATCTGGATTTCACGGCGTCCTTACTGGAGGCGGTTTACCTCGATGGATCAAGGTAGAACAAAGTAGAAAAATGTGATTCTGTAAAGCTATTTTATTGACATTTTCTGCTGAGCGACTTTGTTTTCCAACAAGATTAGACTTAATATAAATCCATTATTGTATCTGTCCTTACTTATCGCGTGCAGGGTGGTAAATAAGTAGAGGACTGAGGCGTATCCCAGTTCACTCACAGGTCACAGGGCTAACACTTCACCAGTTAATCTGTTTGTGGTCTGAGGGAGGACAGCAGAGCACTCAGAGGAAGGCGAGGCACCACACCAAACTGATCTTACTTTTTATTTATTCTAAATTGGCTTTTCTTTGCCGAAGGCCTCGCGAATCACTAACAATGGCAGTCAGGCTGATTATGAGGTGCCAAGATGCCAATAAAAAGTTAGGAAATCTGAGCTAAATGGTCTAATAGACATACAAATGACAAGGCCACCAAGAATATGTCCCTTTTATAATTTAAAGCCCATACGAGCTTTCATTATTCGGCTGCTTAAATGGCAAAAGACAACTTTTGGGTTTCTTTATCATTCTAAAGTAAATACTGACTGCACAGTGTAACGGCTACAGAAAAATAACACCATCCACATATGGAGCAGTTCCCTTAAGTCTGGCTTTTACTCAGCCGGCTTGATTTTTACCACAAAAACGAAAGCCAAATTGTGGCACAAAGAAAGCCATTACGCAGCCTGAACAGGAAGAGGCATTGTTTACCTCGGTCCCAATCCAACTGCAAAAGAAAAATAACCTGCTGATGGAGGATGAAAAGAAGGCGAAGAAGGAGAGAATATAGAAACAAGAGTGAACAGATGGGCATTGACCCGATTGGAGAGCTCTCTGGTGTTGTGTCCAAGTGTGTTTGACATGCGTTCCTTCTAACCCCCAAGAATCAAGACTATGTGTTTAACTCTACCTTTTCATGGCGCTCAGATTGCAGTTTTCTTCGATCAAATCAGGATTCTTATTATTGTTTTTTTTTGCTTTGGACAGTAGCCAGGCAGTTAACGGTAGCCATGTCGCTAAAACCACAGGAAGACACTGAAAGAGGGGAAGTTGAAGAGTTGTCTGTTTCTGTTTTAGTAACCTGCAGACAGGAATTTAAAAATAAGTTCATTTTGACTTCTGGTTTCACACGGGACACAAAAAGCGGTCTCCTCCGTTAAAGACTGCGTTCGACCCATCCATCCACCTTGACCTGCTGCCAAATGGGGCTTGCTTGCTCTTAACACTGCATCACCTCACTTTTTTTTTTTTTTGCTGTGTCAAGAGTAGGCATTTAATCACACGTAGAAAGGAAAAAAAATGGCATGTTACTCACACTGCATTTTGTTTTTCTCCTCTCAGGCAGTGTCTGGAGTCTGAGGACGACCTCCAGCAGCTGCAGTCAGACGGCGTGCCTTCAGAGGTCACTGATTGGCTGGCATCCACCTTTACCCAGAGGGTCCGACGGCCTGTACGACGCTCAGACGAGAAGCCCAAGTTTCGCAGCATCGTGCACGCCGTGCAGGCTGGGATATTTGTGGAGAGGTCAAACAACACATACGTTCATTTCATCTCTATTTGGACATCCAGTGAAGCTTAACAGCACCAGTCACACAGCTATATGTTTTTTTTTACGAGACTTAAATACAATAAAATTAGGAAGTGATCATCGAATGTTATAAAATTGTCACGTAAATGACTGATTTCACCGTCCGACCTATAACTCTATTAAAGGCTCACAGATTGTTGTTAGAGTCACAGCCACAGAAAACACAGACAGCTGCACTGGACCGTGAAACATTAGCCTCCTTTTGTCTTTAAAACATCCTTCCAAAGGGGACAGGGACTTTGGAGGATTTATATAAACAGCTCCTGAGACGAGTTCGCTGCACAGTGTCAACATCTGAACTTTAACTGAACTCAACATAAACATTTCATTATTCCAGGATGTTCAAGAGGGCCTACACGGCAGCCATGCCAGACCAACCTGCGGCGGTCGTAAACTGCCTCAGGGTAAGCCTCCACCGATCGTAAATCTCGCTGTGCGTCGTGTGTTTGTGCAATAAATCGGACATCACAAAAGGGATCGTACACAAACCGCAAGTATGCATCAATAACACAGTCACTTTCCTCTCCTTCTCCTCAGGATGTTGACCGCTGGAGCTTTGACGTGTTTGCCCTGAACTCAGCCAGCTCCGATCACGCACTACGAACTCTGTTCTTTGAGCTGATCACGAGATATGGGCTCAACAGCCGTTTTAAGGTCTTTGATCTTTAGATTTCATTGCACGGTATATAGAGTGCACCTTCTATACAATATGTTATCATGGAAATACAAGAATGTCAGTGCTGTGGAAACAACATTTGACTTTAATGTGATTATTACTACCCTTGACTTTACTTTTGTGGGAAATGTGTGTTGTAACGTGCAGATATAATCAGGCATATGGGTTTTATTATCAATCTGTGGAGTTTGGAAGAACAATGAGATGATAAATTATGTGTGCAAAAGTCACACGCATCATACTGTAGGCCGTGACAGGCTGTTGTAGCTTTTATTGTTGACTCAGACGTTGTGAACCATGGATTTTTAAACACAAGCTAGACTATGACGATTATGTAATACACTTTGCAGATCCCCATCTCGTGCCTGACTGAGTTCCTGTGTGCACTGGAGAGAGGATACTGCAAACACAGCAACCCCTACCACAGCCACGTTCATGCTGCCGATGTGACTCAGACTCTGCACTGCCTGCTGCTGCGATCTGGACTTGTGGTAAACTGGGCGCACTTATTAATCAGATTTGTGGTGAAATGCGTCATGCCATTTTTTTTTTAAAGGAATAGGCTGGTGTTTTTTTTTTGTATTGTCCTGATTGACAACAAAACCTGTGAAAGATTGAAAACAACAATGTGCTAAGCTGCAAGTATTCTTCTTCAGGATGAAGCAATAATAATATGGTTGTCAACATTTAAAGTTCAATATCGGGTGAAGTCTGTCAATCAACTGACTGTGTTTGAGGACCATGCATCAGTGATGTAAACACCTCGTCATCGGCTCTGAAAGAACATACCCAGTACAAAGATGTGGCTCATTTAATGTTTTTTAACCGTGCTAGAGGGAGTATTTTTTTTAAATCTTGACAACTATTGACTTTATTGCCTTAAAAACTTTGTGCAGACATTCATGGTCCCCAGAGGATTCAGCCTAACGACTTTGGTCAACCCCTCTAGTGCCACCATGACATTTGTTGAGTTTGAGTGAAATGTTTTAACAGCTAATGAATGGATTACCATGAAATGTGGTACACACATTCACGTTCCCCTCAGGATGAATATACTCCTAACTTTTAATCTCCTGACCTTTATTCATGAGATCTGTGAACCTGCAAAACTAATCTTTGGTTTTGCAGGTTTTTTTGACAGTACAAACTGTTCTTCTCACAGTACAGTGCGTGCACCCTGCTACACGTGAATTATGTTTTTATACCCATTTGTTTTGTCTCATCTGTCTATCAAGCACTGGCTGACAGAGCTGGAGGTGATGGCGTCACTGTTCGCTGCAGCCATCCACGACTACGAACACACGGGAACCACAAACAACTTTCACATCCACACAAAGTAAGGTCTTTTTCTGATTCATGTTTTATTAACCCTGTCCTGTTACGGTATATATACTAGACACATCCTGTTGTGAGAGTGTAAAATAGTAAGAGATGTCAGAGAACGTAGAAATAGTAGGATGGAGTAGGATGGTGTTTCTTCAGGCCTTTGTGCCATTTTAGAAATAGAGAGGGAGAGAGCGCTCTAAAGCAAACACATCTTCATGGAGGGAACACAGTATTTTTAGATGTTGATTTTCCACATAGGAGGGCTGAAGAACGCAGTCTCTTGGCACCCATCATCATCATCATCATCATCATGATTTATTCTGGGAATTATTACTGTCCACATTAGAGAACATGTCTAAGTTACAGAAACTAAACATTGCATCTAGCTTAAAGTTGTACCCAAACCACGCTGGCCCAGGCTTTGTTGTTTTTTTACTTCATAAAGAACACTGGCTTCAATTCATGTTAGTGATGACTGAGACAAGTTAAAAAAAAAGAAAAAAACTCCTGCAGCAGAAGGCACATCTCCACTGTCCGCCTGCTTCTCAACATTTTGCCAAAATGTGACTCGATAAATAGCTTCATGTTGTGCAGCGTGGGGCTCCTCAAAGCTTCGCAGCTCTGACTGAGGCTGTACATGATTCTGCAGAATGAGATGTCAATGCATTCAAAGTTCCTATGTATGACTGCAAAAAAGGGGACATGTTTCCCAAAAGACTCAAGGTACTAAAGTAAAAACCCCTTTATCATGGCGTATTTTATGTCTATGCTTTATTTAATTGGTATGACTGTCACGCTGAGAACAGAAGAAATTGGACTCAAATGCAGGAGACGGCAGGCAGGAAGATCAATGGATGAAGTTTTATTCCAAACCAACAGCAGCAACACGCAAACACAACATGACTCGACAGAGACTGAAGTCAAGACAGGACTTAAATACAAACAAAACTAATGAGGGGAGGAGGTGCAGGTGAACACTGGGAACAGAGCTGGTTTAACGAAAGGTGATGCAGTGCAGGTGCGGAGGGAAAGCAGTGTAGGGAGGAACACATTAAAGACAACACCCAGAAAACACACAAAACACAAGTAAAAGAAGTTGAAATGATAGGAGCATGACGATTACAGGTTTCTAAATATTTCTAAAAAGAAACTGATGAAGTGAGTCTAGATTCATATGAACGTTCCTCATGAATATATAATTTCCTGGCAATTACAGGGTAAAATGAAATAGTGTTCAATTTCTAAAGATCTCATTAATTACAATTAATTGCTGGATTTAATCCTTTAACCAAAGCACCGGAGCTCGGCTGAACTAGCAAAGATTTGTCTGCAGGCAAGTATTCTTAAAAAGAAACACAAATCTGATCAGATCTGTTAAGATGAGATTTGGACCTCACTGTTATACTAAGAGCTTTGTACAGCGAATAATGATTTTGTCTTTATCAGAGCAAGAAGAGGCAGTGGAAGTGTAGGTGTTTAAACTGCCTGCCCCCTTTCTATTAGCTGTCAAAGAGGAGCAGATTCTGGGGGTCACTTACACTGAATCATAAAACCACAGCATATGTGATTTAAAAAACACATCAAACCTCTGAGAAAGCATCATAGAAAGATCAAGGACAAGCAAGAATAACTGTGGGCTCAGTACATTTCTTCCAACCATAGATATTTTACATAATTAATATTGCATTGATACATACATAATATTGCATTTCTTTGAGTTCAGTTTTCAGTTTTTATCTTGTGACATTCACTGGTTAGGTTAAGCCTCAAAACCAGTTGGTTCATGTTTTGGCTTCAGCCACTTGTTTCAGAAATTGTCTCCTTAGAATTATCCAGTGGTTTCACATTTAGAAATTTTGATTACTTTATTACTAAATTACTAAATTACTAGCTTGGCGACCCTAAGGTCATTCACATGTAATGTTATGTGTTACGTGATATGACATGTGTTGTAGAAATATCAATATGGTACGTAGCCTGTGACATGTGTAAATGTGAATGTAACAGTGGTTTGCAGAAACATTCACTGCCAGCATGTTATCCTGGCGACTTTTGGGTTGACTGGGATCGGTTGGCGTAAGCTCTAAAATAACCACTGATTGGAAAAAACTTTTTTTCTGTACTTTCTACCCTTTTATAAGTTATGTACATTATGCAAATGTGTGAACACAAGATGCCTGATTTAGAAATTAGTTAATTAACTTGCTGTACTGAGTCATCAATGCCCACATGGTGTCAGTTTTTATCACATCCCATTACCTCTTCACCACTCTTAAATTCATCATTACAGACCTACAGTCCTCATGCTTGAATTACTCCCTGAGGACTTTATCTCATTCTCACCTCTTCCTCTCCGAACCACCCCAGAATTGTACAGCTCCACCTTCCTCACACTGTTTTCCCTGTTTTTTCTGTCTGCCAGGTCAGAGTTTGCTTTGATCTACAACGACCGGTCGGTACAAGAAAGTCATCACCTGAGTGCAGCGTTTCGCCTGCTGCAGGACGACCAAATGAACATCTTCACTAATTTGACAAGAGAGGAATGGATGTAAGACGACAACATTTTTACCATCTAGAACTATGTTGTGTATTGTTGTTTCACATTGAGACATAGAGGAGCTGCCCTTTTTATAGAAAATCGTTACTCAGATTACTTTATGGGAGCTCTCAAAGATTCTGAGCATTTGTTTATCTCGTTCTTGGGGGTAAATGGTTAAATTATGTGAATAATACATGATGGTAAACATCCATATAATCGAAGAGTAACAGCTTCATTATGATTCTGTGTTTTCTACCAGCTATCAAAGGGTTACAGAGAGAAAAATCTATCTTAGACGAGGCAGAGTTACTAAAGTTAACTCAATAAACCAATAGACCCAGCCCGTTCTGAACAAAATACATGAAGTGCTCTTTTCAGCAGTACTGTAAAACTGCTCTCCACCTACGTGACTTCACAGCTGCATGCCACAAAGGTCATCTGAAAATTCACTGTAATAGAAATTAGAAATGTTGGCCAACAAACTGTCAAGGTTTGGAGAAATAAAAGTCACAACACATTCTGCAGTGAGCTCATGCAGCATTTCCAAAGGATAAAGCAATTTTCTGGGTTTTTCTTTTTGTCAACAAATCCAATGAGAAGAAGAAAAAACAAGAATGAACTGATCCTCTTAACAAGTATTAGCGTGTGTGTAGCCAAAACCAAATATAGCTTACTTCTTTGTGCCATTGTACTCCATTGTCCAAAAGCAGAGCACATTAATGAGCCTCAGTGTTACACTGAGTTCCTTAATTACAATGAACATAGGCACTGTAGTTTATTTTGAGTCAATCCCAGATACACCATCCTGCTGCTGCACTGTTAGAGGAGACCTATTATGTTTTTTTTGTTTCCTTTCCTTCAGTGGTTAATAAAGGATCTTGTGCATGTAAAAGATCTTGAAAGTCAAAATGATCAAACTCTGCACCAACAGAAGCTCCTCTCTCCCGCAGAAAACACTGCTCCTGAAATGTCTCGTCAGTAGTCCCGCCTTTAATTCTGCGACTTTGTGACATCACACTATGTCACCATGTCACACATTTGTGTAATTAATGCCCAGCAGCTAGTTTGGCACTAAGAATTAATTCAGCACAGCTGCTCTGTTGTTGTTAGCAGTGCTGGCTCTGGTGTGTGTGAGCTGACCAATCAGAGGAGACTGGGTAGGAGGGGGCCTTAAAGAGACAGGAGCTTAAACAGAGGGTGAATACAGTGCTGCAGCACCTATTTAGCTGTTTTTAAAAGATGTGTGACCTGTTTTTATAGAATAATACCGCTTTATCATTTAAAATCTAAATAAAGGGGTATGATTGTGTTGATGGACTTGAAAGGGCTTTGGGCAACAGGGTGACATATTGACAGTGGGGGACAAAAACCCCTGATGATAATCATCTGCTCAGCTTGAACTGTCCTTAAATGAGGCTTTGAGTCCTCACCAGCTACACAGCTGCTCCTCTGCTGACCTCTGATCTCTTAAGAACAAATTCTCCTTCAGGAATCAATAAAGGATCACATTACTATTACTGTTTGGTGACTCATTTACGAACAGCAGTGAGATATGACTGAGTCACTATGGGCTTCCTGTGATTCAGAGATGTTGTCAGGGAGCTAGAATCATTGTATTTTTCCATTTTCTTTATCAATGTCATATGTGACGTTCATATGAAGGTAAAAAACAAAATAAGTGAACTATGGTTAATGGATATTAACCGAGATGTAAAACTAAATTGATATAAGTTCATTTTCTCCCTGTATTTAATCAGTTTCTGCAATGCTTCACAGTTTGTGAAGAAAGACAACAGTTTTTATTTTCATGCAGACTTCACATATCACAGATACAGTATGTGACTGTTATTCATAGGAGAGCTCTGCAGATATCACCAAAGATAAACACCAGCAGCATGCTGTAACAGGCTTTTATTGCAGTCAGTGTTACCATGGGAACAAGAAAATCTATCAGGAAACCTACAACCCCATTGTGTCCTGTTTGCCATTTTCACTTCATACAGCTCCTTCCCCCTAATCCAGGATCAGCTGTGTGTCTGTGTGTTTTTGTTTACAGGGAGCTGCGGTCACTTGTTATAGAGATGGTGTTGTCCACAGACATGTCATCCCACCTACTCCAAGTCAAAGCGATGAAGGCCTGTCTACAACAACAAGAACGGTAACGCTAATAGACTGCCGCTCACGTCGTGCTGCATAATCAAGAGGTCATCAGATGAGTGTTCGGAGGAGCAGTTGAATAAAACCTCCTGCACACAGAGGCAGACAGGCAGGCAAATTAGTGTCGCGCTGGCCGCTGTCCAGTCTGCTTTTTAGGCATGTCTGAGATGCACAACAGAAAAAACAAAACAACAAAGTGCATCGTGCTTTCTCTTACAGGATCGACAAGCCCAAAGCTCTGTCTCTGTTACTACACACTGCTGACATAAGCCATCCATCCAAGCCCTGGGCGCTGCACTCTCGCTGGACCAAAGCGCTGATGGAGGAGTTTTTCAGGCAGGTAGGAACTCTAATAGACCTGAACTGACAGTCCGACTGTGTCTCTGCTTGTCTTTCTTAGCGCTGGCATCAGTCACGTAGATTATTGTGCAGTAACAAGGTAATTTATTTGTCATTATACAACGCAGGGCTGCATAATGACATTAAAGTTGGTACCTCCAGAGTCAGGTCTCTGTAAAGATGTGGGAACAACAGTCTCTGATTTCCCTGTTGTCTGGCAAGCTAAATCCTATTTCATTCATTTCAATTCCCTGCATTAGCCAGATATAGCCTCAAATCCAACCTGGATTAGCACGAGTCTTATCCCAGCTCTCAGCCTCTCCTCCCTGGGGCGGTCCAACTGGTCAGGTTGGATGGTCAAAAGATGCTGTTGGCAGTCGTCTTCTCAAAGTCCCCTGTTTTAATCCACTTCTGCATAAATTATGCTTTTATCCAAAGTGTCTTACAATTAGTGCATTTAAAAGATTTCATCACAAGACAACAGTGGGACCAAACAAATATAATATAAAGCTTCCAGACTTTCAAGTCCATAAAAAAGTAGGTTACATACAAATGAAAATAGTTACTATAAAAATACTCAAACAGTTTAAACTGAAGTCCCACCTCCGCTGGGCAGGTAGCCAATCATACTTGAGGAAGGGGTGGCCAATCAGAATTCAGGGACATGCCCCTGTTCCCAAAAGAGTGAACTATTCCTTTAAGCATCAACAAAACTAGAACACCCCAGGTCAACTTTTGAAACACGTGGTTTAAGCCAAAACATGATCCATTCCCAACGCCAACCAAATGGTTTTGGGGCTTAACCTAACCAGACCATAAGCACAGTGTTGAGATAAAACTGAAAACTGAACTCAAAGAAACGCAATATTGCAAAATATCTGTGGTTTGCAGGAATGTACATTGCCCACATTTATTCCCATAACACTCACATTCAAGGATCGAGAACAAGTAAATGTTTTAGCATTTTTTGCTTGGAAACAAAAGACTTAAATAGTTGATCGACTATCAAAAAACTGAATTTATTTCTTTATATTTTTATATTTATGTTTGTATTCATTTATTTATTCTCGTTCATTCCTAGTTATGTAATGTTGTTTTGTGTTTGTATTGTGAAGTCTCACTGTGAGTACAAATCCCATGTGTAACATTTCCACTGACGTATTAGAAAGAGAAGAATTACCTTCACATATTCTCAGATCATTTCTTCTCAGGCTCTGCTGCTCTTTCATGTCTCACCTTCAGTGCCTATCTGACCGGTTTGATCTGTTATCTTTGCTTGATTGATGAGTCAAAGGTTGGACTCCTAATAACAGCTCAACAGTTTTTGTAAATGACTCATCATCAGTCTGAGAGTGCGAGTGGGAAACCTTCAAAGAGGTTTTCTACGTCAAAGCTAAAGAAAACAACATAAATAGCACCTCGGGTACGAAGCAGAGACAGTCAGAGAGAGGAAAAGAGAGGAAAATCTCTTTGAAACGTTTCTTTGAACATGTTCTTTGTTGCCACACTGGAGCTTACGAGCTCAAATATTTGAGACGAGATTCAATTCTGGGAACAAAATTCCTTAAGAATCGATTGAAGCAAACCATTTAATCTTGTTGAAATGGTGATGTTACCTTTCAAAACTCCCAAACCTGATGAAAAAATGAGGCTAGAAGTTCATTCTTGACCTTTTGAAACAATATCTGTAATAACATAATTACAGCTAAAAGAAGATTGTGAAAGCTTAGCTTTTATTTGGTTTAACTTCCTCACTCAACAAGCCAAAGTTGATTATGAATAATAGAGTTGAATTTGTTATGTCCATCGTGTGAACCAGGACCAGTAATTGAATTATTATGATAACTGTTTGCTGTTAGTGGAAAGTATTTATGTGGTGTTTGGATAGTGTGTTCATGTTCTGAGAGTCTGGTGTATTGACTTCTTGTTACTGAGCATTTAAAGTTAGTAACCTGCAGCACTACAACAGTGAAACTGCAGGTTATCTTAACTTTAATAAGTCTTTCACCAGAATCTAGAAATATTATGATTGGATATCTCCTAGACTCTCTGGAGAATATGGACCATTTCTGATATGCATCTGAGTTTTGTCTTTATGCACCATACAAGGGCAAATATAGACTCCTCATGCTTCATGACGACGTATACTGAGTTGCCGGATACATCTCATTTTTGTCATGTTTGTTATTTCTTCAGAATCTGGGATGACGTGAACTCCAGATTCACGTCACTAGTGGTATAGAAATGGTCTAATACTGGGAGTTGGATATTCTCTGAACATGACGTCTGTGTCTCTCATGCTCGGAGAGTATCACTCATCATGTATAACTGATACCTTCGAATTTTCAGGGAATAATAATCTGTGTTTTTGAGGATTTTGCGAACGAGAGCTTCAGGGTTCTTTAGCTGTTTTCCTGCTTTCACAAACAAAACATGATCATCATTAGCAGATGAAGTGGAATCGAGCAAGTGGATGTTTTTGCTCAGCCAACATCTCTTAGAAGAAAACAACTATTTGAAAATCTACATCTTACTGATAAGGATCATGAGGTATGATTAAAAGCTACTGAACAACTACTAAACTTGACAGCTTATTAAGATTATGCATTATAGATATCAAATGAAGCATATTTCTGCAACTCCTTTCATTTTGACTGAGCAATGACAGCTCAGCATGAGAGCCAATCATTGCATCGGGTGTAGGAAGTGTTTATGTTTACGTCTGAGTTTCTGAGAAGAAAACTGTCAATCACACTCCCACAACCTATGCCAATTATTTTCAAGCAAGTGCCTCTTGAGCTTTGCCAGATGCCAATGACAGAATTGGCTGATATTGCGAGGTTGGTACTCTATGTTATCCTCTTTCCTCTGTTTTCACTGCCTGGACTTGTAGAGGAAACAGACCAGAGGTGTTGGGCAGCCTCGTTCTCTTTGAGAATAAAATGTGAGAAATCTCTCTGCAAAGGTTCTTTAATGTTTGTTGTGCTTTAAAAACACAAGAGCTCTTGTATGGTCTGCTTTGAACAATCTTAAAGCCTCAGGTGGCGAGTGTTGGAGTCAAATAACCTTTAAAAAGTTATTTTCAGGCGATGTGTGGGATGCCCTTTAAGATATCTTCTCGCTCTCTTTCTATCTTTGTGAGGGTGATAGAGAGGCGGAGCTCGGCCTGCCCTTCTCTCCTCTGTGTGATCGAAAAAGCACCCTGGTAGCCGAGTCCCAGATCGGTATGTCTCTCAAAACTCTTTCCAAAACCTGTTTCTTTCTCTCAGTCCTATTTTCACTGATATTCTATGAAAGAGATCTAAAACTTCTGTTTGGGGAAGTCAAGAAACTGCTGTAAAACTACAAATATAAAAGGTGAAAACATGCATACATGAAGAATTAATACACACCAGCTAAAAATCTTCCCTCATAACAGCAACTTATACGCTATTTCTTCTCTTATGCCTGAATTACAGTCGAATTTCTTTGCCGGTGTACAATATAAACAAGAAGACAATCCCATTTATGCAACTCAGAAATAATCAATTTTCACATATTGATACAGCATCTTTTGCTCTTGCAGGTTTCATAGACTTCATTGTGTATCCTACATTCTCCCTGCTGACAGACATGGCTGAAAAGATTGTTATTCCTTTGGTGGAGGAGAACCCAGGTCCACCAGACCCCTGCAACAGACACAGGTAATAAACAGACGAGGCTCGTATTGTGTGGAAAAGAACACTGGTACGTTTGTCTTTAGCATAAAGACTGGAAACCATGAATTACAGTTGCTGGAGCTGGCGCTGCCGCTCAGCCTTGCATGCCCCAGTGGCAACTCAGCATTGTCACCATACACTACCTAACTAACCTAACTAACTGCAAACAAGATAAAGTAAACCCCTTTGTATTTCCAATGTAAAGGTCAACAGGAGAAACACTAATGTGTTGTGTTTCTTTGGCCTTAAATGAACAGATCATCTTGTAGTCCAGTGTCCAGTACATATGTTATACATCCATGCTGTGGAGGGGAAAAAGCTAACCTCTCTCCAAAATAAAACAAAAAAAAATCCTCTTACTTACTAACTAATAAATGTGTTTTATCTAATTTGTTTTGCTGTTATACAGACTGAAGTGTAAAAACGCTAAGTTGTGGTTTTGCAGGGGGTTTATGGATGGGGAACAAAATAAGCACAAGCCACAAGGCAAATGCATGTAAAATACAAAAGAATACCCTATACCCTACTCTGCGGACACCTGCCTAGCAGCAGAAGACCGGGATAAAGGCTGGATAGGTCGGTGTGTTTACTGGGGAAACTACAGCTCATAAACCACCATATCTGAGCCGTAACAAAAACAGACAGAACTGTAGCTACACAGTTTGAGTCAAGCGTAGAGAACGCAACTACCGAAGGCAACCAATTGGAGATGGAGTAGGGCCGGTCTCGCAAGTAAACCAGTTGGATCAATTTCAACGCTTCACTACATTTAGCTGGTCTGGCTTTGTGCCCCCTCCTTCCAGCCTTTCAGTTAAGCTTAACTGGCTGCTGGCTTTTTATTTAAAGACAGAAAGATTTTTTTTAAAGAAAGAAAGAAAGGTTACTAAGAGTTAAACAGAAACAGAAGTATTCCTACGACTGTTATATCTCAACAGTAATCTGTGGAAGGAGAGCTCAAGAGGTCTGCAGTGGAGTCTCGCCCACATCACAGCTGAGCTGGTGAGCTTTCGCTCCACTTGGACACGACACACTGAAGACAACAAGCTCAAATGGAAGGAAAGTGGCTCCAATGGTACGTTGTATATTCATTCAGTCTTTGTTGTTATGAATTGAACTGTATCCACAGTGTAACGTCACAAATATATGTTGAGGTAAAACACTAAAGAAATAAAAAAATGAGGTGGATCTTAGTTTGATACTTAATTGTGTTTATAGTCTCAATTTCCTACAAATTCATAGCAGGGCTCACCACATAACAATCGTGATAAATGGCTTTACGACCTACTGTAATATTCAGCAGCAATTCAGTATCAAAATGTCCACCTATGGAAAGTTTGACAAGCTCTGCAAACTCAGAATAAAACATCTTTTTTTTGGCAGGGACAAAGCCACTTTGCTCCATAAATGTGCTCAGCCTCCCTGATTTGATTTGTTATCTACATTCATTTTGCAGTGATCTCATGAGGAGATCAACAGATACAGATATTGTTTCCCTTTCAGCTTACCAAAATTTTCCAATGTCTCTTCCAAACCCCTATATCCTCCAGGATTTTCAGACCCCGCTGTGACAAAAGAGCAGAGATCCAGACAAGACGATTCGTCAGAGAAATCCCTGCAAGACCCCTCCATGGCTAAAGAACAGTAGATGGGACTTCATCTGTGTGCTTTCTTTCATAGAATATCTACAAGGGTTAACTGAGGTTATTGTTGAGTCACTTCTTATACAATGACTGAGGGAGTCGGAGGAGGAGGTGGAGGGGGAGGGGAGGCGGAGGAGGGGTTTAATGTTAACATCATCTTCCCAAGGTAAGATGCAGCATATTCACAGAAACGTCCTCATGTCTTATTTTAAGTGTAGTGTACTATGATAATTTAAATGCAAAGTGTACATGCTGGTCATGTTATACAGTATAGTGCATGTTATTAATTTAAACTGCCACCTACACACTTGTAAGGAACATTTTACCCTTAATAGTTTGAACTGTATACAAATCATTTAACCATGCAATAAACGTTGTGAATATGTTACTGTTTGTTTTGTGTTGATTCATTATAAGGCTGGGATGTTCAGTGACTTTTTTTTGGCAAATCTGTGACTGTGAAATAATACAAGTAAACAACCACAATGCTGCTGTCCTGGGCAGATGGGTGTGAGTAACACGAATAAACACAAATGATCCTGCACTCAAACTCGCTTTGCTTGTGGCGAATACATCATTAAACTACCAATTGCAGGGCACCATGGTAGCTCAGTTGGAACAGTTTGTGCACCGTGAACAGCGACTGTTCTCACAGCAGCGACCCAGGGTTTGAATCCTTCCTCCGGCACATTGCCGCATGTCATCCCCCCCCCCCATCCTCTTCAGCTGCCCTGTCTCAGAAAGCCTTTAAAAGGCCCAGAATATAATAAAAGTAACAATTATAAATAAACTTGTGGATTTCTCTGCATCTGAACATTGATGGAAACATTTGCGATAATGTAACTACACAACTCAACTAAATATATAACAAAGGTCTAGTCGTTTTAAGACATTTTAACTCAGTATTCCTACATATTAAATCTTTAATACCTTTAAATACCCTGATATCTTCCCACCTCCCACGATGCAGATTAAAAGTGACTTTTGATAGACCTTTAAAATCTGTCTCATGGCTGGTAAAACAATTATTTCAGTTCTCTGCTCTCCCAGCTGGAGGAGCTGTAGAGCAGAGGGAAATAATTGTCTCCAGGATTGCCCAGAGGATTCAGCTTCAAACTCCAATTTCATATTTTAACAGCCTTTTATAAAGCTGTTTGCAACTTCAGTTCATCTCAGGACAGTGAGGACAAACTCGAGTCAACTGGGTGTCTGTAAATGTCAAAGAAATAGCTTTAAATGAAATCAAATCAGTAAAACAATATTACACCCTCGTCATTAAAACACATATTGTGATGCATTTGCGACATCAAAAGCAAAATAGCCATATATTTACACTATGATATCCTACATTTCTTATGGTGTAGATTTATTCCTCAAACCAATCTAAAAGTTATGATCAGTGTTTCTCGCCCTGATCAATCAAAACTGCTCCTTCGGGCTTTTACTCTCAGGGACTCCTGCAACATGGTAATAATTTACAATACATCAACCTCACACAGGCTGTTTTACAGTAAAAGGCAACTGGAAGTATTGATATCACATATTGCTTAAATTGCTGCAGTGGTACAAAATATATTGGTGAGAACCAGTCCTGTGTATGAAAAATGTATGTGTTTTATGCTCGCAGCTCTGAGTACATTGAATTATTTATAGACAGAGAGCCTATTTTTAGGATAAAGTCAAAGTCAACATCTACTAAACACATGACCAGTGATGCAATGAAGTTTTTGGAGACGCTACCCTCACATGCCTCTTTTTTGACGTTTTAATGGGGAAGCAGATCCTGGTTTACGTGCTTTGGATCGCTAAAAATAGTTGAGAGCGGACATCAGGCTGACTCTGATTGTCAAACATGCTTTTAACTTGAGTGAGTGCAAAATTCATAGACTGTGCCTGGAGAAGGGTGAAAGAAAAAAAAGGGAAGAAAATCACCAATTTAAACATTTTATTGTATCAAACAAATTTAGATTACAGATGTAATCAATCAATCAATTCAAGTAAGATTGGAACAAAATTCCCCAGATTTATTTCATGAAAAGTACACTATTACCATTCAAAAACAGAAGAAACATTACATGGTCCATAAATACACCGCAGAGGAAAAAACAAAAGCTTGCACAGGAATGTTTTACCGTCTTTCTTGTTCATTGTGGACATAGTGGTCATTGTTGGCAGCTGGGAAATAAACTGCTCTTTTCGTGGCTGATTAATTTGGTCAAGTGACGTTGATACTACAGGGTGGCTTCAGTTTTCTGTTTTAATGTGAGTATAATGTGAAAGGTAAGGTAATGGGAGGATTGTCACGTAATCTACAGAATAATGCCACTTCAGTGATACAAATGATGGATGAAATGACAAACATTTAAGAGTGTATTGATGTTTTTTATGTCATTGTTTCATACAAAACTAGAGCTAAAAGGGAATGCCATTAATTACTATTTGTGCCCAGTATTTAATGTCTGATTGGCTGTTTAAATTTGTTCCCGTACAGATGGAGCACAATAAAGACCCTGGGCTTAGAAAAGAAGTCGCTGTACATTCAGTGCCATGCAGGGAGGTGTTTTATGAACAAGGGTTTGGATCCCAAGAAAGCATTAAAGTGTCAAATATGAGGGTGAAATTTGCTCATTGGAGACGGGTTCTTCCTTGTTAAATGGAAATATGTAAATGCATCTGCAGACATGTACTGCTTCCTAACTACAGATTCACAACCACACAATTAGCTGGTGAAAGTCTTGTTATATGTATATTACTGTAAAAATACATGATATTGTTGTTAAAAGGTCCAGTGTCTAAGATTTAGGGGGATCTATTGGCACAAATGGAATATAATACTTATAATTAGGTTTTCATTGGTGTATAATCACCTGAAAATAGTAATATTAGTATGAGCCTCGTCTATCTAGAGAAGAAGTGGTTCCTCTTCCACAGACTCCGAAATGTTACTACAGTAACCAGATGGAAAATGTTAAAGCTGTCGTCATTTTAGCTAACTTCCTGTCCCTTCCCTCCTCTCTATGTCCCCACATTTGCACGACTCCTTTCACCGTCACTGGGAGCTTCTCTCTGCTTGTTGCCCAAGCAAACAGGACCACCTAGTTTTGGAGTTCTCTCTCCTGATTGGATAAAGTGGGTAGGGATACCAGAAAATGTATTTTCTCTTTTACTACATGAGCAGGGGGAGGAGAGACGTGGGTTACTGACCAAACACTCTGTAACAATAATTATTGTTGGAAGATAGAGCTATTTAACACTTATTCTAATACAACTATATAACTTACAGCAGCTTTAAACTATCACAAGAGGGTTCAAATGATCATATTTGGAAGAAAAATACGTAATTATTGATTAAAAAGTTAATTATTACATTAGTAGTTATGAGGCGAGGTGTATTCAGTTGGTTGCAAACTGCAACCTCACCACTTGATGCCACTAAATCCTTCACACTGGTACTTTAACTGTTTAAAATGTATTGTTAGTTGTTTTTTATTACAAAAAAAAAGGGAGGAAAAAATATTTGGAGAAAAAAAAATCAGAAATGCTCCTTTTTGTTTCAGCAGCTGGAGGCATGCCTGTATGTCATGTGGCACATGGTGTGTTATTGGTGGTATTAAATAATAAGGACCACATCAGCATCTCTGGTGTGTTTACGTGCTGTTTAATGCGCTGCAGCCGAGCAGCTGAGGCATCTGCTGACGTTAGCAGTTTGTTTGGTCGCTTGTTCAACAAGCTAAGGTGCAGGACGAGATGTGTGTTCATGTTAGTAAGTTAGATAAGAAGGAGACTGCAGCAGGAGAGCTAATGTGGGTTGTTTAAATGCTGTGACTCTTGTGTAGCTGGTGGATTGAATGTATGAATGAATGAATGAATGAAGGTCTCCATCTATGTAAAACAAGGGGGCGCCATCATGAAACCAAAAAATATATAACATAAATTTCTCACAGCACAGCACAAGAAAATTAACGTGATTTACAGAACACATACAGTATGTAAGCTGTTATACCTCGTCGATGAAAGGAAAACATGCCATTTTATTTCAGTTGGAAATGTTTAAACATATTTGCCAATGTCCAATCAAACAACTGTAAACATACGTACAGTTAGTTTTCCATTTAAAGTGACTATTAACCCAGATGTGCTGTCGACTGATTTAAGATGCGGCACTGAACTCATTGAGACTAAATGATGGCATTCGGATTTAAAAGTGATGGTTTCGGTCCCGGTTACTTTATGAGGTACAAATACATGTTTATTGCTTTGAGATGGAACAATAATTGCAGAAATCATGGCACATATTTAATGATAGGAACTGCCTGAAATGATTGCTAATATAACATTTGTTGCCTTTGAAGATTGACGGGGACATAATGCATGTGAGTCATGGTGGTTCAATGATTATGTGACTGAGACTGGAGAGGACTCTCTCTTTCATATTCACTAAGTCCCAGTCTGGTTCATACATACAGATAGCTAGTTTTAATCTAGTGTAGGGGAAGCTATGGAAAACAAATATATTATAATTATTAAATAATTGTCCCTTTACACAGGATTTTTTATAGAAACCTTTGTTCTTGTTCTTGTTCTTGTGTTGGTAACTAAGGCCTGACTGTCGACAAACATCGATGCCCTGATGTATCTAAAAATCTGCAGACACAATCTTCTGTCATTGTGTTGGGCTGGCTGAGCAGACTGAGCAGCGTTGCGTTGTACAGGCGACCAATCTACTTCTCTTTCTCCAGGCTGCCTTTCTTTGTCTTCTCCTCTGCGGGCTGACTCGCACTGGATGCTGATGCTTTTGTGTCTGCAAAATATAGACAGAGACATAGAAAACTAAGGAGACGCTGACTCTTGGGATTTTAATGGAGTGTTCAGTAACACCTCTTGTTAACCCTCATAGATCACAGTGAAACATCTGAATGGCCTTCCCTTTAACTTTGCCGCCGCTAAATTTAGGTTTTCTTTTGGTGTAAACGAAGACACCATGATTCATAATGACGTTTTACAGAATTTTCCTGTGTTTTATGTTTTCACACACTTCAACTGGCTTTAAATAAAATGTCAACAGTAATTTGGTGCAGAAAATACATTTTCTCAACGAATACGTCTGTATAGATCAATGGTAGAGAGAAAAGAAGGAAATAAAGGAATTTATAATAAAAAAAGAAAATCTTCAGACAGAACTCTCCGCTCAACCCCATCGGCCGTCCAAACACATTTTCCCCCGTCATATGTCGCTGCCTCCCAGGGTACTCTGCTCTCTGAAGTGTGGATCAAAGCCACTTCACAGATGTTTGTTGACAAGCTATGATTACACGCCACCGAGCCAAGCCTGTTGAACTATTTAACATTTCTAAATAAACCCGGCCCAGTTAACGGATGATGAAGAGTCCCCTGAGGCGAAATGATTCCTGTGTAACCTAGGACTCTCTTTGGACTCGCATGTACCTGCTTGTGCATTGTTTTGTTGCGATGATGCAGGATCTGCTACGTTGGCAAGGCTGGGACAGTCCTCTTTCTCCTTGGAGAGGGGGCACTCGAGTCCACCGGCAGCTTCTAATAGACTTTCCCTGGAGAACTCTGCAGGGGGCGGAGAGACGAGTAGAGGACGACATGAGGGTGGAGAAAAGAGAAGGGAGATATGTAACGAGCCAGACAGTGGTGGTGGAGAGAGTGTTAGCACGTTACTTGAGTTTAAACAGTACTTAAAACACAGTAGTAAAAATACTCCATTACAAGTACAAGTCCTGCAATTATTTAAAGTTCTCAATGCATAAAAATGGCCACTCCTCCATTTTAAAAAAAATTCCCGTGCCAACTGTATTCCACTTCCCTCCCCATGGGAAGTGGCCTTGGGGTCTGGGCTGGGGGTCGCTGCCGGCCGGAGCCATGAGCCACCTTGGACTGCGCTTTTCCAAGCCGACCTGGAGCCAGTCGTGGTGGTGGAAACGCGCCAGGCGTGGGCAAGCCAAAATCGGTGGTGGCACACCCATTACGTCAAACTTTACGTCAAACAAAGGAGACAAGCCAGAAAAAACCCGATTTTCCTGTCTACACATAAACACTGAAAGTGGCGTTCCTTGCAAGAGTTTTCCAAAAGCTCCATTTTCACGTGTGCACGGAAGGCCCGAACTCCACTCCAACCTTACTTGGTTCCCTGTAAGCCTCGCTGTCACTATTCAGTTTTGCCTGTCACTGGACACACGGTCACTCGGGAAAAGGGAGGTTAACTGGTGATCCATGTCTATTACAGACTAAATGATTGATGTTTTATCCCGTGTTGTTTGCAACTCTGAGGAAAACGGAAACAAATGGGAAATGCTCGGGCTGTCTGTCGTCACTTGATTAAATGTACTGAGTTAAATTCCAGCACTGACAGACAGAGAATGAAAAGATGACACTTTCCATCAATCAGCAGTATGTAAAATGTCGTGGTACTAAATTCATAGTGACTACAGAGTACAGACCACCTCGTCTCATCAGTCAGTGTCAGCTGACGTTTGCAGTTGCATGTTATTTAGCCCTGCTGAGTGAATTCAAAAGGCTGTGAAGCCACAATCTTGATGGCTGGTGTTAATGGGCATTGACTTGTATAGATTTGCTTCCTCTTTACTTCTTTCATCTGGACAGAGAACTTAATTCGCAGCTGCTCTTCCAAGTATGTTTTTCAATCTTTTATACCTCAAACAACACGAGTCTAAGTGGATTAAAAAATATTTTCAGTAGATAGCAACAAGCAGCTCTGTCCGCACACGATGCATTAGCGCCGGGCAATTACTGAATGTGTGTGCAGTATGTGCTGTACCCGAGCATCTACTCACCTGCCATTAAAGTGAATTATCTGGCCTGAGCTGAAAAGCTGACCTCTGTTTTTTGTAATCAGATGTGAAGTGTTTGGCACAGGAGGGAGACAGTTTCTGCCGCGGTGGTGCTTTGGGCCATGTGAGCGTTTGCATTACAGGAATTGTTCACTGTCTTTCTGACAAGGAAATAAGAAAGTCGATTCTACCATTACCTCTGTGAAGCTACAGCCAGCAGCCAGCTAGCTTAGCTTAGCATAAAGAGAATTGTCATTAGGTTTAAGCAAATGAGGACTTGTGTTAATCGTGAGCTTTTCAGGAGCTGGCAGGTGGATTTCTATCTTTGCACCAGTCTTCACGCTAAGATATATTCAGTATTTGTCAGAGCACACACACACATGAGCTCGTATCTCATCTTTCCCATCTATCCTTGGCATGAAAGCAAATATGAGTATTCCCAAAATGTAAATCCATTCCTTTAAGTATTCCTCTTCATTTCCCCTCCGCCCCCACATCCCTTTGTTTCGCTTCTTTTAATTCTCCTCCTTCTTCATAACCCCGTAGTGCATTTGCATACACCCCTTCCAGCCATTTTCCATGCTTCCTACCTCATCCTGTGCTTTACTTTTCTCCCCCTTTTCTCCGTACATGCTTCCCTCATGTTAATAGGCTGCGTTTAGCTTCACCCCTGCCTTATTCCACAGTGTCTTCTCCCCCTCTGCACCACAACATTTATTGCTCACAGCAGTGACCTTATCTGTCACATGTCCTTCCTTCACTCTGACATCTTCACACCCCCTTGTGTTCATCCCTTTATTATTCTTAACACCTTGTTTTGACATGTTTTGGTCTATTTCATACACTCATTCATGTTCCTTATGCCTATTATTTGCTTACACTGACTGAAATGCAGATGTATATTTTGTTGACGATCTGTCTGCACTTTTATAAGGTGCAACCAGCAGCTCTATAGGTCACTATTGGTTGGTTGGTCTACAAAAATTTCCCCACCATTTGGTGGCCACACGTTTTGCCTCGAGAGGCTGAAATCTGTGTGTCTGAATCTGTGTGTGTAACACCAAACACAGAATAGACCCGCCAATCAGTCAATGTCCCATGTGGCCTCGCCTATCCGTGAAAACAATACGGTCTCTTCAAGTTACCAATAACAAACATGCTATGTTCGGTTACATTCTCAAAATAAAAGCACCAAGAATACTTAGTTAGGTTTAGGAAAAGATCGTTGTTTTTTTTTACATTAACTACTTCCTCACAGCAGTCGCCACTGGTCTCACACAGGAAACTCGAACCCTTGGCGTCCTATAAATAAACCACTCAACCATTACCGGCCTCCTCCCAGTGCCGACTTTCCAGCTCTTTGAACTGTGTTCAGTCGCTAGTTCCATCATTATCGCCTCCTGCTTGTACTGCACCATCATACATGCGGTAATTTCACAGCTAAGCACATGCTATCTTCTTGTGGATCGGCAGGTCTATTGTGATGTCCAAATCTAGACACACACAAACACACCCTTTTGCCACGTCCCTTTTCATGACTCTTTAACCGTTTGTCACACACTCTTGTGGGGGGCTTTATTGACCTCAATTCCTTTTTCATTGGGTTATCTCCTCCTGTTGGTACACCAGTTCATCGGTCCACAAAGCTGTGACCACCCGTAGCAACCTCAAATTTATATCCAGGTTTTTTGTTGCTGAATAGGCAGCTGCAATGCTGCAAAGAATCTTAATATAAATCCTCTTTTCAACAGTCTCCAGACATACCCTCCATTTGGCAGCGCAGTTTCTCAAAGGCCTCTGCAGTGGCCTCATCATCGTGTGGGAGCTCCTCCCCGGTGGGAACAGAGTCGGGGCTGGGGCGGTCCGACAGGCAGCTCTCAGAGGAGCACTCATCCCCGCCTCCCTGCTGCTGCCTGTACAAGTGGTGCTCTACCATGAACTGCAGCTCTGGGAGGTGAAAGAGAAGCAGGGGAGAGGAGATGAAAAAGGACGGGTTAGAGGAAATGTTGGTTAAGAGGAAGGAGAGGGAAGATGAAAGGGGAAAGGAGTGGATTCGGAACAAATTGTGAAAAGTAAAAAGCAGAGAATCATCGGGGAAATGTTGGGAGAAAGAGGACAAGCAAGAGAGGAAAGTGGTGTGAGATGAAGAGAACCAATGGCAGGAAGGTACACAGCAAAGAGAGTCAGTGTAGGTGGAGATACAACAAGAAATCCAGCACTTCAAAAGAAAACTGTAGGTTATGCATTTTTAATAAACTAGGATGATTTAATTAACACCCAGCTGTGTGTGGTGTGAGGGGGCAGGTAAAGGTCCATCACTGTTGGGAGATGATGTGCTTAATCGCCTTCATCAACCTCCTTCATCCCTGGTTTTATTACTCTTAATCTCCTTGTAGAGGGAAACTGAAGCACACTGATTATCACCGGGGCTTCTTCTAAGAAGTGACTCATCACACTCAGAGCCGTTCAGCTGTAAAACTAATTGAAGAAAAAACATCCCGGAGCACCAAGTTTCATTTATCTTCTCGTTTATGTTCCTCCGCTCTGGTTTCTTTATTGGAACACATTCTCTGTTTTCTCTGCATAAAAGCATTTACATTCTGTGTTCGCCTTTAATCCAATACTAACAGTTAGAATAAGATTTGCGTTGCATTGCAGAGACAAACACAGCCTATGCAAACAGCCGGTGCTGGAGCGCTTCTCGGCATGTGCATTTTTCTTTCTTTAAGTGCATCAGGATCCCGCCTGCGTGCCCTGATCTCACATGGACCCACTTTTTTAGCACAAAAAATGGAAATCAGGGGAAATTCTGGTCAGAAAACAGGGGATAATGAGTCCTTTCTGAGGCAAGTGCAGCACTGATTGGCTCCGAGGTTGAAATAGGACACTCAAGACAGAACGAACTTCTGTCATTAGCTCGGATACTTTATCAAGAAAGTTGAAGTTACCTGACATCTGATATCCTCGACTATATTGGGGACACTTTTAACTTTGCCGCTTAAGTTAATATTTATATTCAGCAGTCTGAGTCAGGCAAATCAAGTGGGTATTTTCCAAAGTTATACGAAACCTCACTTTGATGTGAAAATGATCTTATCTCTAATCAAAGTCCAGACTTGATCTAAGTGATTTCCTGCTGGTTATGTAGGGGAGTTGCAGATGGGGATACATATGCATCCAAGCCTGTGGGGAACTTTGTATGAGCTTTATGAACGATGTGCAGGAGTGACACACTCAAAATCTGTTCGACTTTGTTCGTCAACCCACTATTTAGTCCATCAAATTGTAAGTTTGGCCTGGCTTCATTCTCCTCTACCTTCACTGTGACCTCTGCTTCCAAAAAGTTAGATTTTCTCTTTTGGTCCATGACTATTCCTGACTAAACCCTCATTTGTGCTGCATTATGCAAGGGGAAACCACACGACAGGTGCCATCAATTTAATTTGATTTGAGATTTATAGATTACAGGTGCCTGAGTTACAAATGGGATTCTTAGAACCTGCTGAAGCGAGGTGTTCAGAGTTTATCACCAAGAGATGCAAACGCAAGATACACAGAGGCACGGGAAGGTAAAGGAACAAAAAGCGAGCTTTAATGACGAGCTGATATCCACAGCCCACAATTCAAAAATCCAAACAACAAAAGGCAGGCAAAGGAAAGTCTAAGAAAAAAAACTCAAGAAAAACACAAAAACAGACAAAGAAACGAGAAGAAGGACAAAAGCAGGAGCACAGAGGACACAGATACAGCACCAAAGAGTGAGGGGAAAACACGACGGCTCAAATACACAGGAATAACAAATGGACCACAGGTGTGCACAGAAAAGGGACGTGGAAAACAGACAGACATGATGTGGAAAGTAAAACATGACACACAATGATATAATATACAAAATAAAACAGGAAACAACTAACCAACCATGACACAAGGTTTTGTAAAAAATCTAAGAACATTTTTATGAATGAGGCCCCTGGACAGATAGCAACATTAACCATAAAACGACTGTTTACAGTGAGTAAAAATGGTCCTATCCTTAAATCCTTTATTTTTGTTGGATATATTGTCATTTGACTTTTCATAATCACATTGCTTTAGATTAAGCCTGCAATTTTCAGTTTATTTATTGTAGGTACCTTTTTCCAATCCGCTGTACTTAGCCGCACAGGGTTTTGAAAATGCCTCTGCCAAGTTTTCTTTTTTTATCCTGCAGCAATGTTGTTTTGGAGCTTTTGATTGTTGGAGAAAGCTTCCCTGGGCTGCAAACTGGAGCCATAATTTCTCTGCAATATCCTTGTTCTCCCTCCAGCTATGAGCACTGGTGCCCTACTGCGCCTTCAAATTTGACTGATCTGAATCGTGACATCACCACCTTTTGCCAACTCATTTTCCGATTTCGTCTTTCTTCATACCTCTGTCATGTGAAGCGTAAGAGACTCAATTTAGGCTCATAAGAGGCTTCTTGTATGAGAGGATACCAGGTAAATGTGTAGGTGTATTTGTTGCAACTCACTGAAAGTGATGTCAATTTATCTGATTATCATAATGGATAATTACATTTCAGTTGGTTAAATAGCCGAACAAATTGGAGATGTAGGCGGTGATGACTGCATGTTGTACATACTGTCTGTCTCATAGCAGAAAATGCAGAAAGCAGAAAAACTTGAGTTGATGACTTTTACTGTTGTCATAGCGACCACCATGTGGGCTCTAACACATAAAATGCCAACATCACACAGCTGTTGATGACAAGAAAAGATCTCTGGCGCTACCTTTCATTGTAGGTGTTCCTTTCTGCCCTTTTCGCCGTTGTCGAGGGGAGTTCAACAAGGCTGCCTGAAAAAACATCAACATCGCATATCAGCCGGAGCAGAGAGCACTGACATGGAGGAGATTGTCTTCATACATTTAAAAGAGAAAAACAGGAATCTCATAATTTTCTTTCTGTGATGTTATTCCAGTAAAATTTGACTTTGTTTGAATAAGATTACCTTGTACAACTGGTTCGGGAGACGATCCTCATCTATTTCTGCGAGAAAGAAAACAAACAAGTTAAGTGTAAGTTTAAATATACAGTAACTGATAAAACACATGAAATTCACTGGTCCACCACACTGTGCAGTTTTGATTCTGTTCACAGCTGATGTGTTCGGTTAGTCAGCGTACTGTTGCTGGAGTGCTGCTGTGTTTCCAGCGTGCAGAGCGGAGTGGATAGAAGGTGACCTCCAGCCAGATGGTTATCCGACACATAACAAGCCGATGCATGTAGTGTTTTTATCAAGCATTGTGGGTGGATTTATTTTAGTTTTTACTCTCCACTCTCAAACCAGACTCTGGGTGAGTTTTTGGCCAACAGAGGTGATGCTAATCCACTCTCTCCATCCTCCTAATAGACTCCTGCATATACAGCCAACCGCTGATGATAGATTTAACAGTAAAACGCTGTTTATCCAAAACCCTTGGAGGGATACAAGGTGCAGAATAATGAGGTGTAGTCTGGAGCTGGGTTAATTTACAGTTGCAATGTTGTACACCTTGCTAAAACTGTGTAATCAGACACAACAGCTCTGCAATAAATCCTCCCTACATAAAAGTTATAATGTGGTTTATGTTTAAAGAGCCCAGTCGCCACAACGAATTGTTGGAATTTCTGCAAAACACTGTTATGTGTCATATGTTCAGTATTGACATTTCAACATGATGTCATATCACGGCAGCACTGCAGGTTCTGGGTACGAGACCCGGCTGGGGCAGGGCCTTTCTGTGCAGAGTTTACATGTTCTCCTGTCTGCGTGGGTTCTCATTGCTTACTCCCACAGTCCAAAGACATGCAAGTTAGGTAAATTGATCATTTAAAATTGCAGATGAAAATGAGTGTGTTCTTTGCCTCTGTATGTCAGCCCTGTGTCCTGTATACTTAGACAATTCGCCAGTGTACTTGTCCTAATGTCAGCTGGGATCGGCTCCAGCCACCAGTGACCTTGTAAAGGATAAGTGGTTACGGATAATGGATGGATGGATGGATGGATGTCATATCACGTTCAGATTACATGTTTATGTCCTGATTTTCATATCAGGAGGTGGAGTGGACGATGTTGGAGTTGAGCCAAAAGGCTGCCAAGCCATTGACCGTAGCTCAAGAATGAGTTTGATTATTTGTCAGCTTGAAACCACTGTCTTATGCTTCAAGTCCTGTGGGTCTGTTCTGAACATGGAAAATCTGCCTTTAGTTTTTGTGCACACACATTCTCACACTGGTGCATTTAGTACCCCAGGATACTTCAAGGCAATGATCTCAAAAGACTTGGCCTCATTGTGAAATTGTTTTCACTGAGTATTGTTATTTTAACTATGTTTTAACTCTGTATTTTTTTGTATCTTAACATGATTGCAAATGAGGGAAACCTCAGAGATTTTTGAGGCTTAAATTAAGGTTTGAAAATTTAATTCAATTTTAAGGAGTCCTAAAGACAAAATCCAGCCATGTTTCTGGCGAAGACCTTGAGACATCTCTAGCTGTGTTTGTGGTGACCAAAACATGTATTTTAAGCCAAAACAAGTGTTTTTTGTGCCTACACATAACCAGAAAGTAAGCACAGCATGGTCACAACACAAAACTTAAGATTTTAACCTAAAGCAACATAGACTGAGTGTATACTACAGTAACGCAGCTACAATGTGTGCTGTGTACTTAGGAGTACAAGGAAACTCCAACATGATACTACACTCACATGAAGCTCATGTGACCCCCACTGGATAAAAAAAGCTTCATCAATTGTTGTCAATAAGTGAAACACGACTCTGCGGTCACTACATGAAAAGGACTTAAATAGAAAAGAAACAATCAGTTGACTGGAGTACAGTAAAACCATTAACTGTGATCAATAGCGAGGGCGTTGAACCCGCGTTTCCCGCATTCACACGTACTTTTTCTAGGACACCACCTTGTTGCTTGGCAACCTAAGCATCCCTAGGCACTAGGAAGGCACTGTGTGTTTGTGTTCGCGTGTGTGTGTGTGAGTGTGTGTGCCAGTGAGCATGTGCATATGTTATTCCTACTTAAAAGTATGCAGTAGGCTGTTCAAAATGCCAGTGATGTGCTTGTTTCTTTATTCATCACACTCTCTCTCGTTCTCTCTGCACCAAACAGGAACTCAGCAGTGTGTAAAAACCTGGCACACAAGCCATTACATTTCATTTCAAGGGGATTCATCTTTACGCTGTGCGCATTAACAGCGCTGCTTGAAACTGAATCTTATTTTTAGCATCTCCAGGGAATTTCTGAAGGTTCATACAACCATTATGGATTAGTTTCAAATCAAACCCAGGAAATGGGCCAGTCACATCCTTCAAGTCACAGACACAAAACTTAGCATTCATAAACTGTTGTCTGACAGACAGCGAGCTATATCAGTCTGATATTAAAAAAACATTTCTGCAGCAATAAAACAGTTGTCAATATGTCTGCAAAAAGGGACAGCAAAAATATGAGACATTTAGGACGTGGATTTAATAAAACAATAAATGCATTTCGGTTAAAAGGGGGAACCTAGACACATTTGATATCCTGTCACGTTATATACATAACAAATTACTTCTCACTCTTGTGTGTATGTGACGACATGTCTTTCTATACTGGTTGAATGAGACATGCCTCTTTATATTTGATTTTAGTGGAACTTCTATTTTTCATGAATATTTTAAAGAAAAATCTGCAGTTTTCATGAACTTATCCAAATTTGTTTGTCAATAGCTTCCAGGTCATTTGACCCATCGACTACAAATCAATGCAGAAATGACTTCCTATACTGGTTGAATGAGACACACCTCTTTATATTCGATTTGAATAGTCATCCAGGAAAAGGAAGGTTAACTAAAACCATTTCTATTGCAGACTAAACGATTGAATAAGCTCACGTTTTGTCCTGTGATGTTATTCGTGACCCGTTTGTGAAGATGGAACTGTTCAGTTCTCTTTGCAACAACAATAACACCACGTGGAAACATGAGGGGAACAAAGTTGTCTCTTGCCACTTAAAAATAAAGATAATGAACCATTTTATGTAGAAAATTAAAAAAATATTATAACTGGTAGTTTTAACTGCAGAATTATTACTTCTTAAACTGAGAATGTGCCCTGTTTTATGTGGATGTCCAATCAGCACTGATTGTTAATGACAACTGTAGCAACAGCTTCTCAGTGCGCGCTATATCGACTGTGAAAGCTGACTCCTTATGCTGCGGAGTCATGCTGGCAGAGCCGACATGTACCATAATGCACTGCATGCAAAAACAATTACACCACTGGTGTCGGAAGAAGATGTAATCTTTGCAGCAGGAAAACTCAGCTTTCTCGGTCCATATAGCCCATACTGAGGTTTCTTTTTGCTTCAACTGACTACATTAACCCTCAACACTGATTAGACATCCACATAAAACATGGCACATTTTCCCCGTAAGCAGCTCTAACAATTTAACACCTGCAGCGATGTCAGAAGACACTGTAATTAAAGAAGACGAAGGTGGTTTTAGAGTGGCTGTAACGTTCTGCCATTTCAAAGATGATAATTAGACGTACTTAGATGTATGTTCAGCACAGATGGGATTAAATTGGAGCTGTTATTCAAAAGATGTCTTGGTTTTTCATTTTATGTTGCACAGAATCGATGTACTGAAGCTTTTATTATTGTGAGAAGTCGTGATGGTAAAAATAGTAGTAGTAGTAGTAACAGTAGTAGACATGGTTGAAATACCAATCTGGCAAAGAAAAATAAAATATGGCTTTCACCTTGCTGATATTCAGATTGTTTTCTCGGTGCATTGAGCCCATCTGTGCTGCAGAATGAGAGAAAGGGGCAATAAAAAAAAACAAGCCGTTCCAGCAGTGATGAGTCTATCACCGCAACTCCCTGCTGACTGACACAAAGCCAGACGAGAAAAGAGAAGACTCTTCTGACTCCACTTCATCAGCCAAGCCGCTCTCATTTAGCTGCCTACTGTACCTCACGTCGATTTATAGTTTTCTGTGCTAGACGTGGTGAAGAAGAATGAGCAAATCAAGAAAACTGTAGCGAGCTTAAATGAAAAAGAAATAGAAGTCTGCATGCGGCCTGTCATGCATTTAAACGGGTGGTTTTATGTTTGTTCTTTTCGCAGTTGTTTACTGTTGCTACACAAAAGGGGAAGGAAAGTGGGGGAGGAAAAGAGATGCCTGTCTCCCTTTCTGTACAAATAATAACACGTGGCTCCTTTATTTTAATTTCAAAGGAAACGTTCTTCTTCCTCCTGACCACCCACTTATTTCAGTTAAAGCAAACCAGCCACTAACTCCACTCAAACTGATATTATCTACTCAACGAGAGCAAAGAGAAAGAAATGCTAATGGTGTTGCTATCTGTTTCTTTGCTGCTGCCGCTTGAAGACAGAAAAGCAGCATTTAGGCGCAGAGTGTTAGAATTAAGGAAGGATCTGTAAGTTGAGGAAAGGGAAGGTGAAGACAGTTATGCCAGTAGTTTGTAAAATTATCATGGCAACACCAATGTGTCAAATGTCCCAAATGTCCAGCCCATTCTTACTGCCCATGCTTCACATACTGTAGACTATCAGTGGCCCAAGTGTGAAGCTGCAGATACACCTGTAGCATCAGTTCTTGAAGCGCACCTCTAGTGGAGTACAAAGAGCAAGAAAGTCCAATCCAGGCGGTGGCCAGGGTGGCTGGGTGGGTCATTCACAGGACTTTCCCTCCAGAGACTAGCGTTTTCTATCCTGTTTGCGACCTAGAGTCAAGAGTACTCCGTTTATAATTCCTGTTACGTAAGTAAGTGAACATACATAAATGACATAACTGATGTTATGTACATTAGGCAAGTGGTGTAACATACATTATGTTACGTGGGTGGTGTCAGGTGCGTGAGTTACATCACTTATCTAACTCTAAACACAAGTTATTTTAACCCAAAGTATGATCTTCCCCTTACTTTTGTGCCAAAAGTAAAATGTGTCATACAATTTCAGCATTTTAATTTCTTTTTTCCCTGTTTGCACGGTTTCTGCGAAGCTAAGCTAACTTGTTGCTGTGCTGTGTCTATATTCTTATATCATACAGATACGACAGCGTCATCATATATAAATCTATTTTTCTTTTTATGAAATGAACAAAACACCAAAACGCGGACACTTTTATCAGAGAAGAACAGCTTCAGTTCTTTCCAGCCTCAGAAACAAAATGGGAAGTATCACAGTACTGAGCGATATGGCATACTGTGGTACTCTTGTTGTAGGCCATCAGTTTTACTGTATTCTATCTAGTAAAAAAGTTCCCCAAAATACAAAAAGTCCTATGACTACAGGCTGCACAATATCGAGATAAAAGAAAAACATTTTATTTTTATTTAATAGCAAGAAATATGTGTGTTTAATATTCATTGTCTTGTCACAAGTCTGCTGAGTGGCAGATCACACAGAGATGAAGGATCTCACTTAAAGGGCACTATAACGTAGTATAGCTAACAAATGCTAGCAGCTTATCAGGAAACACAAAATAAAGTTAATGGAGACAATTCTCCAAGTTTTATGTACTACAATACATTTTACTGTTCTATTTCTGATAAGCTTTATTCTACCTCACTCAAGTTCTCTCTTTGTCTCTCTCCAGGAATCAGTAGATAAAGACATAAATCTCCTCTACAGGGAGGAATCAAACAAAGCACACTCTTATACCAATTTCTGCTTCCTTGCTATTTAGCCCACGGCCTGAACCTCGGTCGTCTGTACATCTGTGGCTGCTCCCCTGATGTGCTGCTGGGGTTCACAGTGCACAGGGCAGAGAAATCTGCAGAGCATTAAATAATGCAGGGCTCTGTCTGTCTGATGTGGGGCACACCATTACTGCACCAGCACCGCTCCTCTCCCTCATCATCATATCTATTCCTTCCCATCCCCCTCCTTCTCTGTGGCACACACACACACACACACACACACACACACACACACACACTGTAACTGTCTGTGTCTGATTCGATGTCTGTCTTCACCCCTCTGCTGTCAAACCCTCTTTTTTTTCTGTCTCGAGTCTCTCCATGACATGTCTTTCTCATAATTTCTCATTTTGAGGACACACACAGTGAGATGCTGTCCAGTGTGAGTTTAAATACAAATCCATCAATATTAAACACGTCGCACAGCTCTTGACTAATATGCTTTCTTTTGCCAAACACTGTCACCGCCCTGATGATGGAAAATAGATTAGATTAGATCGGATAAGAATTAATTCTGAGGGGAAAGTGGTCTCAGGATCTTGTCTAGACATTTTATTAGGTTAAACTCCAGCAACACTAATATAGAGAACAACTTTATTATTAGACCAACGCGTTTCGATAACCCTGATGAAGGCCACAAAATGAAAGATGGTCAATAAAGTTGTTCTCCATACTAAAAGTGTTGCTGGAGTTTTGACCTCGAGACGCCACTTAATTAAACAAGACTAAGAGTCTAAGGCATGATACAGGCTTTGTGAGGGCATATTAGGCACAGCAGTGCTTTGAGCTAAATATCACAATGACAATGCTAGCGTTATGATTAAATGGGAACAGACAACCGCTGGATCTGGATCTGCAGTCAGCTTTCATTTTTCCAGGAGGTTTCATGCGTGCTGGCAGTCAAATTAGCGAAAGTGAAAGTGAAGTTTATAAAGAAACAATCTGGTGTCATTATTCCAGAGCCATCACATGCAGTCAACATGTCTTGGTCCTGAGTTTATTCGCATGTGTCATATTTTACTCTCCACTTCCTGTCTTTGTCTGTTTCCCCTCCCTTTCTTCCTGCTCATCTGTGTAACATTACTTAATCACTTCCTGTGTATTTAAGCCTGTGTCTTCCCCTCACTTCTTCTTGGTTCGTTGGTTTTTATCCCGTGTTTCTGCATTCCTGTGTTTGTCTGTTCCCTGTTCCTGCCATGTTTTAACTGTGTTTGCTGCCTATGTTACATGGATTTGCGATTTCTTTTTGGTCTCTACTTTGGTTTCATTGCTTACAAATTAGTTGCCAGACTTACTGGCTGCCTTTTGTTTTGGATTTTGCATTGTAAAGCTTTATCTGCATTAAAGTTAGCTCTTTGTTCTATTACCTGCCTGCCTCTGAGTGTCTTGCACAAAAAACTATAAAGATAATACACAACACTTTAGTTTAGCATTTTAGCATTTGTTTGCTTAAAAGCTTTAAACTCTAAGTCAGCTGTGATTACTTTTGCAGGAACTAAAGTATTGGAAAAAAAAGTCAGGGGATCCTCAAAGTTATTATGAGTCCTCCTAAGGGAAACATGAATGTCGGAAACAAATTTCATGGCAATCCATCAAATAGTTGATGAGATGTTTCTTTCAGGACCGCACATGTCAATCAATTGGTTGCACCAGAGGTAAAGTCAATGACCAAAGTCATTAGGTTTCACCATCTGGGAACCAGAACCACGAATGTTCTGGACTAAAATGTGTGCCAATCCATCCAATTGTAGTTGAGATATTTCAGTCTGGACCAAAGTGGTGGAACAGCAGATGGACTGAGTGATATTGGCATTGATGAAGCCTGGAATGGCTAAAAATGTTGTCTGTGAACATAATCCAGGAAATTAGATTTACAATCACAATTTAATTGGGAAAATCAGCATTATACAAACAGAACCCCAAATAATAAAAGGCCAATCATAACTGAGGCAGCTAAAAGGCAACACAGTTAAAACCAATCTTAAACCTGCTGTAAAGTATTGAAAAGAAAAGTTCTGTAACTCATTTAAGAACTAACTCCTGACGTTTTCTAAAAAATAATCCTGGCACGCTTTTATCCCAAGGCGTCTTCAACCTTCTCGTCTTTGTTCTTCTGTGGATCATTAACTGAAAATCAAACCTCTCAAATCTGAGTTCAGTTCAAAAAAATTTCTTTTCGTGTTTGGAACTTAATTTATGGAGGCACAACCACAAACCCAATAAGTTTAAATTCATGTAAAATGAATATGAATGTAAAAGAACAGGGAATGTCTAATATATTATGCTATAGCAGAAGTTTTAATATAATCACTTTTGCTTTATCTCAGTTTCTTCTGGTCGTTTTTCCCACATTCACTTTCCTTCACTTTTTTCTCGTCTTGTCTCTGAAGTACTGAGCGGGAGGATTGTTGAGGGTTTCTCGCTGCACTTTCATTCAGAGATCAAGGTTGACTCAGACACTCTGCATGCTCGGCGTCCAATTACTGAATCAAACACAGACACATGCACATGAAATCACGCACGCACATTCAGCAAACAGATCACAGGCACTGATTTTGATCAGACCCACTTAGAAAGACAGTTGTTCTGAAGATATAAAAAAAAACACTAAAAACTTCAACTCTCGGCGATCAAATGCTGCGATTTAAACAAAACAACAACATCAGTCTCTGCTGGTATCCTCAATGATGCATCACCTCTAATTTATGTATTCATTCAAGGCAGAGACCACCCTCTGTTTTCTCACCTTGAGAAAATTACTCTCGTCGGCGCACACTCCCAGCTGATCTTCTTTTAATTCTGTACCGGGTCACATTACACACTCGCACACCGGAGCACAGCGGAGGCGGAGAGGGAAACAGGGAGCCAGTGGATGAGTCATCGAACTAGATAACTCTCTCGAGGGGCTCCGTTATGTTTGATCATTACGGTCCCGTGAGAGGACACACACACACGGCTGTTTATGCAGCTCTCTGCTGCAGCAGGAAGATTCATTTGGTGCATAATAGAGTTGAGCTGCTGCTGTACATGACAGCCATCAGCATAAGAAATACAAATACTCTGGAATATCGTGAAGCATATTGTGGCTCTGGTGCATCGTTAGTGCGTAGGCCTGTGTACCTGCATTAATCACATTGTTGGGGTTCATCACCCACATGGGGACAAAAACACCACAAGGTTAACATTTGTTTTAGTGTTTAGACTTGGGCTGCAGTTTGATAGACATTTTCTGCTGAGAATTGTTCCTAACTGAGTGAAATGACCTGGAAGTATCTAAGTGGCAGCTGTGATATCAGCTTGTCAGTTTCTCTAAATGTGAAGGAAAGGTGCGTCAGTGCTTCCTTTCTTATCTCCTTCAGCAGAAGACACACTGGAACATCTTTTACAAGAGAAGAGTAGACAATCCGATCCCAAAAAGTCGGTGTCTCCACGGTTGTCTTTTCCTAAGCCTTCTCCGGTTTCCTTAACTTCATGATGTTTTCCATGAAGCTCAAAGAAAAGTGTTTAAGAAAAGATAGACAGGAAGTAACTTTAAAACAGCCTTGGTGCGGGTTCGATGAGCTGAGCTGCCTTCACCACAATAAATTCAGACATGACAGGAAACAAGAGCAGTCAGACGGACAGAAAGCCAGATTATCTAAAGTACTTTATGTTGAAGTGAAGCTGAAAATTAATGCACCTAAAATTTTGGCAATTATCTGTCACTGCTCTGGAAAACCATCAGTTTTCCACCACGGTCTGTTAAAGATTAAATGGAATCTGTTCTGTTTACAACTCACTGGGTCATTTTTCTAATATGCTGTCATGGTCCTGTCATTTCTGTCTTCTTTCGTTTGTGGTATGTGTGTTTTGTTCTGTCTTTTGTTGTTTCCCTCCTGCGCTCCTCCCCAGCCGGCTTTCCTTAAACACTTGCACTTCATCACCTTCACTGACCCAGCCCCGCTCCCAGTGTTCTTCCCAGCCTATCACCTCCTTCCCTGCTCTCTTGCTTCCTCCACTCGCTCCCCTCACCTGTGTTTCTCCACCTCTCTCCGCCTGCACCTCGTCCCCTTGTTAGCGTACTTGAGTCCAGTCATTAGTTTAGTCTTTGTCGAGTCATCTGTTGTGTTTGCCTCATCTTGCTGTTCAGTCATCCTGTTCCTGGTTTATTTTGAATAAACGTTCTGCAACTGATTTTCTGGCTCTTGCATTTGGGTCCACGTTCTTATGTCCTCGGCGTGACACATATCTTGGGCTAAGGCCCACTCAGACTCCTGCCTGAGTGAAAAATGTCTGGGAGTGTGTGTTTGTATTTAAGTGTCTTACCGGGTGATGATTGATCACTGGATGCCACTAAAGTTGCAGGTGTTGGTCTGCGTCTTCTGATCTGAAAAGGAAGAACAGTTTCATTCAAAAGTGAGGATAAAAAAATGCTTCGTCGTGCTTCAAAAAGCACAACATTAATCTCTTTTGAGCTAAAAATCATCTCAAAGCCTGAAACCGCTGATCTCTACGATCTTTAAGTTTGAAGTGAAATATTTACTGATCTTTTTCAGGCTCTTATTTCACACAGGCTTGGATCTCTAATGGGTTGTATTGGCCCGACCAATCGAAATGCTAAGCAGTGTATTGAAATTTGCATATGTGTGTACTCCACATACTCCAGCCAATCATGGAGTGTCTGCTGCCTCAGTATCAGACGCCAACTCAGCATCAGTCTAAGAGCCAATAACACAGCCTGAGTGATACATATTTTGGGTTTGGTTGTCATGCACTTTGAAGATGCCTGAGCTGGTGGAGAGCAGCGCTGAGTCTGACAGTGAGATCAGCAGGACAGCCTGCCACCACCTACTTGCTTCTGGGCTCATGACTAGTGGCGTGTGGCAGGCAGCTATGGAGGAGTCTGGGATCATTATTGGAGGAAGATGCACATTTCACTCCAAACCATCGACAGTATAGCTGTTTAGGTCTGCAACCTTTGTCATTTTTAACCACTGAGTTTGAGATTACCTTTGAGTCTGATGTATGCTGGTACTGGACAGGAATACGTATTAGATACTTGCTAATGTGACATTCAAACTAATAGAAATAAGGAGAAATAAAAATATGAAAACATATTGGGATAAAATAAGTGGTCACCTTTTTGAATGCGAGCAACAGGCAAAAATGTTAGCCGCTAAACCACAAATACGTTCATGTCATAGGCTATATGTTATATTTACATTCTTAAAAAACGTGTTATATCACCTTCACACTACACGTTTGTGACCTGACTCTCATATCAGAAGGAGGTGATGTTGATGGAGTTACAGGTGACAAGGCTGCCAAACAGGCGACCGCAGTTCAAGTCTGCGTTTTGGCATATGTTGTGAAATAAATAATATAACCTAAATCCTAAAGAAACGTAAAGTTTTCACACATGTGGTTTTGCAGAAATGTGCTTTTCCAACATTTATGTTGACTGGGCTGTAAATTCACAGTAATTTTGCATGAATGCAACAGAAAAAAATAACAGTTTGTATATATTATGCAAAATATACATTCTTCAGCACTTTCGATCCAGTTCCACACAAGTTTTCACATTTTGGTGACCAATTAACACCAAACCCACATTTAACCTGCTGGACCTGGGAATCCCAACTCTCACAAAATGCCTCTAGGTATATAGTACATATGGTATATAAACTCCATTGCTCTGTATCACTCCAGACCACCCACACCTAATTAATGTTTAAGAAAGTAAGTAACAATTCCTGGATCTGTCCCTTTATCAAGAACTGCATTAAAAGTTAATAGGGTCTATTCTGGGTTAAGATCCATCCTCCATCTAAACTTCATGGAAATCCGTTGAGTAGATTTTGTGTAATCCTGCTGATGAACCAACCAACAGATATGGGTGAAAACATAACCTCCTTGGCAGAGGTAATCAGTACTACATAATGTCTGCAAAACTTTCCGACCAAAGTGATTGGGGTGATTAATTTTCAGTCGCCTCCAGGATAAGGTCATTACCATTTTACTGCTCCATAAACCCACACTCCCTACACATTGCTGACAGAGTTGCTGACTAATGCTAGAAGTCACAGGAGCTCCAGGCCTCCATGCATCTTCTTCTTTAAGTGCTGCTTGTGCACTTACAGGGCTGTGCAGTCAACTCCAGTCAGCCATGGAGCTTAACCTCAGCCCACACAGGGCAGCGTCGCATGGTATGGCAGCTAAAATCTTTTCAATCAAGAAACTAAAGATCAAAGTTCAAGCAAAAAAACGAGCTGGAGTTTTAGCTGTTCTGTGAGTCGAGGATGGAGAGGAAGAAAAAGACGGGGCATCTTTTTTCGCAGGTGCACTCAAAGTTACATTTCAGGAGAGCGAGGAGCTGAATCAGTGCCCTTGGTTTTCCTTTGGTACAGTTTTGGCTTTGGGGCTTTGCTGTGCTGAACAAAATGCATGAAGAAAGTATTAAATAGCAAAACATTTCGAAGCACAAAACTTCACTTCAGACTCAGTTCAGCTGGATTGTGGCTTTTTTTTTTGCTGCTTCCCCTCAATTCAGGAGACCTAATACAATATCTCCCTGAGCTCTGCATGGTGTTCGACCTCGTTTGATTAGCTTAACGTTACAAAAGGCATGAGATACAGATGTAACTGCAGAAATAATGGGCAGTAATGAAAACTGAGAGGCTCAGTATCACAGTTTAATTGGGTATTCAAGCTTGAAGAGGCTTCATCTTTGTGCCTTTCAAATCACAGCCACAGAGAACAGGAAGGCAGCGTGAACAGAAGGAGGCACTGAGCAGCTTTTCCTTTCTTTACAACACTGACAATGTTTTACCGCTTTTTACACTTTTCCAGGAAAATTGCTGACCTCATATCCGGAGACGTGTGTCAACTATGCAGTGTTTTCCAACTAGCCGTTTTTCCTTGCTGCATCTGTCTCCATATTGTCATGTTAGTCATGTCTATGTTTAGCAGGGCCGGTTTTTGCTATGGGCAATGTGGGCGACCGCCCAGGGCGCAATCTATGTGAGCGCCCTCAAAAAAACAAAAACAAAAAAAAAAAATCGCCAGTTTTCTAGACTACCGCTCATTTCCATGTCAGGTCAGTGGAGTGGCGCTGGGCGGCCTCATTGTCACGTCAGCTCGCTGTTGAGAGTCACACAGGTTGTGTGTGTGTGTCAGAAGAGGCAAGGGGGAGGGGGGCGGGGGATAGACTGATGATCCCAGGCCACACAACACAAACTGCCTCCAACGGGCATCTGCGTGAATTTGTTTACATCACGTGACATCGGTAATGATGTCGAGTCTTCGTCTTCATCATGGATCAAAGTAAAAGACCAAAGAAGCCGTCAGGTGCCCAGTTCAGAAAGAGAAGAAAAGAAGAAGAGGAGAAACGGGCAAAAGATAAAGGTATGCAGATTTCTATGAGTGACGTGAGTGACAGTAGCCTATAGGCTATTTATTAGCCTCTTGCTAATATGTTGCTACTTAGCCACAGAAGACGACTGTATTTGGTTTGTAGTTTTGCTGAATTAGCAACTATTAGAATTGAGGCATCATGTCATGCAACTAATTTCACCCATAGGCAACCTGGGCTACTTTGTGTTTGCAACACAACAAGTGCAAATTCACACAGAGTCCTGACTGTGGAATTTTTAATGCTATACGCTATATGCTAACTTAAATAACTTCTAGTATACATTGACATGGCATTGTGTAAGCTACATGTGATATAGCTTTTTGAATAATTTGTAGTGTGTTATGCTTAGTTAATAGGATGTTAACAAATGTTAATCAAATGTGCATTATGGTCATTTTAATTGGGTAACTGATGCATGTGTGATGTAAGTGTGACCTAACTTACATATTGTATCTTAAATGTAAATTCAGAGGCACTTCTGAAATATTTTGGAGCTGGAGCACCCACTGGCCAAAATGAGGAGTCAGATACTTCCACAGCAGCCACAGACATGGTCCTGGAGTCTGATGAGGAGCCATCTACCTCTGCAGCCACATGTTCCTTGCAGGACTCCTCAGGTGTGTGTGTGTATGTGTGTGTGTGTGTGTGTGTGTGTGTGTGTGTGTCTGTATGTGCAAAACTGGTGTGTTATCATAACTGGAACCGTTCAGATGGTATTAATAGGATGATGCAAAACAAAACTTGTATGTAAAATACGAAATAGTTTACTGCAGGAATCTTTTTTTTATGCTCCATAGAGTAGCCTTTTTTTTTTTTTTTAGCTTTCTTCAGGGATTTTTCAAGCATGGTTATTAGATCCTGTGATGAAGGACTTGTGCAATTTACATTTGTGTTTATATACTGTATTTCATTTATTGATCTTGTTTTTTTTCTCTGTTCTTTTACCTTTTTGTATTTAAGAATATATATAATAAAATAATACAAATAATGTAATATATTGTCGTGTTTTGGGGGGGGTAAGGGATGGTTCGCCCAGGGCGTAAATCTAGCCAGGACCGCCCCTGATGTTTAGGCTGACATAAAACACAGGTACAGGTAGATTTCTCTTTGCATGAAACTCTGTCTCATATTGTTGGATAGCGATCCATCAGTAAACAACCACAAATTAATTCAGGTGTGAACAATATTCAGTGATTTATGACATGGATCCATCCATAAAATATCTATGATTCCTATCTGCCTTTCCAACTTATACCTGTAATAACCGACGAAGATGAGACACTGAACAGCCACCATTGATCTTCTCTATCTGCAAGTCACATGATTCTCCCCACAGACAAATGATAAATCTTGCAGGGGAAGCTAAATCCAATAACAAGCAATCACTCGAGTTGCATATGAGTCACAATATTGATGCCAGGTGTGATTGCAGCCAACTAATTTAGACTTGGATCTGAATGCAACACACTAATTTGAACCGTGCAATCTACGGGTTGAACAAAATTACTGTTGCACTGATAATACTTTCCTTGAATTTTGGCATAAAAATCTTGCCGAAATCAGTGACTCAATAATTCCAAAAGTATTGTTATATTTATTCAAATAAATCACAACCATCCGAAATCTTTGTCACTGGCCGGGATCAAACCTGAGAAGCTGGAGAGCCACATCAGGCTTTAAAAAGGGTCTGGAAGTTCAGAAAATACAGCAATCACTTTGATCGAGGAAAAATGTGTTCAAAATCAACTTAAAATCTCTAAGGCTTCGTGCAACTCCATAAGTCTGTTAACAGGATCGGTCACTTCCCCACTTACCATTTATTGTCTATGTAAGCAGCCTTGCATTTCTGTAGCGTCTCCTTGCGTTTCGAGAGACGAGGCATTGCATTGCCTGCTCCTCATTAGCGTAATGTTGAGGTCTAGGCTACTAATGCAGATCAGGGCTTCTGAAAACTCCTGAAAACTATAAAAACTAAGCTTGGTCGAGTTAAAATGAAGACGGACTCGACAGCATGGCTAATTTCTTGCCTAAAATGTTTTCAGAAACACATTCTGGTGAACTATTTTTGTAATATATGAGACGGTGTTCAAACGAGCTGCCAATCGAAGCTTAACATTACAGATGATTGTGCTTATTGAGTCCAACAGTCTCCACCCAGGGGTCAAGTCAAATCAAACTGTAAGTCCTGTTTTTTTAAGGCATTTTATTGATTTTTCCTTCAGAATTCTTGTGTAAACAATAAAACTTTTGTCCTCGTGTGTGCGTTTTGTCGTCATTCCCTAAAATCCAACCCCCAGCACCACTTAAAAGCACAACGAGCCATGTCTGTGTAGAGCTGATTATGCCAAGAGTCATTGTTATTCTCCTCACCCGGCGGCAGAGCAAACTCCCTGATCCTTTGCTTGCACAAATACCACCGCTTACTGGACAGACTCACCCCTCGAACCGCCACGCCTGCCTTTCAACCCACAGTCCATTTAAAATGCAGTTCCGTCACTTCTCACAACAAGGAACAAAAACAGCCTCAGAAAGTGATGGGTGGGCAGGAAAATCTGTGCATGCCTGATAGTCTTTCTGCGAGGGGGCACGGACAAAATACCCTTGGCTGGAAAATATAGGTCAGGCAGAGAGACAGTGGAGTCAAAGTCTTTCATTATTTAACCCCTAGTGTTGTGCTGACATGTCTCACAGACCTCAGTGCTGTATGTGTACAAAATAATACAAAATAAACCAATTAGTTTGCTTCTAATATTTGTTTTATTTTCTTCTGACCTCATTAAATCTGAATTTCCAATATGTAGGGAAGCACTGAAGTGGAAACCGGTCTCTTCAAATAAGATTGCATATTGTGTAATCTCTCATTCAGGTTTCTCTGATGTTTTACCCATGAAGGTCTACGGGTTTATGGGAAATTTTGTCCGTTAAGTCTGCAAGAAACAGAAATGTTACCACAAAAAAAAATAGTCTGCAAACGTACACCATGAGCCACATGTTTGTAACGTACAACCTCCCCTTCTGTGCTTTTCTTTCCTCCTCACCCAGATGCTCTTGATCAGGCAATGAAGCCCTGCCCATAATTAAGGGAGGTTGGAGGAGAAGGAGCTGTCTCTTCCTCAGTTGGTGTGGTTTTCTTTTTGTTCTTTTGAGGATGGCGGTCTGATAGTCCTTTTTTTTTTTTTTGCGGCTTTGTTTGTTACGTTCTGTAGTTTTCTTAGTTTAGGGAGGGAAGTTCTCAGTCCTACGGTCCACTGCATGGCTGGCCCAGACTTCCCCCATACCTTTGCTCTTTTAGCCAGTCCTCCAGACTCCCATAGTTTTGGTTAATTTACTTAAGGTCTTTGATTTCTTTTCTGCAAACCTGTTTTCGAAATATGGTGTCCTCCTTGCAGTATATGTTGCTGGTCACAAGGTAGAGCCAACCGATTGTTTTGTTGTGGCAGTAACAGTTAAGAGGTTCTGTACAAAGACTGTATTTTTAGTTATTACAGTAGTTACTGTTGGTAATGACTTTGTTAAGGCAACGTCACAGTGTTTCTGTTGTTTGCTGAAAAGTAATTTATAGACAAACATGTTCATTAAAGTGACTTAACTTATGTCTGGTGCAACTTCATGTCAGACCTCATGGACAAAAAACTCCAACAGCATAAAGCCAGATGCACTTAGAGTTTGGCAGGGATAATGCTGTATTATTGTACTACTGTCAACATCAACGATAGAGAGTAAATCTCATTTACCAATATTATACAACTTGTGTCTCTGAGATCAAACAGATTCATCATCATCTCTGTTGTGGACTTTTGACAATTGGCAACATTTAAAATCATCTATTTTTCAATCTGAGGAAAAAATAAATAAATCTTCAGCTCTTAAGCTGTGACAGAGGATCTCAGGACCCCACACAGGAGGCTAGTGTTAGTGCGTTGTCTCTGTGGTGATATCTAGCATATTGTTGGATTTTGTCACTGTATTGTATGCCGACTCGCAAAAAACGCATGTAAATTTCCAGGGAGGTGAATTAAGAGGATTGGAGGAGCTCCAGCTATTGTTCAGATTGTATAGCTTGAAACAGATTAGACCCTGGGAACTCGTGACTACTTGAGGCGACAGAGGTTGTAGTGTACTGGCAGTAAAATGCTTACAAATCAGCCCCGAGACACATAAAAATATAACCAAAAAACACATTTACACAGAATCCCGAATGCTTGGATGGTAATCAAAAAAATGCTTCTTTAGGGGATAATGCTAAAATGTGTTTTTACAATGCCTCAAGTCCCCAATGAAATAAAGTGGGGAAACTAAAGGTGTATAGAGGGGCTTGGGTTTCAAGGGGCTCAGTTAAGATAAACAAACCAAAGAAAACCTGCAGGCGTCAGGTTATTTGAAAGGCAAGCGACACACTTGCACAAATAAGCCCAACCCAGGTGCAGGTAGCCTCGTTGAAGGGCGATTCAACTGGTTTGACACAATTTCCCTCAACTAGAAATAATGGGGCAGCAAAGAAATCCCAGTAGGGCTGAAACTGACCAGAGTTTCTGGTTGAGAGTCTTTGGGGATTGGGTCTGCAGCGTGTCAGGGGCAGATTCAGAAAGGACTGAGTCTCTTCCCCACCTCTCTTAAGCCTTCACAAAAAAGTGCGTCGTCACACCCTGACTGGCTCGGAGGGGAATGCCCCATGCTGCTTTCACTCCTTAATTAGGAGCCAGTCTCCTCGCCCGGCACACAGGTGATCTGAATCCACTGTAATCAATCCAGAGGGATTTAGAAATTCAGCCAAAATACAAAAGATAGCTAGTGCCACACACTGGGACTGCTTCAAGGTAGAAAAGTTTTCAGTTCAACATCTATTCAGGGAAATTCTTAGGGGTGAAGCCTTTACCTCCTAACCCCAGTCTGCCTTTGAGAAACTCTGGTAGTTTTGAAATCCTGTCACTATCAGAGTTACCCTGTGACCTTCACAAGAACAATGTGTTTTCACCACTCAGCTCACCTCAGCTCAGCTCAGAGAAAGGGCATCCACACCCTGTAAATTGCAGCAGGACTAAAGGTTAAAGAAAACTTCCCCAACACCTTGTTATCGGGTGGGCCGAAGTAATGCTGAGCTGTCAGAGATCCAGCACAATGCCCAGAGATTCATGTGATTCCTCATCCTTCATCCAGTCGTTTTGAAATATGATCTTAGTATTGTTCAGGCTAAAATCAGTGCTCATCCGTTATAAATCCTCACAGACTCTCTCCAACTGTTCCCTCATTTGGCTCTGAATAAGAGAATTAATGGAGAAAAGGACGTTGAAAATCCAGATCATTGACTTCTACTTTCATTTATCTCAGTTTCTTTACTTCACTGCCTCCCTCTCACTTTCTAACAGTCCTCTTATCATCCTCTCTCTCCCTGAATATCATCCAACCACTGCACTGGGGGAGCAGGGGGAAGGTGCTCTGCACAAGCTGTAATTTAATCGCTATAGCAGATCCAAAATCATTTTCATCTTTGCTAAGAATCACAAAGGTAATTACTGTAGCAGCAATTTTATCATAAAATGCCTACGACTTTGGAGCAATGATTATATCATAATTATATTTCTAAGTTATGTGATAAACACACCTTTTAACCCATTTTCTAACACAAGAAAAAAACAAAAACAATGACAGATCGCAGCCTCAGGCACGCTGCTTCTTCAGCATGTGAAGAAATCCAAAGTCTGACAGGCCTGCTGTGACTAGTAACAGTTACTATGAAAGCTATGAACATGCAATCACTGTTCTGGGGAGGGGTTTGGCCACAAAGCAGTAAAAGTTACAATTAAAAATGTGCTATTTCTAACTGTACAAGGCAGTAATGAGTACATCTCCTGGTTAAAACCATTTATTTTTTCAGTATAGCGGTTCTTGATTGCCTCAGTGTGCAAGAGATATTCATAGGATGATTATAAATATAATCTACAACTCTCAAAACTCCCTCTTCTTGGGAAATGGCCCTTCTGAGGCAATACAGAGTAATTGTTTTGTTCTCAGTGAAGGACAAAGACGGTCTGACACATCGCGTAGGGAATATTAGGGAGGAAATTGTCAGCCCTGAAACGTGTGTAATAAAAGACCATCACCTCGACAATGTCACGATTCATCATCTCAACAGGGACAATACTGCTTTCATCTATGAATGTAGTTTCCTCAAGTAAGTGCCCCTTATCTAAATGATACAGCTAATGAATGAGTTCAATATCGACCGGCGTTTCCTGTGAACAACATTGTCATTGAAAGCTGTAAACAAGGAAAGAGCGAATTGAGTTTAATTAACCAGCTGAGTCAATTATGTATCAAAAAATACCCTGGTGTTAACATGACTGGTTCACAAATCAGACTACTGCAGCAGTTTCAGAGCCTATTAATGGATTCTTAGTGTATATAATATTATATACATCATGCAGGGTTAAAGCAGATGCTTGACATTTTATGCATACTTACTTTGTCAGTGAGAGTTAGATGAGAATGGCAATACCACATTGACACCTGCCTGTTAAATTTAAGACTGAAGATGGTAGCCAGTTAGCTTAGCTTGGCGCAAAGACTAGCCTGGCCCTGTCCAAAGGTAAAAACATCTGCCTGACACTGCCTTCAGATGATGAAGATGTAACAGTGTGAGGGGATTTACTGTTGCTAATACCGTTTTTCCACCAAAATAAGCGGATCTACACAGGTTTTCTAATCGTGGGTCAACCCACTTAAAATCACCTATTGACCCAATTCCCACTTCCTGCAGGAAGTGATTTCTATCTGAAGCATCACGTTGTACGTCACTGACGCCAAGTTCACGTCACGAATGCGCCGTAAAACAGTTGTAACAGAAGAGAAAACAACAATTGATGCATTGTGAAAGAAGCGTCTGTGAACTAGTGGATAAATTCTTCTTTTGAACTCCCAGGTATCATCTTATTTACACGCCACCACCGGATGTTGACAGCGCATCATCACTTCGCACGGCAGAATTAAGCGTGTTCACCCGATACGATACGATACGATCGTGGCTGACTTGCATAGCTAACACAGATAAACAGCTAAGAACTTCTAGCATTTGATTTGGCTACGCGTTTACACGATATGCCTATTTCACCAATTCCTAGCAAGACTGTGATATGTTTCTAATGTTGTGCTACAGTCTTGTTGTGTCTGTGAGGTTTTTTTTTAACCTTAGGAAAAGGCCAGGTTACCTGTTTCTCTGTTTACAGTCTTTATGCTAAGCTAAGCTAAATGTCCCCTGGCCCCACCTTCATATTTAACTGACAGTGATGAGGGTGGTATTGATTTTCTCATCTAATTCTCTGCAGGCACGCAATAAGCATATTTCCAAAAATGTTAAACTATTCTATCAATTGGTAAAAACTGTAATACTGCCAATTAGAAACAAGCAAAACTGACTTCTAAAAGTGAGAGGAATGTACAAATAATTGCAGAAGTTACTATCTTTTACGTCATCGGCTGACTCCATCAGGTCTTGGCCTCCTATTAGGTACAGTCAGTATGTGCTCGTAAGCACACAGCGAGCTCCGATATAAGGTTAAGATAAGGGTGGCACACACTGTGTCTGTGTGTGGATAAGAGGATGAGTGCGTGCTGTTGTTGTGAGGGTCAGACCTCAGGGAGGCTGCTCTGACTGACGTGCAGTTCTCCACGGAGGCTGATTCACCATGCTGAGAGGTGTCAGGTTGCAGGGATTACTGAACCATGGGTGAAACCCCCTGGCGTGACATTCATAAGTGTGCTTGCCAACACAGAGACAAGAACACACACACACATTTCCTTTTTGTGTTATTTTTTTTCTTTTACTTTACATCTGACTGTTTCGCTGTTGGGCAGTCTGTCTCGGTCATCTGTCTCTCTTTCTCACTCATACGCACACACACACACAAAACCACACACTTAAGGCCCGGCAGGCCATACAGGCTCAGTGGCCACTCACAGTGGTCTCAGAATAAATAGAAAATGCCTCTTAAAAGGGTAAAGTCTCGATGGCAATTAGCCAAGCTCCAGCCATACGTATTAGGACTGAGAGCTAAGAACTCTCTTGAGTCTTTGCAGAAGAGGTAAACTGAATTTTACTTGTATACAGCTTAAATGTGATCTGTCAGCTGGTGAAGAAGTAGGTAAACACCAAGCTGGAGGTGTTTAAGATTCTGTATTGAATGGTTGAGGACTGGGATCAGATATGTGGTTAAATAAATACAGACAGTGGGCACCAACTCCCCGACACAAATAAGGCAAACAGCAACGGAGAAGAACAAGTAAGAGGGACAAATGTAGTGAAAGGATGCACAGACAGACTCACACAATTAGACACACAACATTCATTTTAACAAATGTACCACAGGCACCAATTTGTGTCTCCAACATCACTCGGGCCAATTACGCACATAATAATGATTCTTGATTCAGACAGCAACATAATGAGCTCCCTGCAAGGAGTTTCATTAACATTACAAACCTAAAGATTTCAGCCCATCAGCTGATGTGGCAACACTTGTGGTTACCTTAGTAACAGTAAGTGTGATTTAATGCTACAGGTAGCAGCAATGCACGGACAGCAAACACTCTTTTGAGCTACTTTGTTAGAAATGTATCAGAATAGCATGTGAATCTGTTTACAAACTCATGTTGTGTTGATTTGAAGTCGAGCCAAAATCATTTCCATGTGAGCATGTCAGCTGTCTCTGAGAAATACATAACATAGCTGCATTTCCATGGACCTTAGTCCTCTATTGATCACAATAACAGCCCAATCAGAATAAAAACACCTTGTGTAACCACCTCACTCGGAAGACACTCATCCAATCCAGCCAGATCTGAACACATATGTTCAATCAGAGGAGCGGTGTTAACCTTTGATAATCCGTTGAAGGGCTGAAGACGGTTGCAGATGTTGCTGTGTTTCCTCTTGACTGGTGGGTAATTTAAGTGTTGTTAGGTTTCACAGAGCCATCACCAGAATCAATGATTATACCTTTTTTAAATCGATCGTTTCTCTCTGGTTCGTATATTTTCGGCACATGTTAGCCTCAGGTGGAGATTTTTGGACACTAGTGATCATCGTTTTGTGTCATCGCTGACAGCTGTAGACTGACGGACGGTAGCTTAGGGATTGAAAGTAGTGTACGTGCCGTGGAAGAGAGAGAAAGAGACTGAGTTGCTTCTTTACTCTAATATCTTTGATGACAATAAAGTATTCCACGTGTAGTAAAAGTTCAAACCTGTGTCTGTTTGTTTACGGTTGGTTTGTCAGCATGATCACACAAAAACTACTGACCAGATTTCCACAAAACTTGGATAGAGGACGGGTCTCTCCCCAGAATAGACCAAGTTAAATTTTTGTATGGACCCAGATAAAAGGACGGATCAAGGAATGTTTTCTCACTTTCCTTAACAGTGTGATTCAGAGTGTTTTTGGACATTTTTGTTAATTTATGTGGTAATAATGGATGGATGCTGATGAAAAAATCTGGGGTTTTAAGTGACTGGTATCTACAGTATCAGATGGCCTTAGTGGAGGTACAGCATGCGCTCTACTAAGTGCCACTCCAACTCTTAGTTGGAGGTTATAAGATGAGGACGGTGGTCTGACAAATATTGTATCTGAACTACAATCAAACAAAACCCCTTGACAACGTACAAATAATCTTTTTTTTTCATGTCTGTTATTAATTTCGATCACTTTGAAGAGATCTGTTTTCACGTTGGCATTTAATTTTTGTTGTTGTTGATCAGTGTCAAAAAAGCTGCATTTAACCTTCTTTTATTAAAATCTTAACGATAAAACGAGCTAGTTTGACATTACTAAGAAACAGTTTAAAAAGTATTGAGAGTAATTAAAAATGAAATGGCATCAGACAGTCATTTTGTACTTAAAGACCACCAACAATGACACTGAATGTAGAAATGATGAAGTGCATTAAAGCTGTTCTCCTTCCTGTGTGGATGGAAGTGACTTCACTTACAGGTAATTTTCTCCAGCTGAGGGGAGCTTTTATGGAGAGAGATTATGGAGTATTATTTTTACAGTACATCGTGGACATAAAAAGTCTCATTTGCCATATATCACCGCCGTTCATTCCTTAAAACCTTGGAAATACACACTCACCAAGCTCTAACTCAAATGCGAGTGCAAACCGATACGATGCAGATAAATCAGCAGTTTCTCCCGTCAGAGCCTCACAAAGTTATGAAACTTAATCATGCCAGTAGCTCTAACTCTCCCTGAACTTACCCTGACTGTGCTGTGTCCTCAAACCATCCAATTAAGTGTCCTCACAAGGGCAAACTTGCATAACACACACACGAACAACGCTCCTCCTAAAATCTAAAGCCTTACAGACACAGTTGGGAGAAGAGTGAACAGCAGAAAGAGGGAGTGGACTCATAAATCTTTGCTGGTTTTACTCGAGGCTCATTCATTATAAATGACCTGTCCTGTTCATGTTGTATTTATAAAATGAGAAAATGGGACACTACACTCTCTAAAGACACGTGAACTGCACCCACTGGGATTTTTTCAGCCACTAACAGAAGCTCTTTGCTCTTCAGTCTTTTAAGCGATGTTGAGTTTATACGATCCTGCAATAAGTGATTAAAAGACTTCCTCTAGTCTGACGATCTAACAACATATTTAAGATTAATGCGAAGAAATTATTACATTGCCGAGAGCAGTTTGATTTGTAACAAGTTTATCTTGTGACACCGGCTAACTTCCATCAGTATCTCACTGCTGTACAGCCAGTAACTGAAACCAAAACAACAGCAAACCCCTGGAGACACATCCATACACTGCAACACTCCTTTTTAACACTGCTGAGACTGCTGTGTCTCTAAGAACCAGGCACACTGTGAGTGGAGCTGGAAAAAATCAATCTTAAATGCATCATGATCGCTGCATTGAAAAGACAGCTTGTTAATAAGGTGCCGGGGAGTAATAGAAACTCATAATGTGGTTTTTGTGAAGCAGCAATTTCTCGTCAGACTGTACTCCAGCACGTTGTACACAGCTCACTGCGCTTTTTATTCCTCTTGAGTTGCTCAGCTGCGTCTGCACCTGCTCGCTTTGATGATGGGAATAAACGTTTCTCAGCTTTTTTTGCTCCATCTTTTGCAAGATGTGAAGCATGTATTTCCTCTCAAATCTTTGCTAAAAGTCCTGTCGTGTCACTGATGCATGAAAAAAAACCTCTTAAAGCCCTGAAAGTCCCATACCACCCCAAACCACATCCTCCTCCTCTACTGTCCCTCCTCCTCACCTGTTCAGCTGCCTCTGGGTCCAGGTGGGTGTCCAGTAGGGGGACGGTGAACTGTATCTTCCTGGGGCTCCCGGTTTCCATGGTGGCTCTTTCTGTCAAAGAGGAGGACAGGACGAACAGGAGGAGGAGGAGGAGGAGGTATGATCCGAGGAAGAGAATCCGTAGGAGAAAAAGAGGATGAAGAGCTCAGTGATGATGGTGGAGAAAGAAAATAAGTGGGCTCCAGCTTAGGAAAAATTATGATTATTTTATAGTTTCTGTCTGACTATTTTCTTTTATTTTTTAACCCACTTTTCCCTGATTATCTAGCTGTTTCTGGCACCTTATTTCAGTTCCACCCTATTTCTTTCTATCCTCAGCACCTGCTGGTGTCTCACTCTCCTTCCTCTCCGTCTCTCCCGGCTCTCAGCGCTGAGGCAAGGGCATTCTGGGCTAGGAACACCTCTCCTTCGCTCTCATTCGCTGTGCCCGACTCCCTTTCACCCAAGTCCCACCCTCTTGTCACATTTCTTTCTATCTGTATTGGATGTCTGAGATCAGGGCTGTTCTGCAGCAGCCCCTGCACAGACGGGAGAGAGAGGATGACAAAGACATCCTCTCTCTCTTTTTATCTTTTGGGTGCTTCTGCTTTAAGAGAAAGTATTTTTAAAAATCATCTTCCTACACATGCTTAAATCACATACACAGAGATTCTCTCTCACACACATAAGTTATATATATATATACTGTATATACCCCTGACACTGTAATTTAACTGATATTTTACTCACTGCAGTTTGTTCCATGAATAAAAAAGGCAGCATGAACAGAACTGGACATAAGCTGTGAAATGATCATCTGAGCTTTGTTCATTTCTGACCAAGCTTGTCCTCGCTGCCGCCTGGCCAGCACAGTTTTTATTGATCGCCTCTGAGTGTCCCTACATCACACGTCTACTGGGCCCTGATACTCGACACCGGCCAAGCAGCATATGACTGCTGTGTTGTAACAGATTTGCAGTACATTTGGGGGGGTGGTAATATCTAGACAGTTAAATCCCTAGAAATATTTTCATTGTGTAAGCTAACTTTCAACTGTATGCAAACGTTCCCATGTCACATTCTCATTGGCAATCACATAAAAATTATATTGTGAATCAATAACATTTCATTTCAAAGCTGAAAGCTCATCTTGGAAATTGATGTACACATGTTTTCACAGTTTCCTCTAGACAGTGCTGGTGGCTTGACAGCTGTGAGTACTAACAATAGCAATGTTGGTTGTTTACCTTTTATTATGATAATTTCAGGTGTTTTATGACGTGTGATTCAGGCATGAGATAGTTGGATACAATTAGCAATGACAAGAATGTGCTGCCCTCACAGTGCATAGCCCCTGAGCATGTCATTCAGCAGCTACTATAAGCCGATAGCACAAAGCCAAAGAACAAGTGTGCAGCTGTAACAGACTGTCACACAGAAGCTAACCTATTAGCACAAAGCACACAGTCCCTGAGCCAAAGAACAAGTGTGCAGCTGTAACAGACTGTCAAACAGTGGCTAACCTATTAGCACAAAGCACACAGCCCCTGAGCAAAAGAACAATGACGCTGTGGCAGCAAGAGGCTCATTCGGTGGCTAACACTGGCACAAAGCACACACTCAGTCAGTGAGAGCTGTGGGGCAGCCAGTGTCAGTGTAGTCAGGCAGTTCGTTCATATGTGAGTGGGATGTTTTTGGGCGTATACTTTTAAAATTAAGCTTGCTCTTGCTAGTTTCTACTATTTTACCAGCCCCAGCTTTAACATGCCAGTTCCCATTTGAGAGGGACAGGAAATATGAGGACAGACCAGCGGAAAGGGGGGCTGGGGGAGTCCTAACATAAAAGATCACCAGCTGGAATTGAACCAGGGTCACTGTAACCATATGGCGCGAGCCCCAGACCACAGGGTCCACAGGGATTCATCTAAATTTATGTCTTTTTCATCAAAGGGCAGTTTTTATTTTGCCCATAACTCTGTAAAATGAACCAAATGGGTTGGGAAAGACCTACAGTAAGCTGGATAGAGAGAATATTTTCCCTCACCAGGTGAATTCTCTGACCGCTCCATCTCTATCCACGTATAAATTAATAAAACAACATCAGAATCCTTTCTTCTCTTTTTAACTCGGCCATTACTGCATGTAGCTCTGCTACAAACACACCCGAACTGTCCTCACATAAAAGACAAATTTCCATCTTCTTGTAGCTGAGAGAGAGAGTGAGACTGATAATAAAATGTTGCCGCTGTAATAAGAGCTTTTCCCAAACGTCTTTGTCATCAAAGCAGGAAAGTGTGTTAATAACGGCCATGTGCTCTGTGTGAGAGTGTGTGAGTGTGACAACAGCTGGCTGCGTATTTTCCTATACGACCTCTGATGTTTATAGTGTGAAAACCGTAGTAAAATTATACAGTCTGTGTTATCTCCTAATGCCAGTGTAGTGTTTGTGTCTCTGGTTGAGAAAGCTTCAAAGAAAAAAGCCCACAGCCATGCGTATAGTCTCCCGCAGACTGGTGACAATCTTGTTTATTACCAATAAAATACTGCATATTTTTTTTAATATTTCATGTTTTTACGGTCCCCGCCACGAGATTTTCATCAGATATCATGCAGCGAGGGTATTCTAGCTCATTTTGAACCCGCTCCACAATCTTCTATATTATTCTTTGTTATTAAATGATAAAGTATTAAGCGTTGCACGTCATTTGAAGAAGACAATGAAAAATCCACTAACAGTCATAAATACTACCTGGAATCATCAAACCAAACCACCCACATACATGCATCTTTAATACCAACTGCATTAATTTATCAGGCCTATTATCTCTTACAATAGAAGGCAATGTGCTGCATAATATGACATTGTAGTCACATAAAGGACACACCAGTATTTGTTTACGATTTACAATTGTTTACGCGTATGATGTTTTATGCTGTTGCAGTAGTTCTGATTAGATAAGGGGAGTGTGGCGAGGCAGTTGGCGAGACCAGCGTCTACAGAAGTCTTTCTGGCACCAAAAGCAAATATATTTAGTGAGATGTTGGGGAAGTTTGTAGCCATTTTTCTGGTGACAAAACTGTGTCTTTCAACCCAAACCATGATCTTTCCATGACCCTAATCAGATTAATGTTGTACCTAACCAGACCATAAAGGTCCTATTTGTGAGAAAAGTAGATTTTTGAGTCTCCCAAAGCTTAAGTATTTGACGAGTTCGGAAAGCCAAAAGGGTCAGTATATGTTGAGTCGGGAATGAGACTCTAAAATCAACTTTTCTTACAAATAGGACCTTTAACCACAGCGTTGTCACAACGTAAAATTGAGATTCATCATATTGGCGGTTCGCAGAAACGTACAATACCAACATTTAAGGCCTTTGCACAACAAGTCTGTTTTTTTCTTGTTTGAGTTTTTATAATCCATCATCCGATAAAAAATACTAAATCCATCCAATCCTGAAAACAAGACAAGAGAAAGGAGAGTTTCACCCGCTGATATAGGAGCTATTGGATTTGTCCCGATGGTTTCCAGGTGTATTTCACAATGTCAGTGGTCCAGTTGGATGCGCTGCGAGCTGTCCTGGAACTACACATGAAAAAGCCAGCTGATCCTGGCCCGAACAGCGTCTGGCATTTGTAGGTAGGGACACACACATTCACGCACACTTCACAAACACACAGAAGTGCGTCTCACAAGAGGGGGACATTTTTAGTCGCACAGCAGCTCAAAAAATGTCCTTTTGAAGAATGTGAACAATACCACCTCTCCAAATAGCAGCAATCTTCTTGGCAGCATATGAGATGAGAAACAAAACAATGTCGAGGGTTGCAAAGACAAGACAAGAAACATGACTCCAATCACTCCTACTGTATCAAGAAACGTCTCTTCCTTTAAAACCAACACAGCACCAGATTTGTGTTTTGTTCACTGGCCAGAGTGTCTGCAATGGTATACAACTGGTTAACTGTAGAGTAAAATAACACTTGAGGAGAGCACACCACTGCACTTCCCCGTGACATTGACATTGTTTTTTCTAAACAAGATCCTTCACTCACCCAGTAGCCATTAAGGCCCGTTGTGTGTGACAAATTGTGCTGTGTCATGTCCGTGGCCGGTAACGGCTGAGACCTTCCACTCCGCCTTTCAAGGTGGCTGTCGTCCAAGATGATGACCATGGGGGGAAAATGGGAGTGGGGGAGGGGAAAGGTCAGCAAGCCATAGATACAGAAGGACAAGGTGTCTGACAGGTAACTGCAGTTTACATTTTTTGTTGTGAAGTTACTGTATACTGTCTTATCCCTCTCTCTCTCTCTCTATCTGTCAGTCCGACTGTTATAATTGCTGCACACACAGACTTTCTCCCTGAGCCCTCCTGCAGACTCATGAAATTCAGATGAGTCGAGTCTTTTCTTTAACTCAGCTGTCGGATCAGAGGCTACAGCTGCGTGGACAGCAGGTCCACGCCCTGATCTCTCTCTTTGTTTGATCTTTTTGTCTCTAAACATGCTTCTTTTTAACCTAATTTGTTTCTAATATTTCCTAGTCATTGGACTCGTTGCTGCACATTTTATTGCATTGTTTTACATCCTGGCTCCCTCTTTGAATATTTGAATAGGTGATAGCTAGGGATTCTCCTAGTGAGTAATTCCCTGACATTTAAACAGGAAGTTAAAGTTCACCTGATCAGCGATTCTAACGCTCAGAAAACAGTCAAAATTGAACCCAATTTACTCTATATGGTGAAACATTGTCTGAAAAAATTATTTACGTTTAGTACATGACCCATTTGAAACCATTAATCACATTCTTAAATGACAAAATTGTGTTTTAAATACAGCTGAAATAGTTAACGGCATTGTTAACGTGAGTAATGGATGACGGTTTTTCATAAAGCAACATTTGAGTAGGGAGATGTGACATTTCAGTGCAAGTACCTTATTGAATAATGGACTGACTAGCAAGGGTTATGTTAGCAACACTCTCTGGTTTAATCGACTAGCTAGTCGACAAGCCCTGACTAGCAACTACTGCAGTTAGCAACTTTGCCAACTTACTTTCAGTCCCTAGATATTGCTCACATAAATATCAAGAATAAATTAGAAAATCTTACCTGAGTCTACACACGCACTTTTGGAGCACAGCAAGGATTTTCTGTGACTGTTAGCATAAATCAGAACTGGCTAGCTAGGATCTAGCTAGACGCACAGTAACGCTCTAGTCTAGCAACATTAAAGCAACAACAACCCCCAACAACAATAAAAACATTATGGTATTTGAATACTATACTGTATCCCCCATAAATATACTATACTGTACCCGCCATAAATGTTCACTTGTGTGTTTGTGCCGTTGATCCTGGCTTGCTACAGTGATTAGCATTAGCCTACCTAACAGGCTAACAAGGATTATAGCTAGCCTCCTTTCTACATTTGATTTCATATCTAACATATGATTCAAATGTTGTTTAATAACTAAATGAAGAAGATTGAATCACAAAACACACAATACACAACACATACTAAATTACCAAGTCATGGTCGTCATTGTTAGCTTAATTGCTTATATCTCGCTCACTCTAAACTGTCTACCAACCGTCTTCATGGTGCACATGTTGACTCGATGAACCTTGATTGAATCGTTAACGGTAAGAAAAACAGACATGATAGGTTAGCAGTTGAGTTGAAAAAAAAATGGAGGCCACCTGTCAAAACCGTTGAATATTTATTCTTCATTCTGTCGTCCGGGCTCATAAATGAGGATGGGAGGTCAGGCTAATAAAAGACTCTTCCTAAGAGGGATTGACGTGCTTCCCTTCCCAGTAATTGGCTGCGGAAGCCGTGAAAGCGTAGAGTAATTGCATGTTGCTGTGTTTTAATTAGTGCTGAGGCTTATTGCACACTGTTTCCCTAGGTGGCCTGTAAACTCACCACACACTAAACCCAACAGCCACCGCTGGTCCGCAGGGCAGAGCTGTGCATCACTTTACATTAAACAGATGATTGATAAAACATTTTCCATCCATGTACCAGAGCTGTCTACGGGTTATAAAGACGTGATGTTCAGTGATACCTTTTTCTAAACGAGATATTATCTTTCGCATATATGTTGCAGTATATATCTTTTTGTGCGTCCTTCACTTTACAGTCCTCCGAGCGAGCCATTAAAGACGCACTAAATGTAGCGGAAGAACTGGCAGTGTAATTATGTGCTTGTATGTGGTTTAGCAGATGTTCATGCTGTAGAATTTGCTGGCAATTAGCGTTTAAATGATGATACGATTTCTTGTGACTATATCTTCATGTTTTATGCATACCCATCAAAATAGCACTGCGCCTTTAACGCTCCCCGGCAAATAACTCGCTGGAAAAATGTATTACATACAATCACAACTGAACAGCTGCTGCAAACCACAAAAAGTTGTCCAGGAAGCAAATACAAATAAATTGGAAAAGTGACGGACAAGACACTGACTGCAGAGAAGCAATTATTCTGACAATAATGTACAATATCGCGGTAAAACTCATGATATCAAAGATAAGGGTAAACTTTATTGCAGTCTGACTTAGTGATGCTACTAATCAATTAATTTATTAGATGATAGGTCAATAATCAAAGAAGATTTCTAAATACTTGCAGGTTTCAATTTCTAAAATGTAAAGCTGTATAAAACATGGACTTAAAGAATTATTTGTCTCCCTCCGTTCACTTCCATACATATTTTTTCCGAAATAAGGTCCCATGGTGTCCACCAGAGGGGGCGTAACTTCGGCACTCTGTTGTTAATCTCAGTGTGATGGCTCCATCTGTCGCCATCTTGGCAGTGCCTGACTCCGCCTAACTCTCGGCTAATTCAAAAATGGGTAAAGACATGGAGCGTAGGTGGAGCAAAAGGCTGAATGAAGTCTGTTAGCTGACCATGAAGTATATGGTCGATGGTCGATGGATGCGATGGAGCCGCTCAGCATTGCTTCCAATTTTGCCCAGTGGCCACAAAACTGTTAACCGGACACCTCAAACTGCAAACAAGGTCAAGTACGACTCTTTCTATTAGGAATTTTGGATCCGTGGAAATTTTGAATTTGTAAACTTTCCTCAAGCTAAGAAAAGCAATTTGAAAATCCTTGCCGTCATCACAATGTAAAGTGTACGGGCATATTCAGTGGGCCACATAACCAGGAAGTAAACCTGGAGTACATTGGTAATTTCAGCACATACATACACAACGTCATCTTTTCAAAGCTCTTTTATTTGACCAGAAAACAGAAGAATAACAAAAGAAGCAGCAATTATTTTACAGCAAACTCTTCTGGTCCTGAATAACATTCCCGTCAGGACAAATGAGGTCTGCTCAGAAAATCTTGTTAGGCACTCGTCGACATGCTTTATAGTGTTGAAATTCAAAACAAACAACAGAAAACTTAAGCTCATGTCATCTTTAACTGAACGTTCAATGTCAATGAGGCCTAACGGGCCGGGACAGTGTCGAAATAACAAAATTTGCTTTTGTAATTCAGATTTATTCATTCAAATTTTGTCTCTCCACAGTCGTCTGCTGCTTGGCCTCGTGCCACGACACTGATGTGAGGATCTGCCAGCCAGATTATTTCTTGCCGAATCTCTGGGGTACAGCCATGCTCCAGATCTGACCAGGGGCAGCCTCCCAGTCACGGGACTGTATCTGATCCTCCGATAGCACCTGCCCTCTGGAGTTGCGGCCAAACCTGCGTGGGAGGAGAAACAGGATGGAGGTACCGATGAAACTACAAAAAGTCCTATATAAATCAAATAAAAGCTTCTTTTTTTGTACATTTTTGTTTTATGCATCTTAGCAGGGACGATCACAGAAAGGTTTTGCTTTTGTGAAAGGACTGTTACATAAAAGGTAGTTTTAACCCTCAAGGCTGAGAATATAATTTCAGTTCAAAAACATTATCTAGTCCTCACCATGGTTGGCTCCTGAACCTCTTTAACTGTTCAAAAATGGTACATATTATATTCTGTGTCATTCTGAAATTCAGATGTGGAGAAATAGCTGCAAATGGATAAATGGATTTTCGTTATATATGCATTTGGAGCTGCGACGAGTAGTCGGTTGATAGAAAAGTCAGTTTTCAAGCCAAAATGCCCCAAAAAATATTGGATTTCAATATTAAAAATGTAAAACTTTGGCTTTTGGACTGCCGGTCGGACGAAGCAAGGCATTTGATGACTTGACCTTGAGCTCTAGGACAATGCGATGGGCATTTTTCACAGTTTTTATGTTTTGCAGACCAAATGATTAATAAATTATATGTTCTTTGCAGCTCTATCTGCACGAATCTCGCAGTCCACTGATAATTTCCTTCTTTAGAGTTATAGAGATATTAATAAGTCATGTGTGATGATTTAAAGAAATAAATCCTCATGTGACCCTAACATGGCACTGGGCTATGCAGCGAATGCTTGTTTCCTCCCAAATCTGCGTGAGTATTTGCATAATGCCACATTTTCTGCAGTAGAATTGTTGAATATTCATGTGTAAACGAGTGCTGACAGAAAACTACTACACAGAAGGTTGAAATGGTTGTGATGATGTTAAGGGCTCTTTAATAGCACTGACCTCTGTGGCTGATGGAGGACGGAGTTCCTGGTTTCTCTCTGAGACCCGAGCAGCAGAGCTCTCAGCACTGCGGTCAGCAGGCGATCGTCAATGCTGTTATCTATGTTTTCACTCTCCTGGAGCAGAACAGCATACACACCAACAAATGCAAAGCCAGGCATCAAAAGGCTTGAATTCTGTTTTGGGATAAAATCCCCACACACAAAAATATCTCGGGACTAACAAGCGCCATAACTGCATTCAAATTTGGGTTGCAACACAAACCCCGGGGGGTTGAAACTCCAGACAGTCGGTTCCGCTGTGGCAAGAGACCCTGAGATGTTGATATCAGTGCAACAAAGGGAAAGAAATGTACTTCATGCCCGGCCGAATATCCATCCAACCTTATCTTTATGCAGAATAAAACCCAAATCTGTCTGGAAAACGCTACATTTTTCCTCATGATCTGAATCCTCTCGCTATTTTGGTGACTGTCTGTTGATCCCAGAATATATTACAGTGTATTTCACACTCTTGCATGAAGAGGAACGCTATCTGAAATCTAAATGGATTGTGCGATTCAGCTCGTCTCTCTCAAGGGTGAGGGCTCGAATCAAGCTGGAAAATGCTGGCATGACTTCTGGTTGTGCACATTAGTCTCATGTGGCACAGACACTCCACATTTAAATCCTGCCTAGAGACAGACAGTATGTTTATCATAACAATGAGTGACTGAGAAATTTAGATTTTTTGTTTTTTAAATGCAAAATTGGTCTCCTTTCCTTCTCCTTTATCTCCTTATCTCCAGCTATGGATACATGAAACGTTATGGTCTGATACCTGGAAATGAAAAATCTGCAATTCAAGTTTGTCAGTGGTTTGTTGTCTCACCAGCCCCAGCAAGTGGTCGGCCATGTTCTCTTCTGAGCCTGGCAGGATGTCATTTTTGTCCAGACTGCCTTGGATATGAAGAGCCCGACTGACGCCAGCCATCGCCATAACCAGAGCCAGAAGAGTCACCACCGCAGCTGTGTCCATGGTCTCAAAGTGGGGAGGAGGTCAGATGGACGCTGATGACAAAAGCAGAGGGAGATCTCGGTTGTGCGATAACACCTGTTGAGTTAAAAGGCTCAGCTCCTGGAAAACAGAGGAAGGACTCGTCTTGCTCAGGGTTAAGTGTCCTCTTTGTGTGGTGTCCTGGCTAACTTCAGTGGTGCTAACATCCTCGCTGGGTGTTTTATACACCTCGCAGCCACTGGCTGGAAACCCCCAGGAGAGCTGGAGAAAGATGCTGTTGTACGAAGGGGAACAGGGGACAGGCCAGAGGAAGAGCCGTCCACTAATATGAGACTTAACCAGGTCCATTTAGCAAAATCAGGGCATTAGTGATGACTGAGCAACCGGAGTGCATTATTATGTGGCCCTGAGGGTAGTGCAACACAACCCTCCCAGTTATTAAACAGATAAATCCCTGCAAATGGACTCTGATCCAATGGTCCCTGTTGTCCAGTTGTCTGCAACACATGTACACACAAACAATATGTGAGAACACTCATCACCCACTTAATCATGTGCCAAAATTAAACAGATTAGTCCTGACAACCCTGGTGATCCTTGGCAACAAAGTAATGAACCTTAAAAAGGTGTTTTTAAGCAGTCAAAACAAAGCAAACACAAAGGAAGTGAAAGAGGAGAATGACGTGTTCACTGCTTATTAGTTTTTTAATATTTTGCTGCAGAGCTAATGTTTGTTAACTAGAGAATACTTCAGGGTTCATAATAATGTTACTGGTTCATTCAGCAGGGAAGGATTAACCTCAGAGTTTGTGTCTTAATGGCGTCTCATATTAACGTTATTGTGGATCTTTAATTTCCTTTCTGCAAGTCTAGACTGAATTGTCCAAGATCGTATCCCAGCTACAGCGTACATACATTTTATTTTCAGCACAGCCTATTAGAATAAAATATGGCAGTTTATGTTTCTGCAACCCACAGATACCTTCAAATCTGTGCATGTTATACAAACTATATTGACGTACAGTGTGCACCATATCACGTTTACATGAGCGAGTGTTAACCCCTGGATATTCTTGTTGGGACATTTTCCAGCTGTGTTTGTGGGGACAAAACCAGGTACTTTTTTTTTTTTAATGATCTTTTCCTAACCCTAACCAATCAGTAGCTATGTGTGCCGAGCCTAACCAGACCAGAAACACAGACAACTGAGCCTAAAGAAACGTAAAGTGTGAACATACCCGTGGTTTGCTACGGATGCCCTGAATGCTCACGAGTTATTTATGTCATTATCGCAGAATAACAAATGTTTTTCCGAGATAACGAGATCATTTGTTTGAGTCCTCTAAAAGACAAATGTTGTTATCCTGAGATAATCAGATACATTAACCCATTATCACGAGCAAACAGAAGGGTGGTTACTTAAAGCCTGACGTTTATTAAAGGAGCTGTGCCGTGCCAGCATCTAACATGCTGAAGAAGGGATGTTACAGGAAGAAGCTTCTCCCAGAGGAAAGAAAAACACTTCATCTGTTAAATGTCAGCTTCTCTCATTTAGTTCATTTCAAACCAAGACAACTTTGGGCTTGATTTATGAGAGTGACGCTGGTTTTATTAGTACCAACATGTGTTCACTTTGTCTTTGTCTGTGACTTAGTGTATGTGCGGTGTGCGTGTGTGTGTTCGTGTGTGTGTGTGTGTGTGTGTGTGTGCGTGCATGTATGGTGTGTGTCTGACTGGCTGCTTGTATGTTCGTGTGTAATAATTAGTCACTTTCCCTCAATACTGCATAGGACATCAACAGATTTAGCTCATGAAGGGCCTAATGGGTGGCAATCCGCTTAAACTGCAACACACAAACACGCAGACACACACACACGCGCACACACACACACACACACACACACACACACACACTTAACTGCCATGGCAACCGGGATGACATCTGAAGGAGTCAGAGGGGAATTAGTTTTCATGACTTTAATAAGATCATATGCTTTTGGATTAGAGAAAAATCTAATTCGCTCACTCTGACGTGATCATAAAAAGCAACATTTACGTTTAGTCTGTGCTGCTTAAGATTAAGTTATTTTAAAAACAGGAACACACTCACGGTTTCCACTTTATAAGGGTTCATCTGTACAGTCTAATGTGACTTAATGTAAGAGCCCTGCCTTAAAGTCTACTCTTATGACGCCTGTAATGTTTCATTTTGTCGATAATGTCATTTACTATCGAGTGTCATAGTTAGTGATGCGTTGTACGTATAATTGGATTTACATTATTGGCAGATCTGTTGACTTGAATAGCAATAGATTGTACAGGTTTACCATAAAGCACAGGTTTGCCTTACTAAGGGTATAGTACATACGTTATTATAATAACTTTTAGTCTTGCCTTAGCAGACACCACCTGTGGGTAGAGGTGGAAAAATCCATGTGCCATTTTATCAATACATCAACCACGTCATGATATGAAACTAAATAAACAGTGGCTTAAACATTAGCTGTCATATTTCTTGGTGTTGAAGGAACACTTAAACGTTTTGGGAAACGTATTTGTTCAGTGTGGAGCAACAGACAGCAGTCGTTCAGCCTACATGCAGCTTGAAGACTAGAAAGAATGAGAAAGGTCCAAAGGTAACACAATCTGCCTATCAACACCTCATTAAAGCTCACTAATCAACACAAAATATCTAATTTGTTCAATCCGTTCAGAAACTGAAAGCCAAAATGTCTGTTTTAGACTGATATTTGTTGTTTCGCTCTCCTAATGCTAAGCTAAGCTAATGAGCTACTGGATGAAGATTGACAGTGAGCAGAGAGGTATGAGAGGGGTGTAAATCTTCTCATATAGCCCATTAATAATAATAAAGAAAAGGACTACCAGACCACGAGAAACGCTAAAAAACATGTTCTTTGTAGCTTCTTTCAGTAGTTCAGTAGTTCTTCCCTTGTACACATGAGAAAAAATATATTCAGCTCTTTAATCTCCAGATCTGAAGAAAGCCAGCGACACTATTTTCTTTTTTACTGTGCTGCAACACTCATGAAAAGTCAGTCATCTTCCTCTCACACCTCCCGCTGTGAGGATTTAGACTAGATGTGGAGGAAAAGACCATGTTTGACTTGAGCTATATGCGTATATGGCTGACCTTTATGTTTTTATATGAACCAGAGTAGGCTGAGGTCACATTCTTACTAATGCTGCTGATGATAATTGTTATTCTGACTCAGTCTCCCATTAATTTGTTGTAGGTTAATTCAAGTCACACAAACAAAGATGGGATTTACATATATTGTATCCACAGAAACAAACACCTTTATTTTTTCTTCTTCTTTTTCTTGTTCTACAGGATGAACATTCAAAAGGTTTCGCAAAAATACAGCAAAGCCTTTTTTTTCCACTCCCTTTTCTAGCACCAATTATCTCTGTCCTTGACGTGCAACGTGTCTCTCCTCATGCTGACAAATTTCAGTCTCACTACAAGGTTATGGGCAACATCACTAAGAAAATAAAAACAACATTATGCAAATTATTATTCCATACAAGTGCTGTTTTTATCTTCTTATTAATTTTGTTCTGTACTTAAAATGGCGACATTTACAGGACAAATCACAATTAATCTCTCTTGTGCATCACATGGACAAACTCTGGTTATCGCCAGACAAGAGGGTTACTTCAGTTTTCACACTTTTGCTGCCACCTGATGTTCTCTGAGTGAACTGCAGGTTTCACAAATCAAACACTGTAACTGGCCGAAAGAAATTCAACTGAGAGTGACACAACTCGTGACGTTATCTGATGGGTTTATTTTGTTTTCCGTTTATTTTATTTACAATGTTAAAACAGTGCAGCCAAACACAAAATAAATAAAACACTGAGTCATGAAAAAAAGAGGGGGACATCAGAACAGCAACAGGAGCTTCATGCAGCTAATACAAGATTGTCCAGCAATACCTAAAAAAAACAAACAAGCTGACTCTTCATGCTTTACAGCCACTTCATCGACCCAAAACAGATCCAAAGAAAAGTTTGTCCGGTTCCTTGCCGACATATTCTGCTCTTCTGTAAATCTTCTCTCCTCTCTTCATGTTGTTCGAGCGTTGGAGGGGTGTTTATTTGTCCACAGGTGTCCAGCAGATGCTTCAAGGCAGCCTGATCTAATTTGCAAGTTGCCTTCTGTTCTTCACCAGCAGCTCACAGTCTGCCGTTTTTACCATAAGGCACTTAGTTAGACATGTCAGTACTGAAATTAACGCTAGCCTGGCTGAGCAGGAACAGAGCGACAAGCAGGTTAATATAATGCAGCTAAAAAGTTTGAAAAGTATTATACAAAGATCATGATGTCTCCTGGGGAAATCATAAATGTGGTGGTGCTTGAAAACCGACAGTGTTCTCAAACATAATCCTTTTATACATTTTGATTTTTCTTCCTTTATGAGCCTGGAAATCCATTCCAAAAATAAAGTTCAGAGATTTAAATGCTTACACATACATTAAACGCTCCTTCGCTTTTCTCACATTTTGGTTTTCATGCAATAACAGTTCAATGGCCATGGCTCTCATACGCTGTGACAAGAGGCAAAGTCCCGCCCCTTCCACTGTGCCCCATGGGACCTTAACAATAACACAGTTGTCGATTTGAGACAAAAAAATGCTTGATGTGGGTTGAATTGTGCAATGAAACACAAACATGATGTTTGTCAATTCAAAAGATGATTTTGCAAGTCAAGAAAGTCACAGCTGGTCGCGAAGATAGTAAAATACCACTTGGTTTTGTGTCAGATCGCTCAGTAAACTACATCGTCTCGGTTCATGTATGTCACCAACTTCAACATAGCCGTCACCTCGGCACAGAAAAAGGAAGTCTGCCTGTATTGACAACTGTATTGTCAGTTCTGTGAGCTGGTTAATACACTATAAAATCTGACAAAGTGACTTTACCAAAGAAAATCAAGGAAACTGATTTCCTCAAAATTACCAAGCAAAGTAGACTAATAATTTTAAAGTTGTTTAAACTTTTTAGCTCAAATAACTTAAATTTTATCATCTACTTTCTTGGTAATTTTGAGGTAATGGTTAACTTTTACACTTTACAGTGTATATGGGAGCAGGTGTACAGTTTTGGTTTTTGGGGAGCGTTAAACAAGACAACGTCACTTGTTGATGGCTGTTGGGTGTGTAGTCTTTCTAATTCTGTATTTTCACAGTCTTACATCTCATTTTTATGACAAACTGTGACTTTTTAATTGACAAGCATGACATGTGTATTTCACGGCACAAATCAAATAGAATAAGACAATTACTCACTCACATTCACTACCATGCATAGTTTTTCTGGATTAAGGCCGGACGGGGTGTGACTTCGGCTCTTTATTGTGGCTTTGTTGTTCTTATCCAAGTTCACTCAGACGATAAACTATTCCTGTACAGTACATTTGACTGACATATTAACAAAAAAGTCTTTCCTTGAATAAGGATATACAAAAACCATCAGGTGAACTTATTGAATGGCTTCTTCAGCCAGCCCAGACAACAACACATTCAGTGTTCTGCAACATCTCACTTTACTTATCTTACATACCAACATGTCCCCAGTGTTTACCAGTGCTGACTGAAAGGAAGTCCCAAAACATCATTTATATATATAAAAAAAACATTTTTTTTCATTGCCCATATAAGTCGTCAGTCTTACAGTAGTTAAGGCAAAAAGTAGTCTTTGTCACGGGCAGTGGCTTCTTCAACAACAATGTCCAGTGTGTCTGTATGCGTCTGATATTATACTTTAGTTTGTGCATTCATGCATGTCTTTGCGTTGTGATGGTCTGTCCTCCTTCTGTCAGTGAGGTCAATGTGAGCGTCAGCACTCTGTGAAACATATTGAGCAGCTACTCTGGTTCTAATATTGTTGCAGGCCTTCAGTATTTACTGTAAAACACTGATATAGATGCACAGTATTGATTGACTACCCAAGGCCAGCCATCAGCGGACTACGGGAGGATATAGATCCAGTCAGAGCGTAGCGAGTACTGACACAGTACAGAGTGCACAAGATGTCATGATCTCAGTCCATGTGCACGTATTTAGTCCGTTAGTTCCAATGCAAAGACAGAATGAGTGCCACACATGGTGATTTGAATTGATTCAGTCTGTCAGTGCTTCAGGGGGGAGTTACGAGGTCCCGTCGCTCCAGTGCGTGGCCCATTCCTTTTTATGGAGGGCTCCTGACTTCTCAGTCTGGAACTGTGGCCGGTCCTCGCGAGGAATCTTCACCGCGTGGTGCTGAGGCAGTTTGTCTTTGTAGTGGGCCCGCTGGAAGAAGCCACACTGTCGGCAGAGGAAGGAAGAAAGCAGATAGGCAGACATAGAGGAAGAGACAGGAAGGGAAAACAACTGTTAACTGATGGCATGTGTAAGAATGCGTTTGGCCTTATTTCAGTAGATAAAATGGTCTGCTTTCCAAAGTCATGCACTGCAAGAAACGTATAAATGCTATTTATTCCACTTAAGTAAAGTCTTCTAGTTCATCCCAGACAGATAAGAAGAAAAAGTGATTATCTGATGACCTTGTGCAGTCAAGGTGACTATTTAATAAAACATCCACCCAAAAAGCACATCCACATGCTCTGCACTTCTACTTCAGCATCAGTCTTAGGTGTCCTTGATTCACACTCCAACGCCAGGCTGCCACAGTGCGGTTAAGAAAAATTGCACACATTAATACAAACTAAAGCACCTTCTTATACTAATAAAAAAAAAAAGTTGATTCTGGCACCTGAAAAAGCCTCTTGGTCATGAAATGCAATTAAAATCGGTGTGTTAATAGATTGATAACCGTGTGTCAAGCGCAGCGTGAAAATGAATGGTCCTCATAGATTGGTGCCAGAATGAACAAGCAGATAATTAAACTGTAACGTCGACAGCAGAGGCACAACACACAGCACAGCAGGCATCTGAAAGCCCTGAAGAAGAGATGGCTGGATGGTGTTCAGTATGCAGATTAAAAAGAGAAAACAGTGCTCGAGTAAGGAATCACTTTATAATCCATTATACAACAAAACGTGTTGCTGTCCATGATGCAGTGAAAGAAGGCAGCATAATGGCGTTCACGTTGTTTCAGAGAGACATGATGATATGAACATAAGCACAGCTAACTGACCATTCACTAAGCCCCTCCCCCAATTAGCCATTGTCAATCATATCTCAGCAACCTTAACTACACACGGTTGTGAGCTGTAATCGTTAGCATGCCTGGCTAACTGGCTTACTATTTACAGTAGTAACTTAGCATTAACATATTCACAAGCCAACTCATTAAAACTAGCTAACTATTGCCAGGTACATACATCATCGGTTACTTCTCGTCCTAAAAGCCTTTGTTCTTGTGATCTTTAAAACTGGAAACCGTAAAGCGTTTAACTCATCTCTGTCGTGTTTGTCCGAGCATGTAGGTCAAGTAAAGACAGCATCAGGATGAAATCTGCTGAATTTGTATGAAGTCTGATCCTACATTTTTCCTTATTATAGCTTAGCTTTAGGCTGAAATACAAAACAATGCTGTAACCAAGCCCCCAGAAAGAGCGTCACATGATGCACTGCGGCCCAAAAAGAGCTATAAGTGAAAGGCCCACTGTTTTCTCTCTTTTTTATTTTGTATTTGCAGTTTGTAGTGTTAGATATCGCTCAAAATCTGACACCATAAAGTAAACTAAATACTAAGCGTGGCATCAGTAACTAAGGGGATTGGGGCTTAACAAATGGTCAACTGTCTGCCATCCCACTGCTGCTCTCTGTGTGTATTTGTTTTTAAGAGTGCCAAAATGTGCTAATACTTCATACTATAATGAACACCACCAGCCACACCAGAGTGAGTCTGGGAACAAAGCGATTGTTTACCGCTTGGAGGGAGAGGAGGAGGGGAGAGCAGGCCAGAGTGCAATAGTCTTTATATTATAGTTCTGATGCCTGCTTCTCCGCCTCCGAGGGTTGGACCCCCAAATGGGCGCGGTAGAAGTCCGTGTCATAGTGTGGGCGCTGCTGACTGCGCTTGAAGAACCCACACTGGGCGACAGATCACCACAGGAACAAAAACAATGGGAAATGAAATAGAAAGGGGATTTAGGGATAGAGAGTCCCCAGATGACAGTGAGAAGAGACAAAACAAAATGGATGACACACAGAGGACACACAGAGGAAAGGAACAGATGAGAGTGAGCTGGAGAGAATAAAATGATTATAGGACAGAACAGAACAAAGCGGATAGAAATAATTGGACTAACATGGAAAGTGATGACAAAACACCAGCGGTGTAATGGCCGGAGGGGACAGGGATGAAGTCAAGGAAACTATAAACCTGTTATGCACCCATTATCAATATTAGCTATTAAAGGTGCAGTTTGTAAGATAGTTGATTTACTGAGTCTCATTCGCAGATGGTCAAATACTGACGGCTCGACCTACTTACCCAGAGTATCAGTATTTGACAATCAACTACCTTTTTGCATCATTAAAGTACATTTTAATGAGGCACAAGTGTCCAAACTAGCCTTCCATCTTGAATATTTCAATACTTTTTGAAACAACCTTTCACATAAATATCCGTTTTGTGACTTAGGACATAGAACAAGAAGGTGTAGGCTATAGAAGGTGTATAGAGAGTAAAAGTGTTACCTTCCACAGTATGCAGACCAGTACAGTCAGCAACAGGCTGCCTGCCAGTACGGCTATGGGGATGATCCACCAGGGGATCCAGTACTGGTCAGCGAGACCAGGCTCGGGATAGATCATCACTGGAACCTGGAGAGGGAGGGAGGATGCAATCTCAATGAAAAACAGAAGATATACTGTACACCACTGCTCAAGGTTGCATTAATCTCTAACTCAGGTCAGACATGCCTGTGATGATAACAGGTGAATTTTAAAAGAGCCCATATTTAAGATAAACCCTACTTATATGAGGAAAAATACATCAAAACGAGATGATGATCTGAAGTGTGGGTACCTGTGCAGCAGCATCCTTGAGGACCAGGTGTTTGATGGTGGACTTCACAGTGATGTTGGCTCTGACCAGCAGCTCCAGAGCACTGACTGCTGCGAACTCCTGAGAGACAGAAAACAGCAACAATCAAAACCATTTCAACTATTAACACTCATAATGTCCCTTTAATATTAATATTTCAGCCAATAATATGTGAGCAGGATCTATAATCGTCTATAATCTGGATTTATGTTTGTATTTACAGCCATCATTGATATTAGCTAAGACATGCCCATCACAACATATAATAAGAGCAATGGCTAAAACTGGGAATAAGACCCATGTCAAAAAGTATTTCAGTTGTATTAAAAATCATGTGGAAATGAGTCAAGCCACAGAAGAAATCTACCACTTCAAACCCATTTTATTGGATTCTCAAGGAAAAAGCAAACACCATGTCAGCTGGATATTTTCTTGTTACTCTTGGATCTCCATCTGAATATGAAACCAGCAGCTGCAGGTGATTCAGAGGTCAAAGCTGACAGCTGTATTCACAGTTTGCTGACCGCCTTGACATCAAAGCTTCAGTCTGTACATGCACTTGCTGCAGTGATCGGTCATTCACATGCATTTGATCAATGTTAGTGTCAGCAGCAGCTGTAACAGCTGGACGGAAGCTGTGCTGGGCTGTAGTTCCCAAAAGGAGCTGATGAAATGATTACAGGATTTTTCTTTTTTTTTTTTTTACCTCTATGAAACTGCTGTTCCACAGCCTGGCGTGGATCTTGAGGACGGCCTGACCAGAGAAGCTGTGGAGGGGACACTGAAACAGGATACAGCGAGCCGACCCCAAGAGACAATCCTGGAGGACAAGAATGACAGTTAAACACTCTGGGGACAGACAGAAGCAGCTATAAAGGTGGTGATCAACAAAAGTAATGGAGCCTGCATCTTTTCTATTGTGCAACTATGTTGTAGGTGTGTTTGGTAGCCTGTGAATACAGCAGCAGGCAATCAATAAATCCTGGATTAGCATTAATAACTCATGTTTTCCCAAAAAATAAGTACATGTACAGTATATCCTGTCAGAGCCCTTGACCGAGGCACTGGCCTTACAGCCGGAGTCGGTCCCTCGACACCACACTGCTGCTAAGGGATGAGTTAAATGCAGACAAGAACACTGAGTGTGACTGTATGTGAGAATAAAGCATCCCCTTCACATTTCCTCTGTGTTTCAGTCGTCTTCTCTCTCCTCTCGCCTGCTCTCTTCCTTTTCCTTCTTACCAGTTTGAGTGACTTGCGTCTCTCTGAAGCTGCCACAGCCGGGGTGGTTCTTCCCACGCTGCCTTTTGTCTTTACTTGACCTTCTTCCTCTGGGTAGGAGCGGCGCGTTCGCCCAACCTTGTGAAGGCGACACAATTACACAGGCAGAGACGTGTCAGTCTGGTTGAATGGTTGAATATTGCTTAACAACGTGTTAACAATTGTAATTTAAAAGACATCATTCACTAACCACTTCTTTTTCTTGATCTGGATGGAAAATACATTATATTTAAGGAGAAAAAGGAGTTTTTATCGTCTTACATATGCATCCCAACATGAATACTCATTTTCTCTCCGTTCTGTGAATGCCAGTAAAGTACCCAAAGTTACCTTAGTAAAAGTATCTGATGTTGTACTTAAGTATCAAAAGTACTAGTACAAGTAATTACACATATATTTACATGTATGTATATGTTGTAAACGGGTCAACTGACTTTATCTGATTGCAGATAAAACATTAATCAACCACATCATCTGTAGCAGAGAAGGCTCGATGCAGACTGAGTTGAACTTAGAAAAAAGTCTTTAGTCTTTATACTGTAGCTGCTGTTGAAATAGGAAATCCTGCTTACTGTGTTATTAACATGCAGTGGAAGTTCTGTAAGTGAGGAGTTGGAGAGCTTCAGAGGATTCAAAGCCTCGGATGGGGTGCACTGTGAGTCTGAGTGCCCATCAAACTTCAAGCTGGCCGGATACAGGAGCCATTTCTCATTGGACAGCTCATAAGGCCACATGATGTTGAGGAAGGCCGAGCCGAGCGTCTGCAGAGCTTGACCAGGGTTAGCAACCTGACGGAAAAGACCACATGTGAGGAAACTTTGCAGTTTTATCTCATATCTTAATTGACAGATTATACAAGATGTGTACACCTGCATAGATACACACACACACACACACACACACACACACACACACACACACACACACACACACACGCTCACCACAAACTCAAAATCCACAGGGCTGCCGATGTCCTCCAGACTGGTCATTGCACTCTCTCCCTTCACTGTCCCGCTAAAGAACAGCTGGTGAGGACGAGCAAGCCTGCAGTGAAAACACAATCACATCAGTTGGTCTGACAGCTGCAGACACACACACACACAAACACACACACACACAGCGTCATATATATATCTGTTTACAAGGTACAGTAGTCTGAGATTATAGCCAGTCTGTGATAACTGCTAGGGGTCAAGATGAATGTATTTAATATGTGGCCACAGAGTTTAACACACCTTGACAAACAGCAGCCCTCTGACCAGCCAGTGCAACAAATAATCAATAAGTTGACGACTATTAAATTAATTGGCATCTATTTTTGATAGATCGAAAAATCGATTTGAGTAATTTTTTCAGGAAAAAAAGCCTATGACAGTAAACTGAGTATCTCTGGGTTGTGGACAGAAACCAAAGAAATGTGAGGACTTTGGTAAACACTGACTGACATTCATTTTTAAACACTGAAGGATGTCACTCACCCGCTGACAGACAGAGGGAGCTCTATCACCACTTTAGCAAACGCTGTGACTGGTACCAGGTCAGGCTGCTCACTGATACTGAGGACAAAACCATGAACAAACACAGCGATCAGAGCATTATGTAGTCCAGACAAGTGAGATATCTGCAGTTACATAATCGAAGCTTGGTGTGAAAAAAAGATGTAGAGGGCTTACGTTGTCAGAGCCAGATCTGCTGTCAGCTCAGTGGTCGCAATTGTGATGTTAGATGTGCTCAAGTTGATGGAGAACTTCAGCTAAAAAAGGGAAACATGAATGGATATTTCAGACAAAGAAATACAAAGTTTTACATTTAAAGCTGACCAAAGCATGACTAGTGGCAAATTATGCTGATTTTGTTTCATATTGAAGGAAGGAAACATCAAAAGGCATGAAAGTATATGAAATTATAAACCAATTTGTATCATTTTAATCCATTTTCAATGCTGACATTCCTCCAAGCTTTGACTTTTGTGTCTCCTCACCTTAGTGTCTCGTTTCACAGGGTTTCCCAGGTCACATTCAATTTGGGAGCCATTCTGGTTCGCCTGGCATCTCATCTACAGTCGGTCAGGATATCAAACAAACACTATCAGCAAAAACAGAAACACAGACAGACACGATCTCACCTCTACAACACCACAAGACATACCTGAGGTGGGACTCTGGAGCCGGCGTACGACAGAGTGTTCGGGAGGGAGATGAGCAGCTGAGCGGCATGAGCGTCATCTCCGTCCTCCTCGGGGTTCAGCGGGTCAGAGGGCATGTTGATGACGGTGATCTCCAGCACCACCAACCTCTGGTCTGACAGGGAGAACACCTGCACATCATCCTCATCTCTACATGAAGGGAAAGAAGAAGGGAAACACACATTTACAGTTGTGTACAGAGACATATTATCACACTCTGAACAAGCTCTGCAGATACTAACTTTGGGAGCGGGATGAAGAGGTCGGAGTGCATAGGTCTGGTTCCAAACTGGTACTTCAGCTTCAGGTTGCTCTGGCAGATTTTGTCACTGCCGCATCCTTCTCGCAGGAAGTTCACCTTCAGATGGTAAATGAGACGGGCGTCAACTCTTTTATTAAATCTCAAAGCATATTTAACATCTACTTTTTCGGTTTTTGATACAAGATTTTATTATTATCATTGCATGATTAATATTGAAATGTGTTTATATAACAAACCCTGCAGCATAAATTAGAGGTATAAGGGAGAAAAATGACTGCATGGGATGCGGCCATTGAATGTGTGTGTGAGATTTTACAAAGGTAAGAATCAGCTTAAGGCTCCAGGGGAGGATGCTGACTCGAAAACATCCCAGTTTACGCTGCTTTATGTGTGTAAATGATCTTCACAGCAGGTGCATGTTAAGAAACCATCTTTTCACAACTGAATCAAAGCAAGAAATCCAGGGTTTATACCACTTTGAATCCCTGCGTTGCTACAAAAGATCTCATTTATCCATGTTTATGTTGTTAGCCAAAATTCATTAATCAGCTGGATATGATTTACGTGTCATAATTTTGGCTTTAACATCCCTTAAAAACCCTGAATGTGCCTCATCAAGCTCGACTTGTTTCTACACTAATCCGCGGGCAAGTGTAGCCCATTAAAATCAACCCAGACCATAAAATACTTGCGCTTCCTTTTTCGGTACAGACCTCAGACTGCAGTGTGTTAGAGGGGTAAACACTCAGTACAGGCGCCAGCTTCTCCAGCTTCTTAGCTCCTGAGTGTCTGCGTGGTGGCACAGGCTTGATGGTGTGCGTTATCGCCAGTGAGATGGGACGCAGTTTGTCACGGATGCTCTCCTGCACGGACAGAGATATGAAAAAGATTAACGGACAATCAAACACTGGGTCAAAGACTTGGATTGTAGTGCTAGTGTGGGTATTATTTGAATATATTGAGTGGAAAGGAAAGTATTCAGTGCCTTGAAACTCAGTACAATCTTTAAAGTAAGATTATTTCTATTTATTTTTGATATCCCTTACAATAATTTCATTTTCAAAATGTGAACGTTAAAAGTTAATGTGAATTGGACATTTTTCAAGTGGTTGCCATTTTTGCAAATAAATGAGATTTCCACATGTGAAATATATACTTTCATACTGTATATGAATTACAAATATTCACATGGGAATTAGAATTTCCACAATATTTCAATGTTAACATGTAAAAAGACGATAAAGTCACGTGAACTGGAAGTTTTTGTTATTTATAATGTACATTTTCTATATAAATTCAGAGGTGTGGGCTTTTTTTCACATGTGAAACAAAAAGTGGCACATGCAATTTCACATTCGCACACATTATTTTTTTATAATGCAATTGCCTTTTTTCACATATGAATGAAATATATGTGGTTGAATTTTTTAAACACGTGGATTAGATTTTTCACATTTGGAAACAATAAAAGACAAAAACATGAAACAGAATCACCAATTAATGTTTAGAAGCTAAGCAAATAATACAGCAATAAATAACTAAATATGCTGTTTCTGATCTGGACGACATGAACGCATAGAAGTTACTTACATGGAGCTGGAAGGTAGCAGTGGTGCACACAGGGTGTAGCTGCCGATGCAGCGCCACTTCTTCAGTGTGAGTGTATTCCGGCTCCAGGGACCTGTGGCCCAGGAAGTTGACGCGGTGCGGGAGGCCCAACTTCCTGCGCTCTGTGTCGGCTTCAAAGTGCACCACCAGGGCTTGAAGGGAGCAAAACGGTGAGCGATGCATGAAGAGAGATGAAGGGATTGAAAAACCAGAAATGTCAGGACACACACTGAGAGCACTTAAAGAACCCACCAGGGGCCGAACATATAAGAAACCCCCCATCTGAGGGAATACAGTATTACACAGCTGTGATTTAATCAAAATAAAGTCTAACGTTACACCGCAGATAGGGTTACTTTTCACTGTAAATAGAAATGACTGCTGTCACGAAGAGGGTGAGCTGAAGTCCCACATGAGAGGAGAACAAAAATGGTCTTGACTTACTCATGTGTGGTGAGTAGTTTTCTGGGTGGGCTTTGAAGGTGAAGCAGGCCTTGACCTCCACGCTAAAAACAGCAGACGGGGAAAAGTGCAAAAAAACACCTGTGTTACAGTGTTTACAACAGGAAAGGAAAACCAGTGGCAGTTTAAATATTGGTCACGCCATCAGCTCTTACCAGACTCCCCCTCTCCCCTTGCAGTTGTGCTGCTCCAGATCAATGTATTGAGGGTTGATGGATATTTCTCTGATCACATGGATGACTGGACGAGACCTTAGGGACACATAGAAAAGATTGATTGTGAACATGCAATATTTATGATAAGACTTTACGTACTGTATCTTTCAGAGCTAAGAATTTGGCCTTTATGTTTCCTGTGCATCAAATGCATCTAATTTGGGTTTTCAAACAAATCTTTTCTCACCTGAAGAGAACCACTGAGTCATTAAGAGAGCCCACTGCAAGGTCTGGGTACTGGTTATTATCAATATCCAAACCACCTGAGATGGAGTATCCAAAACGTCTCACATCAAAGTCACGACCATCCAGCACCTGATGGGACAAGAAACACAGATCAGTCTTCATGCATTCAGACACATACAGCTCCTCCACATACAGTTGTATGAAACTTAGGACTCACCTGAGCAGGTTTGGTTTCAATTCCAGCATCTGAACCTCTGTAGATGAAAACTTTGCCATCTCCATCAAACGGTGCCCCGACAGCAATATCTGCACAGATGTAGAAAAGTGAAACTGAGTTAAAGAAATCTACACCAATGACAGCAGCAGTACAAACTACTAATCAGTGTATCCGTGAAGCCTTAAGGTCATGGCTTTGTGTTGTCCTCACCGCCGTATCCGTCCTGGTCCAGATCTCCGATGTTGCTGACCGTCATTCCAAACATGGAGTCGTAGGTCCCGTTGAGACGGATCGGCCGTGCCTGATCGTCCCAGTGGCCGAAGGGGTTCAGGTACACGTACACAGCTCCACCGATCTCTGCTTTACGGTCGAAGAAATTAGGAGCTCCAACAATCAGATCTGTCCAGCTGGGAACAGAAACACAGGCAGAGAATTAAAAAAACATTTTAAAAAATGATAAAACACTGAAGTGAGGTTTGTTAGCCCCTTAGTTTTGAAAACCATTCCCTCTCATTTACAGTCACCCTCTTTACTTCAGTTTTTTCACTAACTTCTGCTCTACTACATTTCAGAGGCAAATATTGTACTTTATTTGGGGGGGGGGTTTGTTTGCTGACCCTTGGTCCTATCCTTCGCACCTGTTAATCCACAGTTGTGTACCATTATCTACGTCATGATCATGCAGACTGACTCCTCACCCGTCCCTGTTCAGATCCGCCGTAGCCACAGAGTACCCAAATGAAGACGCCAGCTCCTCCCCCCAGAAGATGTGCTGCGGCACCAGCCGGTACACGTTGTCTTTCCTCAGCAGCACCACCGCCCCCGTGTGATTGGCCCGAGGTGCACCCGCCACGAAGGTCAGCTCCCCGAGGCTCATTATCCCCATGGCTGAGTCAACGGAAAACCCTAGAAGAAGAAGACAGGAAGAGAGGGTCAGGGGTTAGTATTGACCATGGGGCTCAGAGGCCGGTCTCCTCTCAGTGTAGCATGTTCTGCTCATCTTGTTAATAATGAAATGTGTGCCTTAAGTGACTATTGATTATATGTCAGACTCATGATGGGTGTAAATGTCCTGTGTGCTGTGTTTGCTAGCGGAAGACGATGGCCGTGAGAGCAAAGAGGCTGGTCGTGACGCTAACAGAGGGAGATGTATGGAGCTTCACCTAATGTCTCATGAGATTCATGATGCTGCTGCTCTGTATCAGCTGCCTCCAGTGAAGGCAGTGTGTAAACATAGTGGGTGGACGTTAATCAGATTTATAACCTAAAGCAACTCCTCTTTTGTGTGAGTGTGCATTGTGTACGTCTCTGTGTGTGTGTGTGTGTGTAGGAATGTGAGGATGCATATAAATCAGGTAGAGCAAAGGAGAGAACAAGTGGAGGGGGGAGGTGTGTATGTGTGTGTGTGTGTGTGTGTGTGTGCATTTGCTTCATGACAAGACTGTGTTGAGATTTTATGATCGAGCCGTGAAAAATAGCACATCGTATCAAACATTTCACCTGAGTAGAAGCAACCACATGCATTTGCTTCACCAGTCTGAAACCATGCAGAAGGTGTGAGGAGGGAGGGTCGTTTGTTAGACCTGAGTAAACATGCAGAGGGAGACGACAACAGAGACGAACACTGGACAGCTCCAGGGTGGCAGGTGTGGAATGCAACAGTCTGCATCGCAGGTCCTGTAAAGACCTAACGGACGGAGACAAAAGGTGCTACTTTTTCCACACAGGGTGGCTTTTAACACACAGGCTGTTACAAGGTCGTCTCTATTAAACTAAATGGGGAGTGGAGGCTTAAAGCAGAAAAAGCTTTTAAAAGAGGCCCTGAGACTACACTGCCATTCAGGCTACCAACCCCCAGTCTTTGCACTTTGACTTTTTATTTTACAGTGAAATTGCACGTATACATATTTTTTTGTGTATACACAGACCTACACATCTTCATTGTACTGTACATATAATGTTGTCCTGTGTTGAATATTCTTCTCTATTCAATCGTAACACCTATATTGTTGTTTTATTCTGTTCTAATTTATAATATTTGACCTGTTTATACATTTTCTGTGCGTGAATCATGGAAGGGGCTACAACTGCAGTTCATTGTGTAATTGTGTATTGTATAATGTCAACAAAGCTGAACTTTAAAAAATATAATTTGCCTAAAACAGGGACTTTAGGTATTTTCATTATATGTGAATTTTCTATATAACTCTATTACATAAGTTCAATGTAAAGTGTCACAATTAATGCAACATTTTTTCTATAATGTTGAGTCAATGTGACTCAAGTAAATAACTTAGTCTATTTAAATCACATTAATGCAGACTTATACATAAATGTATGTGTTTTTTCAGTTCTTACGTACACTATAAAATCTTACTAACTAAAATCGAGTGAATCAATTGCCTCAAAATGACAAAGTGGACTATTACATTTAAGCTGCTGAAAAGTTGACTTTACTAGGTAATTTTGAGGCTTACTCATTTTGTTTAAGTAAAGTCAACCTTATGCACTTCACAGTCTATAAAGTTAAGGGGAACTTCTACATGATAATGTGTTTTCAAGTGTTTATTATTGAGGTGTTATGCATAAAAGTAATAAACTTCAAATCAGCTTTTCTGTCTCCTGTAATAAATCACACATTCAGTTATTTAATTTACTCACAACACTTTTCCATTTTCTCTCTTTTTTTTCTTGTTTTATACCACGATCTTGATTTCTAAATTATTTTAGCACTTAACACTTATGTGCAATTAAAACAAAATTATTCAAAGGTGTTTTGTTGTTCCTATTGTTTTCTTTCTTTAATTTTTGACAAGCTGAACAAGATAAAGTCAGGGTTACAGATCATGAACATTATTGCTTGTTTTAGCTTTGACAAAACACCCTGAAATAAAGAGACCTGTACTATTCTCCGTGATGGGATTGACTTGGCCTTGATGGAGGTAAAAGGGACGTATGCTTTCATTCAGCAGGCCACTGCTTCTTGAAATGTATTTTCTATAATAATCAGAAAAAACAGCGCTTCCTCTTATCATTTTAGTAGGCATGCATAGGTATGGCATATCATCTGGTTAGGATCAATGGAAGCATGTGAGTAATAAATGAAGGCTAAAAGGTCATGTGGGAATTAGTGTTGTCAAGGAGACAGCTCAATATGGAGAGCGGGAGGGTAAGCAGGCTCGGAGGTATGTGAATGAAGAGATTTACGGCAGATCCACACGCTCAGTGAAAAGTAATAACTGGAACCCACAATCATAATAAATTAGGTCCCGTTAAGGAGAAAATGGGCTGTTATGGAAACTGAATACGAAGAGATTCATAACAAAATCACAATCATAATCTTTTCTTCAAAATAACCATTCTGGTTCAAAGTGAACTATCCAAACAACTTCTTAGGCTATCACCTTCATTATATAGACATTCATGGTCACCAGAGGATTAATCCTGTTGACTTTAGTGATCCCCTCAGTTTTCCTTTCGTGCAAATCAGCAGGTCAAAGTTTTTACTGATCCAGGGAAAATTTCTCCTCATCTTCGAGTTTGATTGGAACACAGTTTGGGTCAAACATTCATAGTCCCCAGAGGATAAAGCCTAATATCACTGGTGAACCCCTCACGTTTCTTCTAGTGCCACCGTGAGGTTGACATTTGTGGTTTTGAATAAAATGTGTTAACAACTATCACACACAATCATGTTCCCCTTAGGATGAACTGCAATGACTCGTCAGGTCAAAACTTTATGACCAAATACCTGCAACATCGATGACGCTCCCATCAGCCTCACTGCGCTTCGTGTTTAGTGCTAATTAGCAAACGTTAGCACGCTAAGATTCTAAACTAAGATAGTTAACATGGTTAACAATATATCTGCTAAACATCGTCATCGTGAGCATGTTCGCAATACTGACATTAGCATTTAGCACAAAGCACCCCTGTGTCTAAGTAGCCTACAGCCTCGCAGAGCTGCTAGCATGGCTGAAGACGTTTGTTAGTTAAACCTTTTAATCAGTAAAACTATTAAGTTAGACTACAACAACTAGGAAGAAAACCACCACCTGGAAAGCTTCAAACCGACACACACATGCAGACTGACTCAACACACTACAGACAACAGATATCTAAGGACAGAACAGACAAACACCGTGCTGCTTCTCAAAGAGACAACCATCTCCTTACCATTGTCAAAACAGCAGCCAGAAGCAGGAAGCGTAAGATAACCATACCCAAAAATTAAATCAAATAAAATGAAATCATACTTTTACAAAAAAATATATAAAGTTTTGGATGGCTGTCTCTTTAGAACAGTTAAGGTGATGCAGTCCCACGTATTACATAGATTATACACTAAAAATCTATACGTAGACACAAAATTAGCAGAAAGGATTAAGACGAAGACGGAGAAGAGGGTGAGACTACTTCCACTACAAGCCCAAGTCCGGTCCAAACAAAAACACCTCACGCCTACAAACCTAAGTAGCTATTATGAGCTACATCCTCAAACGGTGTGGGCCGGCTGGAGGGCTCCAGAGTTTTGTACAGCAGTGCATCTTCAATGGGGCTAGCCATGAACAAGAGCCCTACGGCCCGAGACAGGAAAAGAAAAGAAAAGACAGAAAGAGCGACAGAGGGAGGAGTATGGGAGGGAGTGATGGGGTGGTGAAATGGTGGGGGGATAAATAGAGTGAAAAGAGAGGAAAAAAGGGGAGAGGGAGGTGCAGGTGAGACAGGCTGTGATTGATTGTTGTTTTGTCTTTGTGGTGCCGCAGTGGTGTTCACATCAACACCACCGGGTACCTGGGGGAGAGACGACGTTTCAGGCTCAGACTGGTTCTGCACCACCCTCTTCTGACATGTTTTTCCCGGACTTTCTTTTTAGAGGAGGATGGAATGAGGATAGGTCGTTGTTGTTGGGCTTATTTCGATGGGTCGTCCAAGAAAGGGTGAGGCTAAACTGGCATCCTAAGGATCCATGTCTGACATTTTTCACCATCCTCCACCCGCATTCACATGGGAAAGTGTTCAAAAAATGAGGTGGAGTCATAATGAGGGTGCTGTGAGTCACACACAGATAGGCTCATCCAGAAATACTCCACAAGGAATGACCATTTAGAGGCAGTTTGCTGTTATAAGCTGCTGTTGGGTCCAGTCTGAGCCCTGGTGTCGCCCTCCCCCGGCCCTCTCTTTCTCTCCTGTGCACGGGCAGCAGTGAGCAGGGAGGGCAAATCCTACCCAGGTAACTGTGGTAGGGCACAGGGATGAGCTGGGCATTAAGCTGTTTCTGATCTGCCACCTCGTAGGGTCCGTCGTCATAGAGACCGAGGTCGAGCAGAGTCTGGTTTAGGAGCTGGACGCGCATCTCACCTGGAACGGAAACAGGTGAGGGCCACAGCAAGACAACGAGAAAACACTCACACACTTTCACACACAGCAGACATCAGAATACAAACACATGTTACAAGTATACAGACGCACAAGTCCCAAATCTGTACTACATACTGATCATTAGGGGTGAATGAACAAGACAAAGGTGGCACTTTGTGTTGGAAAGTGGTTGGCACATAAAAGCTCAAATGCTTTTGTTTTTTGTGAAGATTTTTCTGAAGCTATCTCATCACATTAATTCACTTTTCCGTCAGCTGTGAACAGCTCCTGCAGTTCTCTTGTGCGTTGCATTCTAGTGTCAATCAACAGCACACTGCCAAAAATCAACCCCCCTGTATACTCTCCGGTTCGAATATACATGAATATACTCAAAACTTACTTAGCTTTTGTGTGTAGTATGAATCTGGGACAAACTCACACATGTACCGTCACACTTTCTATAAATCTACACACGTTTGTGTGGTGGACACAGTGGAAACAGTCCTGCAGGTTTTATAAAATAACATTCAGTAGAATCAGAAACATCAAATGCATCTGCCAGACAAAATGTCCACCTGTAATTCAATGTTTTATGATTATCATGCAGCACATTGATCTAAATGAACCACAGCATTGATCTCATGTGGCAGGCTATGACAATACCACTACTCCGCTGCTGCATCAGATAAATCTCAGTGCTTTCTTTGATTTAATGCTCGCCGCTGCTCTGCATAATTCCTGTGTCCAATCATGAGATTGGTTTATAAATCAATTGGATTTTTTTTGAATCCCTAAAAGGATTGATCTGTTAATTGTACTGTTCTGATTAGACAGTTTACATGGATTGGCTCTTTTCTCCAGCTCACATTAGTCGTGACAATATTTCTTCTAATATTTCTTTGTATCCACTGTAAAAGGTAACAGGACTCAATAATGAACATCATTCTTTAAGAAACATTTTGTACTAATGAGGTCCGGGTGATAAATAAAAACTAGGGAATATAATTGAAAAACATCTTCAACATTTCTTTATTTCTTTCCTCTGTTTTACCTGTATGCTGGATGTACAGCCATGCATCATTTTCCTCAGGCAGCTTTAAAATGTCTAAAACATTAGACATCCTCTTGCTTGTTGCTGCCACCTGGTGTCTTAAAAATCATTAATGCAGCTATAAAAACTGCAACATCACATTGGTGAACATCTCCCATTAAAATGTCTGTGTAACAGCCTTTTCCCTGATTTATTTCAGTGATCCAGCCTCCCACAGGTCAATCAGACACCTTACCTTTCCAGTTATATGTTCCCGGAGCCCCAAACAGAATGAAGTTGTTGTCTGGGGTGAAACTGACGGACAGGCCCTGCTGACAGAAGCCGAACTGCTCATGTCCCTGCGGCCGACCCTCGCAGAACTTCCACTCCCCTCCGTCCAGGTCATCTCGCTCTGTCAGGTCCTCACTCAGGACGTAGCAGCGTCCGATGGGGTCACGAGTCTCTGAAGGTTTGCCTACACGTTGCCTGAGCTCGTACAGGTGAGCACAGGTCTGGAGTGGGAGAGGACATGGGGTTAGAGTATTAGTTCTTATTGTTTACTTTGCTTAAGATAACAAATTACTTTGACTTTTAAACTGCATGATCCTCTCAATAGAGGCTGAAAATGAACAACATTTTTATCAGAAGACAGGAAAGACCTCCCTGTAGCTTCCTGCCCTGATGCATTTACAGGATGTGGGTCTTTACTTACCACCACCTTTCCTCCGATCCCCTGACTCTTGACAGTAACTCCCAGCCACTGGTTGTCTTTGTTCTCTCTTTTCAGACTCACTGAGGGGAAACATAGAAGGAAATGGCAATCATAACAGTTTCCATACTGTAAACCAATTAGGATCCGAGCCACAGAGAGCACACAGCACTTTGTTATTCAAGCTCAAGTTAAAGTTTATCTCTTATGCAATGCAAATGAGAGGGCAACCAAATTACTTGCAGCAACAGAACTGATCTAGAAAAGCTTGTTCTGATGTTACAAAGTAGTCAGAGATGGAAGAAAAAGTTGACGATAATCACAAAATTCAAGAAAAGAAAGCTACGGGAGTCTGACTGAAAAGTCTCTCCTGTCGACAAACTAGGGCTGCAACGACAATTAATTCTCAATATCAATAAATTTGCTGGTTGTCTTCTCAAGTGACAGTAATCATTTGGACGATTAAAGGTCAGAAATTAGTAGAAAGTGGCCATCGATGCTTTTATGGACTAAGTTAGCCTGCTTAAATTAGTTGTCTTGTCAGAAACACGTTAATTGTATGCATTTTTGGTTGGAAATTGATGAGTCGATTATCAAACTCATCTAGCAGGAAAGTGTGGCCACTAATCAATTTAGCTCGACTACTGGACACTCACCTTCTCCATCAATATCCACCCTCTCACAGTCGTACTCCTCTGGGGTGATTGGACACCTGAACAAGGCTCCTGGCCGAGTGCCCCGCAAATGGCCCTGCCCTGCTGCCTGCGGCGCCCCCACGAGGATCCTGTAGGAACATCGATCACATTTCATCGTAATGCCCCGTATCAAAGGTAGCTGATTCATAGTATGTACAGAAACTAGATGTTTTGTTTCTGGTGGCGGGGTCATCACCTGTTTGCATATCATCTAACACGTGACTGGTGAGAAATTTCACACAACAGCCTCAGCCGACCTCAGCCACCATTACTGTTGAGCACTAACACCTGCAGCTCTAGCAAAACTATTCAAATCCTGCTGAGACCACCTACAGTTAAACATGCTGCCATGTTATCTTAACTTCAGACTGATTCAAAACAGCTCCGCAGGGTCTGCGCAGACTGCATCTTGTTTCAACTAACATATCACAAATCATCATCTGCATTATCAAGGCAAGGAAAGGTTTTATCCTCAGTGAGGTGGTTGCTGATATTTTAGGGCCAGTGTCACTGCCCTCTGCCTTATTAGGAGCGGCTGATTCAGGCGAGGATGCTATTTAAAAACCGAACGTTGAGCCACATTCCTCCCAACACCGTCAGCCATGGCATATCCATGGAAGCGAGACGTGGGGAAACAGAGGCCGGGGAGAATAAAGAGCTGATTGTGGCATGAAAAGAAGACAAAAATTAGATGGACCATCCTTAAATTGGGTGCCACAACACGTGCAGTTACAACGCACACATATAATTATAATATTGATGTTGGCTCAAATGACTTAACTGCACTGCGTGTGTGAAACGTTCCCATCAGCAGCCCCCCCTCATATCTACCTTGTTATGTACACACTTAAATTAGAGCTATCTCCGTGGAAGTATTTTGCCTCTAAATATAATGTAGCAAGCTGATAGCGCTTCATGAAGCATGCACAGACAAACAGACAGAGAAGTAGCTGTCTGAGTGGTCGCAGACACTCCAGACAATCAGCCAACAACTCCTCATACTAATCTAGCCAAGTGCTGAATAATTGAGATTGTTGTCTGGTACAATAAATTTTGCGGTGGGTTACCTAACGCTAACGATTAACAGCATTATAACAGGCAAAACATTAGCATGTGCTAACGTAGAACTGGTCCCCTCAGCAACATGTACGTTACTCTGTGCTTTGTTCATATACTGTTCCCTGTGCAAAACATTAGTTAGCATTAGCATAGTTTCGATGTAGCCAAGTCTACATCTAATCTAACAATCGAACATAGAATAGGTCTAAGAGGTCCAACAGTTTTGTTTTTCAGAAGGGTGAAGAGCTTTATAGAGTCATGGGGCTAAAATATAGCTTGAAGGTGATGGGAAAGGGGAGAGTCAACACTGTTGGATCAGACTGTTGCACATCTTACTCATTTTCATTTTTCATGACAGCAGCTGCCACTGTGACTCAACATCCTTTCCTCGACTGCAAGAAACGTTTGTCCTCACTTTCATCTTAGGCTTGATAGTACACACACACACATACATACAGTTGCCTACACAGACACAGGACCTGCCACTGATATCGCCCAGACTGCCAGACAGCTCTACCTTCTATTTTCTGCTCCTGCCTTCTCTTCCCTGACGACTGCTTCTGTTCGAGTGCAGCCGTGCGTGCCTCAGGAACGATTCCCCTCACCTTAATGAGTGAGAACCCCAAACAGCCACCCAAAGGCCAGACAACTCGTGTGAAATAATGACCGCTGCACATCACTGGTGGTCCACTCATAAGGGAACCCAACCAAACAGTGTTAAGATAACTCAAACATGTGTTAAACTAAAGGGATTTGATAAAGAGGAAGAAACGTATCGCTGAAAAAGACCTGATAAGTGATAAGATCTGATCCCTCTTGGAGCTCCACATTCCAGGGAGCTCTGGTTTATGTTTAGAAGTTAAGGTGATAGTCTCCCTCCACCCACATGTGCAGATACACGGGCAGGTGTCAGGGTGTAAGGTGGGAGGTCTGTTAAGCTGTTATACCGCCAGTGTTTGGATTAGAGAGTTGAATGGCTCCCAAACTGTTCATGTGCCTAAACACAATATTCAGCAAACCCAGATGGATTTAAATCATTCTTCATGAGAAAACACCTCAGAGGACATTCAGTATATCCAGCAGTGACACAAAATGATTGGGGGCCTTAACCATCTTTGACCAAAAAGCCAGTTAGGGATGGCAGCCGACGTGACCTACAATCCTAAAGCGCCAGTATTTGACAAGTTGGGAATGGGAGCAAAGGTAAAATAGTTGCAGCCCTATTTGAGACCAATATTTCTCTCATTCCCTTTGATGTTTCTGTAAAATGAAATGCATCTTTGTGTGAAAAATGTAAATAGTCATTAAAAAATAGATTTTAGAAAACAAGGACGTGTTGTCTGGGTGTCCTCAACAGCCATTACAGCCTTGAACATGTTATGTGTGAATCTGTTTGAATGACTTGAAGCGAATGATTTAGTCAGAGCTGAATAATGCCCGACAGACAGACAGGCACACATGTCCCAAATCTGACACAGATAAAATGTCATGGCTGAGTGAGTAATGGTTTCATTTGTTTGCCCTTTACCCACTTCTTAGCTCACCTCATTGTTCAGGATTGAGTCAGACAGTATGATCATGATCTCCACTGCCAAGCTCGTCTTTCAGTAAACCCACATTTGACATGGAGTGTGTGTGTGTGTGTGTGTGTGTGTGTGTGTGTGTGTGTGTAATATGAGTGGTTGTGGGTATGTTGTTGCTGCTGCACACTGGGACAGGAGGAGATATCAGGGTGCTGAGCGTGACGGTGACGCTGTCTAGTGAAATACCGACGTAAACCCAGACGCCACAGAGCCGGCACCAGCATAACTGAAGAGTGTGTGTGTGTGTGTGTGTGTGTGTGTGTGTGTGTGTGTGTGTGTGTGTAATTTACATTGCAGGGTCGTATACACAGATTAGATAATGCACCTGGGCCCCGCTGCACCAGTGACCCCCTTGAAAAACTGATTAAGACAAAACTAAGAGCCATGCTAGCATCAATGTGAGGCTGCACTCAGCTCACAATGACAAAGCTAACATGCTGATGTTAAGCATGTAAAATGTTTCCCATTTACAACCTTATTTTAGCATGTTAGCATGCTAAAATGTGCACATATTCAAACAATGAGTCTAAGAGTGAAAAACATGCACTGATAACAGATACTGTATATAAATCATGCATTAACAATTTAAAATTAGTACTGACGGACACATTAAGCTGTCAGTCACTGTGCAATCAAGTAATTAACAACAAATCAAAAAGCTGCTTTCTTTTATACAAAGAGGGATAAGGAGGAACACATTACATCTACATCAGTCTCGGTAAAAACAATGGCTCAGATCAACATCTCTAAATATGAGCAAGGGTGCACCCCAAGCTTCAGTTCCTCCTCCCATTTTACTCTTTATAAAATAATAGTCTTTCCTTGAAGCCCTTTCCTGGTGAAATAAAGAACTTTTGTTACATTATTATTATCAGTGATGGAATGTAACTAAGTACATTTGTTTAAGTACTGTACTTAAGTTGGTACTATTTGATATTTCCATTTTCTGCTACTTACTTGATAATCAGACGACCCATAATGTACAGCGTATACATATATTTAACTGTATGTATTGTTTAGGCTACTTTTATTTTTACTTTTGAGACTTAATCCTTGAAAAACAATATAAAAAATAGTATACAACATGTAAATACATGTATAAGTTACTTTAGTACATTTAATATCAGATACTTTTCATATGGGTGACTTTCACTTATATCAAAGTAATATTATAACACAATCTTTACTTTTACTTTTAAGTATTTTAGACCCAATAAAACATGTGAAAGCTTTTAGAAGAAATCCATCATTCGTCATGTGGGGAGGTTTTGATTGTGTGAACATGGCCCAGGATGCATTTTAACTTTGCCGTCAACAGAACAATAACAGTGTATTACAACACATTACCAAAACCTCTGAAATTCACAGGCCTCTGCTTATTGGATAGAGATTTATGAACCCGTCCTCCACTGTCATAAAAATCATCCTTGTTTTTCTAACTAATCATCCCGGACACAAAACAGTCACACAGTAGACCCTCATTACACGACACTCATACCCATGTGTTCATTGAGGGGAGCATGTGCAGTGACCCCAAAACTCATTCTCTGCAAGCTCCTGACCACCCCTCCCCCCATCAAAGCCCCATCTACACACACGCACACACAATCCCATCTTCCTCCACTCCTCCCCCATTCTTGAGAGTCACATCCCTTCATACAGCTTCTCATACAGGCAAATATAGGCAGTGAGAGTAAGAGAAAGGCTGGACAACAATATACCACACATGTAACCAATATTCAGACCGCCATTCTGTCTCTAAATATCAAGAAAACTGTGCAAAAAGAACAAAAATAGCTATGCCAAAGTGTGTTAGTCAATCTCTGACACCATGGCAACCTTTAAACAGGATTAAGTCACCTAATCTTTACCCTGTGCTCATACACTTGCAGCTTATAAAACCCAAAATAGTCAGTTTTCATATTTTGTACTGCAGACTGCACGCTCCTCAATGTGCTGACAAAATGCACAACTCTTGTGTTGCTAGAAACCTTTTCAGAATCAATTGTATATACTCGATTAAGCTTAAAACGAGGCTTGGCAACAGCAGTGACAATAGTCACGTGCCTGCATGTGAAACACAATCAAACAAGACACACAAACATCTGCAGAAAGTTTTTCTCCCCTCCGACAATTTGTGAGGTCCTGTTTTGTTTGTTTATGGAAAGAGAGGACTCGCACGCAGACCAAAAAAGGAGACAAATCAGCGATAAATGATGTGAGAAAGAAAGAGAAAAGACTGGGAAGCAGGTCAGGTGTTAATGTGACGCCCACGCAAGCTCAACTGCAAAGAGCCTCAGCGTGACTGCACATCATCCAAACAGTACGCTTAAGGGGACATAAGAAATTTTAGTAGAGAAACTCAAACTTTTTTAAACCCAACCCTGCCCTGGAATTTTCCAGGCGTGGGCTTTTTTAAAACTATTAAAGTTTGCGAAATCTTGAATCACCCTAAACATTTCCAACACGGACCGTTTTCAGTTGATCCCTCCTAATCTGCCTGCTCACACCCGTTAACATCTGTCCATCGGAGAGCAGCGTGAGGCTGTCGCTCTATAGACAGTGGCTCTACAGGATCAGCATGGGGGCCAGGGGCTCTTTAGGCCTTCTGTTATCCTGAGGCAAGACTGTGACCTCTGACCTACACACACACACACACACACACACATATACATGCAAAAGAAAACGTGTGCAAGCACGCAGACGTTAATCGAGGCATAAGTGCAGAAATGGAGCTGAATATTTGTACGTAACCTCACACACACACACACACACACACACACACACACACACACACACGTGCTGATGCACACCGGACAACAGAAGGCTGTTCAACAACTGTGTAAACTAAGGATCAACACACTGACTGCAGCCTGTCCAACAACATCCACTGTGACAATCAGTGTCATAAAACGAACCCTGTCTCACAAAACACCGCTTTCACACCTGACTCCAGTTTCTCCTTTCAGTTTCCCTGATGGGAAAATGACAGCTGAGAATGAGGTGACCGAGCTGTGAATCATCATGTTTTTAACATCTCAACTCCAGAAGAGAGGCAGAAAAAGGGTTGGATAATGCACACTAAAGGACAAAAAAGAGAGACTGAGACAGCTGCCAGGCCAATCAAAAAGCCCTTTGGGATCTTGTGGTTCACTGCCCACGGATATGACTCAACTTCCTGCTTTAACGCTTTGCTCAAGGACATCAGAAGGGGAGTTTGATATCAATTTTAAAAAACAAATAAAAAACAAAAACCCTTTTACTTCTCAAGCACTGAAGATATATTTCGGGTAGAAGGGTGCAAACATAATGCTTTTAGAGGGCGATTGTAACCCCATCCACACTTCACATGCATCTTTAACAACCCCTAAGCTCACCACCTGCCCCACCGCTGATCAATAAGTGAACGGCCATTTCCAGACATAGATGGGGTAATGATTGGCCCTCAGGTCCAAAGTATAAAGAGGAGATAACCCCGACACCATCCCTCCACTGTTCCTTTTTATCTCACTCATCCATCTATTGATCTGTCTACTCAATTTAGTTCTCAAATTCTGCCTCTATATTAATTGTTATTTATTTCTTTCTTTCTTTCTTTCTTTCTTTCTTTCTTTATTTCTTTCTTCTATTTTCCTTTTCAAGTGTGACATTTGACACAGACACACGCACATTCAATAAGTGACACCTATGATCAATTAGGAGTTTTAGGTCACCTGACCTGCATGTCATGTCCTGGAGGAAAGTAATGGTCTGCGTGTGTTTGTGTAAATGGGTCACAGGGCAAGACATGGATGCAGAGCAGCAAGAGAGACATAGAGGAGAGACAGGGAGAGTTAAGCCAACAGAAAACTGGAATAATCAGAAAACCAAAGAGAACACAGAGATGAGATGAATGAACAAAGACTGATTAATTTACTACTTAATTACAAAATAAAGATTGAAGTGAGCCGCTCCTAATTGCATCATTTCCATTCTGGTCACATCAGCTCCTGTTTGGCTTTCTAATCGAGTCAGAGGAGATGATGGATGAGAGTGAGGCGCTATCTGTAAGTAATATAGCCATATTGTGAAAGTTTGATACTGTGACAGCCCTCGTAGTGTACCTGCGTTGAATATACATTTTTCATTACACTTCACAGGAATCAGCAGGGAAATAATCTTAAACATCACAGCAGGGTTCAAGGCCACAATTTATCCCTATAAAAGTCCTCACTACTCGTGAATCCATCACTAAGATTGAGTGCAATACTACCTACTTTCTTTGTAACTCGCTTTCTGGCTTGTTTCAAAATAGTCATACCAAATCAAGTTGCATGGCCGGTGCATCTTAAATAAAACTTTGAGCTAGTTATGACAGAGTCTGAACAAAGTCTTTGTCCACAGATTCATGCAGCAATTCACTTAAACCTGGCAGTGATGACACGTTAACATATGTGGACCTATTCAAGCCATAAGTGCCTGAGGATATTAGAAAAGATAAGCAAGTGACAGTGATAACACAAAGAAACGTTCCAGTAATAGAAACGTTTCCATCCAAAGACAAAAAGTCTCCACATCCCTTGTAATTTCCTGTTCCCGTCTGCTTTTCATGGCTTCTTTCCGACCTCAGTTCTCAGGAGAGCTGCCATCAGCTGATTGATTAAAATGCGTCTTCACCAACACAACTGCCTCTAAACGGACACACACACACGAGCGCGGACACACACGAGCGTGGACACGCGCGTATTTAATCAAAGGGGGAGGCCTTCCATGATTTATTCATCCCTTCAGCTCCTGTCCCCATCAGACCCTCAACCCCTCCCCCACACACAGATCATATGATGTTCATAGTCAGCTCAAGGTAATACTCCAACCAATGAGGTTTCTTATCAAATAACAGGGAGAGCAAACGCAAAAGTAGGCATAACAATAAATAATAGTTATGCCTACTAATAATGCAGCGAAATGCCAGAAAACTGGACCCTCTCAGGACTTTATCCGCCAACTATCTCTGCAGCACGGATGCAGAATCAGCTCCTGCTCCTCCTTCACTGCCAAACTGTGCATTTTATGCTGCAACCACCATCAGATCTAAGTTGTATGTTTCCTCCTGACTCTGCAGATTGTCCCTCTCCCCCCAGTGAGCACGTGGTCCACAGAGTAATATTCCTGAAAGCTCTCTGCCAGGCAGCGCTGCTTCCCACCGAGCTTTTGTCCCGGCCCAGGCAGCCCGGTGTGGCGGTGTGGAGGAATGGGAGAATGCTAAATAGACAGAGACTAAGTGGTAGCTAGTAAAAAGCATTAATCGTATGTGTTTGTGTGTGTGTGTGTGTGTGTGTGTGTGTGTGTGTGTGTGTGTGTGCATGCCAGACTATAAATCCCATGCTATATACCCTCTGCTCCTTCTGATCTCTGCAATAAATAAGCTCTGCAAAAGGTTGAGTTCCTGCATTTACGAGGCTTTCACATGAATGGCTTCCAGGAGATCTCACCACGAGAGAGAAAGAGCGAGAGGGAGAAAAATCATGAATTGAATTAGGGAGGGAAAAGGGGGAAGGTTCATTCTCAACTCTTAAGCTGAGGGTGAAAAAGCAGCTTTTATGTGGCTATTTTAATGCAAATTAGCTCCCAGAATTTTTTTCTTTGTGTTATGAATGTGTGAAGCAGTTATGCTGGGCCCCCATTTAGTCATTTATAGTGTATTAAACAAAGCAAATGCAAGGTACAGAGAATATTGTGTCCAACTCACGGAGGCAAAATCCAAAAGCATTGTAGATTTTCACAATTCAGCAGAGCGATAAAAAGTTAGCAGCTTTAAAGAAGACGAGTGAGTTAGATGAAAAGATGGAGACCACTCTCACATATGTAAGGTAAATATTAAGCTATAGCTAGCAGCCAGCTCACCTGGTTTAATCCAAGTCTCTGGAAGACCCGAGGTCCCAAATTTGATTTGAAAAGACTTTATTTACACATTTATTTAAACTCAAAACTTCTGAAGTCTGCGCCCATCTGAAGTGGGAGGATGAGCTCAAAATGTGGTGATCTTGACACTTCTGGAGACTTGGATTGCACCAGATGAGCTCTATGGAGTAGTTTTATGTTGTTTTGTTGTTTTCATTTCAGTCCCCGTTTTTAGTCCAGCACAAAAGCTAAAGGTGGATTGTGTTGCCTTTGACCTGTTTCCAGTCTTTATGCTAAGCTATATGCTTAGCTTCAAGCATGAGAGTAGTATCAATCTTCTCCACTAACTCTCAACAGGAAAGCAAAAAAACGTATTTCCCAAAATGTAAAATTATTGCTTCACGACGATAGAATGTTCCCTCCTCATAGGGCTGTGAAATCCATGTCAGTGTTGTGATGTTTGATTTAGTCGTCCAGGTCTTGCATTTCTGAAGTAAATTTGAGGACATATATATATATATATATATATATATATATATATAGCTATATAGCCTTAAAAGTTTCTTATCTCTTGCTTTGGACTTCTCTTGCAATCTCTGCAACCTTTTGGAGGTCATCCTAAAAATCTCCTCCACACTCCACTCTTGTTTTTTAAGCTGTGTTAATCAAGCCTCCAGTTCAATGAGAGGATTTGTTCAGCTTCAGAACGCTCTGTTTTAGATTCTTACTCAGCCAGTGAAACCGAACTCCAGACTGTCTGTAGGATTATATCGGCTACCTGTGGCCCCGCTGGCTTTGAGACTGAGTATGTCTCCACAAAAAGGCACCAAAGTAAAGTCCCTGGTAAACATGAACGTTACTGCAACTGGAGATGTTCTACCTCCCCTTTGACAGCAATGCAACACAGTCTAATAAAACACAGACTAATAATGTTGTCAAAAACAAACTGAAAGCACTTGGAGGAAAAAGCTACATTATTACAAATGCCAATAAAATTGTCAATAAAAGATATTCAGAAAGAGGAAATTGCTGCCATGATTGAAAACATAACACAAAGGTAAAGCAATCAGGTGAGAAAAGAGAATAAGCACAATAGATGTCTCTCAAGGCCAGATAGAGATCCTTCAACACGAAGCAATAACCGATGATTTGCGATCTATATCAGAGCAGAAAAGCAGAACTGCCGTCCCCACCTTTGTCAAAGCGCTCAAAAACAGGAAAGACCTTCACATTAAATCATGAGGCTGAGCTCAGTATAAAGAAATGACATGAAACCGTAAGACTAACAGCTTCGCAGGATGCACGTAATGTACAGTATGATTTACAAGCCCTCTGCAGTGAGCTAAACATTTATATATGTACAACACGTCATGCTATATCATGAGTTCGTTCTAAGTATATTGATGTATCATACTAAAAGCTTGCAGTGTGTAGAATCAGACCACCAGCAGTGCAGCGAGTATTTTTATGGTTCACGTCCCTTTTTAGACCAAGAGCAGTGTTTTTTAATTAAGGCAAGTATGTGAAATGATGTAACTTAAGTCACTAGCGTTACGTGAGTGACACTACGTGAGTGACACTACGTGAGCGACGTGTCGTCAGCCTCAGCTGTACTTTGCTTTTACTGCATTAGCAAGTGTTAGCATGTTCATGTGCTAAAGTAAGACGATGAGCACAAGACCTGCTAAACACTAGGATGCTAGCATTGCATTTGTAAGCATGATAGAATGCTGATATCAGCATTGAACTCAAATCACAGAGGTTTTATGTCATTGAGCTTACCCTCACTGATAAAAATGGGGTGGACTAAAAAATAGAAACACCTGTCGGTATAATGCAATGCAATCCAGCATCAACACAAACAAAACTGTTAACATCGCCATAGACTATCATGTTTGGCTGTAAAAGGGAAAAGAAAATGTCAAAATAAAGGCACCCATAATCATTTCCAGGCAATTATCAGTCTGGTAAGTTCAGAAAAATGCATCACATTTATGTTATGCAGCCTTTAAGACCAGGAAAAGATGACTCTTACGCCGTATCACTATAAAACAATATCCAAAATCTAAGCTGATATATAGCTCATTACATGACAATGATATAATATCAGTATATCGCACAACCGTCAAAGGCATGAAGCCATCATGCACCTGTACAGCAGTTGCATCCTAAATATGTAATAATCGGTCTATAATAATAACAATCTCGACATAAAAATGTATCATATCATGAGGATGGTTATTTGTTTTGCTGGAGTTTATGTTACATGCTATTTGGCAGTTGTATTACACTGTATAAACAAGCAATAGCTGAATTCAGGGAGATTGGCAGTGGTGGGATAAAGCTCAGTGGGCTTCCTGTCTTCACCAGGCAGTGAACTATTAGCGGAAGGACTTCTCATAGCAGTATAAATAGCAGACGAACACATAACTCAGACTGAAATACCCTCTCATCTCCTCCTCTGTCTGGCAGCAGGAGGAGAAGCCCCCTAAGTTCAGCGTGGAGCCCCCGCTCCAGGACGACAACAACCAAAACAGATCTGATAGAAAGTTTACAGAAGTTCAGGAAGTTCATATCGAGGCCCTGATCCCCATCTGAGTGTATGTGGCATACTTTTGCTTCCTCCCAACATGTCACTGAATAGGATCTCTTTACAGAACATCAGTCACTATGAGGTCATCGAGTCACATGGGGCGACCTTTGCCTTGGCTTTTGCTGCCATGCTAAAAAGGAGCAGTAGATTTGCAGAAACCATAAGTCTCCACTGAAGAAAGATAATGTAAAACTGAACAAAAAGAGATTCATTCCATAAACCTGCCAGCTGCATCTGAAGCTGAATGTCTGCTCACTGGCATTGTGTGGTCCTGCTTTTGCAGACATACACATAACTCCCGTGATGCTCCGGGGAAAAGAGAGGGTGAAACTATACGAGTGTGACAGCATGACTAAGCTGATTTCTATTAGCACTTTAACATTATTGGTTGTGTAATGCAGACATGAGTAAGCACCGAACAAAGCATCAAAGCACTGATATCATTTTCACCCTTGAATCTGGTGGCATAAAACACAATGACTGCGACACAATATGACTACAGGCGACAGTAACCCAAACCTGTGTAACATAAAGAGGAAAATGACTCAAAAGCATCTAATTACACTAAGTTTGAGGCAAAGTGTTTCAAGACAGGACATCAGAAGATGATCATAGGAAACCAAACTCCCAAATCCGAGGTGCAATAACACAGAGAGGGCATGATCATAAAGCTTAATGGAAATGTATTATTCAGACAGGAAAGATAATTGTTTTTCTATCTGAATAATACATTTCTCTAACTGAGAGTGCAACAACATCGACTTGAAGTGTTTTGAACTCTCACAGTCCACAGTGTCGACGACATCAACATCAAGTCATCAGGACTCACTCATGGTCATGATCATTTCACAGGCTGATTTCAGTACTTCATCACTTCCCCAACAGAATATTATTCCTTGCTGTCTTTCTAAGTCACTGTCCAAAATGTGGTCAAATGTGGTGATTTTTCAGATAAACTCAGAGGCAATAATCAATGTGGTTATAATTACATTACACCAAATGACAACGCAAAAACAAGCAGCTCCCCTCTGCTTTACTAAACTTTATAGCGAGTTTCAGTAAATTCTTTAGGTGTTTGTTCCAAAACGTTACTGTTTTTCGTTCACTCTCCTAGCGTCTTTTTTCGGGAAGCTGTTTTCAGTTAAAAACCTCTAAAAACTTGCGAAAACCTGTGAACTACCTCCTCAGCAGCCAAAGGCAGACAGATAAAGTAAACAACTAGCTGGTGAATATAGTGGAGCATTTAGCAGCTAAACAGCCAAATATTTCCCTCTGGAGTTGGTGGAGACCGAAAACAGAGCTAAAAGACAGAGCATGTTGGACGTCAGGTGGTCAGAAGCACCACTGCTTCGTGAACAAGCAACTGTTTGCTAAAAAAAAACAAAATGCCATGTCAGTTTAAAAGACGATGATACAGTACATTGAAATTGTTCATTCCTTTTCCTGCAGCACCCAAGTAGCTAAAGGATTAAGTGTTTCTTCTTCGGCTAAACCATTTAAAAGGACATTTGATTATCAGAAAAATGTCACAACGCAAATCAAAATGCTAAAAAAATAAAATTGAGACTTTTCTGGGGGATCACCGGCGGCTCATAACCTCAAAATTTCTAAAATCATGACTTCAGCCATGCAAGTCATACGAAGATGATGTTTTTCTGATGCAGATGAAATCACTGTAAAGTCATCGATGCATTCAGTGGACGTGATGTCACAGCATACTGGCAACAGCTTTCATCATCCCACTCTCTTCCAGTAGATGCATCACATCAGCACATCAGGATAGTTTATTGACTTTCTCCTCCTGGCACAAACTCCACTGCTGTACCAGAAACTGGCCACAGTAGTAAAGGCTGTACAATACTTTGAGCTCATCCTCAGGTATTAAAATACGTTTCCAGGAATGCTGCTGGACAGTGAGCAGGTTTCCGAGGGGTGACATGACTCTCGCTCTCACTGTCTGTAAATGCTGATGTCACTGGTCTCACCAGGCGACAGGATGACTCCAGCCCGGGTAAACTGAGCAGGCAACAGTTAAATATGGAGCTCCAGAACAGGGACCTCCCTTATTCAAAAAAGTCTGGATTAATTTTAAAGGATGTACATTACATGAATGTTGCATTTGTTGAATTGAGGGGTGGAAAGTTATCAAGTACAGCAGCTTTACTCCATTTTAATCAACTTTATACTTCTACGCCACTTCATTTTGTAGTAGAATCAAATACTTTTTCTCCCCAATGTCTAGTTACTCATTCGTTCATAGCAGATTAAGATTTTATATTCAAATATAGGCTACAAAATGATGATTTTATAAAATATTATGTAAACTTATTATATCCAATACTCATATAAAATATAATAATGTAGTATAACATTCAATTTTTCTACTCAACAAATACTTTTGCTTTTGATACTTTGAGTACTTGTTGTTGATAATGTTTCACTACTTCTACTTAAGTAGTATTTCAAATTCACAAATTATTTATCGTAGTACTGTGCTACTTCTACCTCAGTATGAATATTTCTCCAGTCTTACTTACTGCTATATTGACACGCCTTTAAAAATAAATGTCTAACAAAGGCTTTTAAAGTTGTATAGGACGTTAAAGATGGTTATCTGAATTTGTAGTGTCAAATACAGAACAAACACTGTTGCTGATGACAAAAACCTCTTTAAATCCCATGTGATATATCACAAAACTCTTCTCTTTGGCACCTCATCACATGAAATATTAATCATAAAGCTTCAGGGGAGGAAAATTAAAGCCACCTCTTACTCAAAGTCATGCAGCAAACATTTCCAAAGCTTTGCAGGCAAACCTGTTGTTATAATTTATTCATGATTTCTGGAACAGGGCTCATGAGTGTTCCCAGTCACACTGAACAGCTGTTGGCAAACAGAGGATTATAGGACAAACATGGTCACACATACACAGCAAACACACATTATAGGACGCAGTAGTATCTCCACTCCCCTAGATGTGAACTGCTCTGAAAAAAATCACTTAAAAACCTTTTTTCCTCTTCTTCAGAAATCACTGCCTGCCAGCTGATTCAGCAAACCTACTCTCATCCACTCTCCACTTACTGTAAATCATCCTCTATTAACTCAGGCTGCTCATGCTGCACATGTTAAAACTCCTGCAATGAATTAGGAAATCCAAGGACGGCTGCAGCGCAGAAATGCTGACTGTCGCAGCCACACAACTCAAATTTCAGCTTTTAACTGCCCTAAATATGAAAAAAACACGGTGTAGTGACGAATTTACAGCGAGAAGCAGGTGGAGATACAAAATCTGAGTGTGTGTAAGGTGCAACAAAAAGTCAAAAACACACACAGGACACACAGGGAACACTCAGTGCCGCATTGACCCACTCACCAGCTCTGAGGCTCTGGGGTAAGCTGTTGGTGAAGTGCTAGAGAGAAACCAAAAAAGGTGCCATGGTCTCCCAACTTATGCAGCGTGTGAGTAGTATCCAGGTTAAAGCCCCGCACTTGGGTTAAAAGAGTCAACAGAGCCCATAGGAGGGTTGTAGTCCAAGGATGAGAGGAACAAGATGAGAGGGAGACAGTGTTCCCATGTCCCACCGGGGCTGCCATAGCAAGGTGCAAAGCAAGTTCAGCTCAAGAGGAGCACAGGGCAGATTCCTTTTTTGGCTCCCAGAGAGCTAAAAGAGGACAAAATATGACAAATCCTGTGTAGTCTCCTCTCCTGTGTGGATGCCTCCCTTGTTTCCAGTCCTCTCTCTCTTCCTCCCTCGCTGCTGCTCTATCGTGCTGGCTCTCAACTCCGTTTGCTGCTGTCAGTCTGGAGAGCAGGCTGTGAAAATGTGGCCGCCACTAGTATATGTGTGTGTGAGAGTGTGTGTTTCTCTCAATGCATGTGCGCCTCCCCCTCCTCTAAAGCTCTGAGGGAGACAGAGGACAAGTGCCTTGAATAGCCCGCTCACTCCTCCCCTCCTCCCCTCTCTCCCTCTTTCAGTCCCTCCCCTCCCCTCTCTCAGCTGACATCAACACTCAAGGGACTGCTGCCAAAATACCAGGCAAGGTTGTCAAGATACTTGGAGGCTATTGAATAGAGAGGGAGAGGGTGAAAAGACAGCAGACTGTTTTATCTGTTGAGTTCACACGGTCCAAACTGCCTCTTTTCTCTGGACGCTCGTTGGTCGGTACAGGTGCTTGTAGATCCAAGGAACATAAAAGGGAATCTTGAAAGTGAAAAAGTTAGATGGATGAAAAATCCAAAAGAGCTTTTTTCCCCCTTTCACCCTGATCTTGAAAGCCCTGACGTCTGACTTCTGGTGGCAGCGATCTGGAATGAATCTGGGAGACAAAAGGGGTCAAAATGTGCACAGTGACCCAGGAAACTTTATTACAGACCTTTAGCTCTTCTGGAGAGGGTTACTGTGTCAGAGCGCTCAGAGAGTAACCAGGAAGCCAACAAAGGATTGAAAGTGTGAACTATAAGTGTTTCCGCCGATGATTTTCCTACTGAGAAGTATCTCAGACAAACAGTTGTGCCCTCTCACCCACAGCTGCTGTTTTAACCAGCTGATTTCTGTTTCTCTGTGCAGCTGTCAGTGTGTCACCTCAACTGTTCCACACAATAAACCTCACACACAACAGTTGCACACCAGCGACACGAGAAGATGAAATGCTTCATGTAGAGGGATGCGACTTCAGATTTCATTAAGCCAGAATGGTTTTATTGGTAGATATCCATACTTCCAATCAAGTGCAGCTAACATCCAAAATGGATATATTTCTTTATGAACTCATCCCACAGCTCAACCTGTGCAGAGTAGATACAGATAAGGTGATATCAGTAGTCCCAGTAGTCCCCCTTTGTACTCATTCGTCATCTAAATACGCCTGATTTTTTGCACCGAAAGTGAATGGGGTCTATTCTGTGCCGGGACCCATCTTCCATCGAAGTTTCGTGGAAATCCACTCAGTAGTTTTTGTGTAATCATGGTCACAAACCAACCATCAAACAAATAAACTGACATGGGTGAAAACATTGGATAATAAAAAAAATGGCTCCTGCTTTTTACAGTGCCAACACAAAAACAACATCTGAGCTCACTGAGGTTATAAGGGTTTATAAGGGGTATAAGGTTTAAGAGGCGGGCCAACGAGCATGATTCGTGACATCACAATATTCAGCGTACACAAGTGTGACGTGGAAACTTGAAGCCTCCAGTGCACCGACACTGAGAATGGACTTGACAATGACATCTTGTTTGAAGTGTTTTAAAATGACACATATTTGCATCAACATAGATTTAGGATTTCTTTTAACAAGGAACAAGGTAGATGTAATTTTAAGGATTTCAGCAAGATAATACAACATTTTGGTGGAAAGACTAAAAAATCTAAAACACATTATCAGTCAAAGCACAGTGCTTTATACACCTTTTAAAACATATCTGTGGGGTACCTTCAGTTTATCCTCGATGTTCTTGCAGAGAGCCTCCATTTGACAAACCATGTGGCAGACTTTGCAGGCAAAATTAGCTTCAAGCGTTGACAAAGAGGCAGCAAAGTCACAAAAAACCCTGAAGAGGATTAAAACTGACATAAGATTAGTGTCTCTTGGTGCTATCTTCAATTTCTACACACACACACACACCAGGTTACTGGAGGGCAGCCGCTCTTAATATCAAAAACTCTGCACCCGGTCGCCCTCATGTGGTGTTAACTACATACTGACTATACGTTCAGTCGCCAATTTATTGTAAACTAATGCAGTTTAATACAAAAGTCCTGCAATAAATCCTTTTTTTCATGAAAGTGTTACTTTTCAGTTTTTGTTAAAAAAAAACTCTTAAAAGGTGTTCAACTTGTGGTTATTTTGGAGGCTGCGGTTCGTTGAGTTGCTTATTGCTGTTGCACTATACTGACAGGTGTTTCTATTATTTTGTCCACCACATTTATATCAGAAAGGGTAAGCAAAAAACTTCTCGTGATTTGAGCCGAACGCAAACTTCAGCATGCTCACATGCACACGCCGAGAATGCTCACATGTTGACGTGCACCACATGCTAACATTCGCTGAGGCTATTTGTTTTGTAGGCAAAATAAAATACTGACTTCATGAATTATTAGAATTAATTTTGCGATGAGCATTTTTTTTATATATTATTTTATTTGTCTATTTGAAGGAGACAAAACAAGTTAATGAACATCATTAAAAATACACGATGTAAACACGATTTAGCAAGAATGCTGATTTCCTTCAGTAGTCTTGTGGCAGGTAACAGAAACATTACACATAACAATATACACATATCCAATACACAATACAAAAATAAATGTCATACATTAAACAAGATAAACAAAACAGATTAAATAATAATAAAGAACATGTCCATGAACATCTATATCCAAAAGTTATCGGGACATTTTGCTAAAAATATCAATTTCAACCTGCTGGTGGCGCTAATATAAAAGTCTGAGGATCATCAGAGTCCATCGCATTTGTATTTTGTATCCTTTATTTGATCCAGAGAGGATTGTCCTGGTCAAGAGGGGCAGCAAAATGAAATAAAATTTGTATAATAGTGCAAACATGGACAGATAACATCACAATAACATTTCAAACACTAGAGAGAATCTTAGTAGAATAATGGCAGGTGTTAAAAGGAATAACATCTGCACGTCTGTAAAAACTGATTTTAAAGTATGTTTAAATACGTCACGCCTTTCTTAGCTTGCTTATTGCAAAAGGAAAATGCTGATTTATCCTGCTCTGTTCGAGTGGTTGGGACCATCCTCTGGGGACCATGAATGTCTGTACAAAATACTATGGCAATCCATTCGATGGTTGATGATACACATTGATACACGGTTCACTCTCTTGAAAATGTGTTAACACTTATCTTAAGTAAAGGAAAATATGGCAAAAATATCAAATATAAATAATGTTGGAAACTTATTTTTTTAATCACTCAACCTTTGGGGATGGAACAGATTTTTAAAAATAACAAAACATGAATAATGCTGTCCAGTCTGTTTGTGTTTCCATCCTGAGCGTGTGGGAGAGTTCAGCATGCTTGTATCTCTTAGGAGCATCTTGGCAGGAGCGAGGTCACGCATTGGGGAGTTTGTGCTCCCACACACAGCTCACTGGCTCCATACAGACCCTTGAATAATTATTTAAAATCTCATCAAAAGGTTGATTTCTGACCTGCATCGTGACCCCTGTCGGTTCTCGATCTCTGACTTGAGATATACGGTAAATACCAGAAGGATTCCACTGAGCAGAAGAAAAGGGGAAAAGACATGAGGAATGGTGTGGGACGTCGAGAAAATACTGAAAACATCTTAATGGCAGCTCGGGCAGGAGGCCAGACAAAAATGCCTTTAGACAGAACAAAGCACAGTCAGAGGGAGGGGTGGAAGAAAGGGAAAAGAGAGGAGAAGAAAGGGATGGAGAGGAGGAGAACTGGCTGTAAAGATTATTTGCCACATCGTCCATGACACAGGCATCCCGACACGAGTGCTCATTAGCAGTCTGAGCCACACTTCAAGGAGAGGGAGATCTTATTTTAGACGGCAAGCGGGGAGCTGTACATAGAGGCAGGGTCATTTTTCCTGTTATAGCCCCCCATCGCTACGATGACTGAGACAGCCACAGTCAGCACTATTACTGTATTGATTAATGGATAGTGCAGGATGCTGTAAGAGGGAGTGGTGCTGGTTATTATGGGATTAAATGCGAGCACACCCACTGTAGCTATTTAACGGCACGTGATCCCACAGGAAGAGGCTAAACTGAGCAGAGCACAGTGGTTTTGTCTCGCTGTAGGTGATAACAATGAGTTACGACTTTATGGATTTCATAACAACCTAATTTTATTGTAAGTGAGTTTAAGAAGCAAGGTAGTAAAAGTCTCCATTGCTTTGATGCAGTGGAAGAGACAAAAGCCCAGGGGTAACGCTTTATATTGCGATCCTTGAAAGTGTTGGTGTTATAATCTTTATAAGATGCCAGTTAACATCAATATCCATAGCATCATAAACAGGTTTTTGTAGATTATAAGATATTTTGAGCTCTTAAAAAAAAAAAAGTTCATAGACACTTACGAACGTTTTGAGCTGAACTAACTTCCTGAATACATCACTGCTAAAACTTTACTAAGCTTTTCTGTTGTTTAAAGGTGCACTATGTAGTTTTGATGACAAAAATAAAGAAATTCAAATTAAACATTCACAGTATCAATAAGAAATATGTATTTGATGTATTTCTGAATAAACAAGTCTTTGTCTGAGGGGAATAAGGTCACCAGAACACTGTTTGAAGCTAAAAACGTGGCTCCTAAGAAGGCTCCTGCACATTTAAACAACGTAATACTATTATATAAATTGTGTTGTCCTTTGAGGACAGTTAGTTTATTCTGTTTATTCAGTTATTAAAAAAATCATCAATCAATGATTTTTCTCTTCTGATTAAACAGTCACCCCTAAAACGGCATGGTGCACCTTTAATTAAGATTAACACATACTTGATTATGCATTTATCAGTGGTTAACTACTCACGTATTAACAGTAAAGTAGGCTTTAACAAAGCAACAAAAAATGATGGATAACAAGACTCGGCACCTGCATGCAGCAAACAATGCTCAGCCACTGTGTTCCCCTTTCTTTCTATACAAAACAACCCTGAGGCAGAGGCGACCTCTAGTGGCTGCTGGCGTTTATCACAACAGAGGCATTTTGAATTCACTAGAATTTCAATCGATCTAACGGCACCGCAGCTGGATACTAACAAAAGGCCATTCCTGAAGCTCATGTTCACAGAGGTCTGCGCATAAAAAGCAGCAGCAAGATAAAGTTTTACTGTCTTAAATACACAACATATGTAGATATTTCCATATATATATTCCTGAGATCTACTGTATTTAATTCAAATGGGAGTTTCCACTGTATCAAAACAACACGATCCACACATTTCACATTCCAGTGAGAATGGTAGTGCAGCCAGGGTTTTTAAAACAAGGAGTGTTTCGGTCTAGTGAGCTGGTTTAGGGGTTTGGACCATAAGCTGGGTTGTAGGCCGGCTGTGCCAGTTCATGTGAATGTGGTGGCGGTCCATAAGGCTGCCCGGGGTAGGGGTACATTGGCTGTGGTGGACCGAATGCAGCTGGGAACAGAGTTGGATCAGCTGAAAAGACAAAAACACATATTTGGTTTGTTGTTACTGAAAAATGTTGGCCTGTAACAATAATCATGAAGGGTTAATACTGGTGTATATTTTTGTTTTTGTCAAAGATGTCTAATGACAACACTTCCCTATCCTTTAAAAACACAAGACTTTAAAATAGTTTCGAAGTTACTTAAATATCTGGCCAGTGTAGTTCTTAAAGGATAACTACCGTTTTTTTACAACCTGGACCTTATTTCCAGCAAAATATATGGTCATTTACCCACCCAGATAACTTTGGTGTCATTCGGCGTCGTTCGGACGAAATTAGATCCAGTGTAGCGCCGATATATCCATATAATGCGAGTAACGGGGCATCGACACACAGCCTCTATATAACGCATTATCTACCACGAAACTAGTTCATTTCACCAATATTTTGTTACAATACGCTAGTGCTATTCCCCTCTGAGTCCGGGCTCGTCTGTTGTCAACATCCGGGGTCTGTAGGTTGCCCTACTACCTCTGACCTGGAAGATGTCGTCTCTGAGCTGCGCGCGCACCCGCGACAGCCCAGCTTGTTTACCTGTAGCTGCTACTGCTAGTTTGACCCCGGATGTTGATAACGGACGGGCCCGGACTCAGAGGGGAATAGCGCTAGCATATCGTAACAAAATATTGGTGAAATGAACTAGTTTCGTGGCAGATAATGCATTATAGAGGCTGTGTGTCGCTGCCCCGTTACTCGCATTATATGGATATATCGGCGCTACACTGGATCTAATTTTGTCCGAACGACTTCAAATGACACCAAAGTTATCTGGGTGAGTAAATGACCATATATTTTGCTAGAAATAAGGTCCAGGTTGTAAAAAACGGTAGTTATCCTTTAACATATATTACTGTATAAAGTGACCATGGTAGTGGAGGAACACGTCACCCAGTGCATAGGACTCATTCATGTAAGGGATAATGTCTGAAGAGGCGTCCATTATCAGGAATTCATTAACTTCGCAGAGGGAACCAGTTCTGGACCCTGTGTCGTCCATTAATAACTATCAGTATAACTGATTAAGGACAGATTAAGGAGAAGTTGCTGTATTGTTAAACTGAATGATGTCATGAAATAACTCACTAGCTTCCGAGTATGAGGGTGGTGGTCCTGCAGCGAAGGGCGGGCCTCCATATCCTCCATGGACAGGTACAGGCTGGAAGCCTGGGTAGGATGGCTGATATCCGGATGGGGGGAGTGGCTGCTGGGGTGACGTGTAGACTACGGTGGTGTTCGCTGTAGGTGTAGGTTAATTCAGAGAATAAGTGCGGTTTGAGAGAAAGACACAGATAATCCTTTGAGGCAATTTATCATTATACAAATTAAACAAAGAAAGATACAACTTGTTAATAACTTGCTATGGTAAGTAACTTCATATTTAGCTTGGTAAACAAAACTATATTTAACTAACTTATTAACAATATATCCAAAAATGTCAAACGTTTCCTTTAAAGGTCCGGTATTTAGGATTTAGGCCTTTTTAAGAGCAGAAATGAAATATAATATTCAGAATTACGTTTTCAATATTGTGTCACCTAAAACTAAAAATAGTTGTTTTCCATTCTGCAGAGTCTGCCGAGCCATGTTTCTACAGTAGCCCATAACGGCCATCGTAGGGGGGAGTGAAATGAGGGGTGTTCAGTTGGTTGTAATCCGCAACCACATCACTAGATGCTCTTAAATCCTACACACCGGCCCTCGACCTGTAAATGAAATCGCTTGCACACTAGGGTTGCAACGGTATGAAGTTTTCACGGTACTATAATCTTAACATAAATTTCATAGTATTCAGTATTTCACAATTACTATTATTATCATCAGTTACTTTGATCTTTAATAGGATGAAACAAAAGGGTTTTACGTCCTAACAGACATAAAAGGTGATATAAACTTGAGGAAAATATATTTTTGACACCAAAACAGTAGAACTCAATACCACAGATAAGCAAATGTGCATGTATGATAATCGTCGAATTTCATACCATGACAAAGCTTTAAAAAACGGTATATGGCTGCAACCCTGTTGCACAGACAGTACATAGAAAAGGCTGCGGTTGCCTGAATAAAGTAAACTGTCTTACCTTGGTTGCCTTGATTTTTTCGACACTTCTTGCACAACAAGCAGCAAAGCATCACAAAGCAGATGATACAACAACTGACGATTAAGGGTGAAACAATCTCCATGGCGCCTCCGAACATCATTCTGCTTTAGAAATGGAGAAAAGACATAGAAAGTGACATTTAATCAGGTTCAATGTTTAAGATAATTACATTTCTTAAAAACGATGATACTGTTTGTAGGAACGATACCGATACCAATATTAGTAATCAAGCACACTGATGACATATATGTGGAATAGATAAACAATTGCAGTAAAAATAAAAATCTTATGGTCAAAGCCAGGCCATTAATCCGTCGAATGTACATACATGGTAATATAAGGTTACAGTTGACTTGTACTACTTAAATACATTGAATATGATATACTTTAAGACTTATACTTAGTATTATTATAGTAAGTATTATTCCCACTGGTGACTTTTACTTTTATCAGAGTCGTTGGGTACTTGAACATTACTTGAGTATTTCCATTTTATGCAACTATATATTTCTACTCCACTACTTTTAACAAATTCAAATTCAAATTCAAATTCAGGGGCTTTATTGGCATGAACGTTTAACAACAATGTTGCCAAAGCATCTGTCCAAATACTCTGACATAACATAACAAATAACAACACAAACACAACACCAAGATTGAACTCACTACATGTATTTGCTAACTTTAGTTACTAGTAACTTTGCAGATTACATGATGTATCAGAGTCAAAGTAATTTAACATTAATGTATTTTTATCGGATACAGTTATTAGCGAGGCGGATAATCGTATATACCTACATGGTGTTATATGTACAATTTACTCTTACTTATACTTTTGGTACTTGAGTACATTTAACATCAGACACTTTAAGATTTCTACTCAAGTACCATTTGTATGGGTGACAACACAATACTCCATTTGTCTGACTGCTTGAGTTACAGATTCTTTTAATGTGACTCATTTTCCTGTGGAAAAACCATCTTTTGTCAAACTAGTGATTCATTCTGATTCTAAATAAAGTTTCTAAAATCTTCTTGGACTTGTAGGGAAAATAAATCGTCACAAAGATGTTAAAAAGTTGTGTTTTTCTGACACCATGAAGAGTGACTCTGACAGGACAAGCTAGGCTACACACACATATGATCTAATAGACTGTAACAACACAACCGTAGACATGTAACGTTAAACCAAAACATCAGATGTTATAGTAAAACTGACTCTGATAATGGGAGTTCAAAAAACAACAACTTTACATCACTTAGATTTGAACTTTTTACAAGTAACTAAGTATTTTCACAGCGTGGCTGCTCTTAAGTTTCGGTTTCAGTTTGTGACTGTCAGCATGCGACTGAGGAAGTGCGATTAAAGATTTTTTTTTAAAAACACTTGAATAAAACTTACTTCATAGCTGCTACACTGTGCTGGAGTTAGTTTAAGGTTGAATATTCAGTTTACTCCGGGACATGTTCGTCGTGTTTCAGCCCGGGGTTGACTGAGGGAGGACGGCCAGCTGCTCTGAGATCCGTCGCTCTGAAGCAGTTTCACTTAGGGCCCGTCAATAAATAACTACTACGCTGACAAAAAGTATTTTCAATACCTTCCTACAGAGTTGCCCAAATGAGTAAGAAAAAAAAATATGATTTGTTTCTTATAGCACACCTACTTGATAATGTGCAGGTCTAATCGATGTATTTTACATAGGTCTGCATATCTGAATGTACGGGGAGTATTATGGCCAGGGGTGATGATAGAAAAATCTCCTCAAAGTCCTGATACTGAGAAATAATTTCTATGTGACTAAAGCAGTTTCATCAGTTCATCTACCCAAGGCATTTTGTTGAGGCGTTTGATGTCGTCTCAAAAGGTCCACTCTAATCTCTAAATGTGGAGAATAAACTTGACATTTCAAGATTAAAGTCGACCTTTTGAGACGACATCAAACGGTGCACATTAATTTATTCACAAAACTGTATTTCAACCTCGTTCTCGACATTTTGACTTTTTTCTTGAAGTGCATCTTCCCTCACCCCTGGCACTAATACTCTTCCTTATGACTGAGCTAATCGGCTAATATATTGAGCTAATACGACTGAGCTAACGTCGTTTTTCTTTTTAATAACTTCAGTGTCATGTGACCTACTGACTCCAAATCAATACTGAATTGTACTACTATACTGGACAGTGAGTACACATTTATCATGATATATGTTATGTCACTATTTATTGTATTATTTTAGGATGCATGAAAGTACTGAAAAAAAGTTTTTTGCGTCAGTCAAACAGTAATTTGTTGATGGCCCCTAAGTGAAACTCCAGTGTTTCAAAACCAGGGGGAGTACAGGGTGAGCCAGCCACCCAGTTAGTGCCATCAGCTGGTGATGAAGATACTTTATACTGATACTAGAAGCAGATTTGGGCCATAACAGGATCATGTTCTTATTTTAATTTTCATTTCTTCTGTAATGTACTTTGCCACGAAGAGTGTTTCTTTGTTTGTTTGTTTGTTGTTTGTGGTTTATGTCCACTGGACAAGTGGGCACATTATGTACTTTCCACAGTAAAAACAAAGCAGCACAAACAGCAGCAACAAAAAGGAAGCAGGTTGTGCAGATGAGGTTCAGAAAACCCCTCAAGATAGAAGGAATCTCACCTCAAAACGCATTACAAGCGAATACAGAAGTCATGTAATCCACAAAAATACCCACAAGTAAACACAGGATCAACACAATGCCCGTGGAGTTTGTTGCTTTTTACTTTTTTTCAACATACATTAAAAATTCAGTTTAAAAGTGGTCATATTTTACAATTGGACATTGCTAACAAATTGCCATTACTGAAGCTATTGTCCATAAAGGTTTAACCATAAAGCATTTCAGCAGAGTTTGAGTTTAAATTAAAGTGTCAAAATGTAGATTTTCACAGATTTAATTCAAATTTGACATCCTGCAGAGAGGGTTTGCACTGTCATCTCAATCTATTCAACACATTTTACAATCCCCTGAGAATGGTGCTGAAACCAGGAGAGTATCGGTCTAGTAAGCTATCCGGTTACAGAGTTTGGGTCATAAGCGGGGTTAAAGGGCGGCTGTGAAGATCCATCTGAATCTGGTGGGGTTGCAAAAAGCTGCCCGAAGGGATACATCGGCTGTCCTGGATTGAATGCAGCTGGATTGTAACCTGGATCATCTGAAAAGAGAAAAAACAAAATAGTTGGTTTGTGATGTTCCTAAATTCTTCTTTTTTCTTTTTTTTTCAAACAAAGATGTTGGCCTAAAACAATAAAAGACAAAAAAAGATTATTTTATTTTTAAAGTAGAAACAATTTACTACATTAACAACATTAATCCAAGAGGAGGAAATTGTGAATTTGTTGGGGACTATTTTCAGATGCGGATTAATACACATTTGGCACTCATGGTAAGAGAGGAACATTTCACCCGTATACATTTCAAATCTGATTTGAAAAAATATACATATAGTTGTAGTTAACTTCTAGTACAAAGTACACCGACTTGCACCTTTTAACTTTTTATTAAAGGAGACATATTATGCTCATTTTCAGGCTTTAGCTCCTGTCTCTTTAAGGGCCCCCCTCCCAAATACCTAGTCTCCTCTGATTGGTCAGCTTGCACACGCCTGAGGCAGCACCGCTAGCAATGATAGTGCAGCTGTTTTGAATTAATCCTTAAGTGCCAAACAAGCCAAATGGCATAAATTATGCAAATGTTCGACATGGTGACGTAGCGTGATGTCACAAAGTCACAGAATTAAAGGCATGACTACTGACGAGGCGTTTCAGGAGCAATGTTTTCAGTGGGAGAGAGGAGTTTCTGTTGGTGCGGACTTTGACCTTTTTAACTTTCAAGACCTTTTACATGCACAAGAACACTAAAGGAAAGAGAAAAAACTAAAAAAGAATAATTGTTGTTAATATTCTGTGCTGATAATTTAACCAGGAGAGTTTCATGCCGATCTGATGAGTAAAAGTGCTCTATGTAACCTTGTCTGTCGTAAAATTAAAAGGATTTTTATTTCCAGAACCAGGTGCGCCAAAAATAACTCTTTGCAACTCTTTTGGTTTTGGACATCAATTGAGCTGCATTGGCACAGAGGAATAAGATATATTAGGCTTGAGGTACACATGCATTACCTATTGACTTTGACAATAACAAGTAAAGAGTAACACTACACTTATTCTTTAAAACAGATTATTGCTGTCAGTAAATGCTAAGAAACAACTGTGATCAATTGAAGACGATCCTTTAAGTATATAAATCACAGGACAAACGAATACATCCTCTTTTCTGACAAGTGGACTAGCAGATGGGTGATTTCAACCAAGCCTATCACACCTATATGTTCCTCTCAGGTTGAATCAGTCTGAAGTGTTTATAACTCACTATCGAAGTATGAGGGCGGTGGTGCTCCAGGGTTGGGCATTCCTCCAAATCCAGGCTGGGCAGGTCCGGGCTGGTAGCCTGGGTAGGCCGGTTGGTATCCTCCGGAAGGAGCGAGTGGGTGCATGGGCCCGGGGCCTATCACAGCTGTAGGTAAAGTCAAAGATGGGTAAGGTGCCAATTCTCTAATGTAATTTGTTTGCAAACCACTGACGCGTCAAGAATTCTCGGTTATACTGTGAAACAGAAGATCAGGTTTTTGTTCAACTGTAACCTCTTGCACATACAGTATATATATAAAAAAGATTGTTGTCTGCAAAAAATAAACTGTAGCCAAAAATGTGTCCTACGTTGGTTCCCTCGGTTGCCTCCTTTTCGACACTTCTTGTAGCAGAAGCAGCAAGGAGCCACACAGCAGATGATGACACCCACAATAAGGATGAGGGGGAAAATAGTCCCTAAGGTGCTTCCAAGAAGCGTGGGAAGTTTGTTCTTTCCCCCGCCTTGGCTAGTTCTGGAGAAAGGACACAATGAAAATGTCAGGGTTAGGGTTAGGGTTATAATTATTAAAATAAATATATTTTTCTTTGTATCGTGGGGGAGAACAACACAGGATCAAAACAAGAGCACACCCTTTAGAGCAGCGATCCTGAGCTAGGCGGTATCTCTGGTCACCGCAGCAGTACCTCTGGGTACAGTAACCACAGCAGTACTGATTGTAACATTGCTGATTATCGTGGTAGCGACCAGACGTGTCCTGATATCTGCTACAGTATTCAGCTGTAACATAAAAAAAACAAGGTGATGGTGAAGACGATAGAGGGAGAGAGTTACATGTGCATTCAAGCTGAAGACAAGTGGCAATGACGAAGCTGCAGCTACAGTATGAACCCTGATTAAAACAGATCCAGCTGGACTGGATCATTTTGCAAAGGAAGTCCTAAACATAGACTGTATACAGTAAAAAATAATACTCACCCCATACAGCTGGGAGCAGGGTCAGACACAAAACACAAACAAGACTGGACAAGACACATGGACCCATAACTGCTGTGATGTAGTATCACAAGGAAATGACTTTGACTCTGTAGTGAGACAAATGTTTCAACCTGTATGTCTGTCCCACCCTGTAGCGAGTAGCTCAGCAACATTCCTCACTTCATGAGAAAGACTTGTCACTGAAAGATTTGCATAAGATTTATGAACCATTAATTCAGATTTTATTGTGCTGATCCCTTGAGTTATTTTCATTCATCTAATCCAATAAAAGCATAATTAAGACTGAAACCTTTCTCAGGGACAAGCTGAAAAAACGTCTTCTCTAACAAAACAGAATGAATCACGTGCATGTGACCCTGCCACAGTGTTCTGGGCTAAGATAATCGATGCAGCTTGTATGGGTATAGATACTTAATATTTAAAGGGAAGTCAAGCAGTGCCAAATTTCAGTTTCTTTTCCTGAGAAGTTTAGTAATACCGCATATGGATGCCAGTCAACTCCACCCAGAAGTGCTTTGAAGTTGTGGGCTAATTTTTATCTGCCTCCACCCACTCGAACCCTGTCACTTCAGCACCCGTGACTTTTCACATTCACCATCATTCCCCTCCACACTCTCAATAATTGTACATTCAAATATCATTTTTATTTGTATTCATTGTAAAACTGTGTGTTTGTTGGTAAGTGCACACCAAAGGACGAGCTATCTCAAGGCACACCCGTATTCAAATAGCCTCTACAACACGTGTTATGTAATTACTCTGTTCACGTGTATTTGTATTCACTCATGCCGATAGTACTCATAAAACACTGCTTAGAAAATGATTCAATTCATTAGAAACTTTGTGAAATTAAACAATAGCAAGCATTTAAACCAGACAGGTCACAACATTTTATATGAGGTGTATTAAATTAAAGGAAGAGGCAGAAGTGTGTGTGTGTGTGTGTGTGTGTGTGTGTGTGTGTGTGTGTGTGTGTGTGTGTGTGTGTGTGTGTGTGTGTGTGTGTGTCTACGCATGGGTTACTTTGTATATTGCAATATGAATGCATAGTTAACCAAAATCCCACACAACACCTGAACTCGCCTCAAGGCACACAAGTGCCTATGATGGGTACATGTACTCATCTATCAATAAAATGAATCAATTTGATGTTACTGAAGTGAGACTTTTTATGTTAAACATAAAAACTCAAAATAAAGTAAAAACATCAAACACTATTATGCTATAAAGCTTCTGGATCTTTAACAAATATGTTCATCATCATATTATTCTGTCTTTATTCATTTATTGCCATTATCATCCAGCCGGTTAGAGCAGTCATATGCACCTTACTGCCACCATCGCTGCTGTACTTTCAATCAATCAAATCGCTTTGATCGTTTGTGCGGTTTGTATACCTTTTGCTTTATTTTACACTTATTATCTTTGCACAACAATACACCCTTGTCTCTCCAACCTAGTCTCTAAGCAAAAGACTTTCACGAGTGTACTTGTACAACCAGAGTGACAATAAACATCTGGAATCTGGACCAGCAGGACTAAGAAGCCAATGTCTAATCCACTTCACACACTTTAGCCTTTGTTATGCTGTTTTGAACACTCCATTCTTGATAAGAGGTTAGTCTATTAACATTTGTGGGTAATTAAATTGACATTGGGGTACTCACCCTACTTTACTCAATTTTTAGCCATGTTTTAATGTAGCGTCCTTAATGCTAGCACGCTAATCCAGACCCAAGCATCTCAAAAACTACTGGATGGATTCCCATGAAATTACTTAGACATATATGTTCCCCTCGGACTGAACTGAAATAACTCAGGTGATTTGTTGTCTAGTACTTACTTAGTACTTACATAAAACCAATCATTTTCAGTCTGCGTTTGGTGCTTATTAGCAAACATTAGCACGCTAGCACACTAAACTAAAATGGTGAACATGGCAACCAATAAGCCAGCTAAACAAGTTAATATTTTATTGTGAACATTATAGCATGCTGGTGTTAGCATGTAGGTCAAAGTACCATTTTTTTGACATTTTTGACAATTTTGATATATGTTCCTTTCTTACTCCTGTTATGTATTCACTTAATGATTTAATAATTTCTTTGTTGTGCTCTATTTTAGTTTATGTGATCTATTTTGCCTCTGAGTTGTCTAGTGGAAATGTGAAATGAGTGCATTTTCCATTCTGAGAATTCAATAACCAAAGTTAGGGGAAAACAGAAAATATATATTTTATTGTACTCTGCAGGGCAAGTGGTGTGTTTTTTTACAAAATAAAATCACATATATTCTCACGGTAGCATCAACGTCAATTCTTCCTGGACGAGAAACACAGATGGCGCAATATTAAATCTCTGCTGGTATATCTGTCATAAAAACACAAATGTGGACAATCCACACACACACACACAAATAAAAACACTCCAACAAAAATCACGTTTAAGAATCAACACTGGCCGAAAGAATGAAATTACAGGCAGAACACATCTATAAAGACAGATTTCAGGAAAAAAAGGGCAAGCTCACAATGAAGTGCACATACAAAGCACTTGGTCGATGTAAGAGACGCATGCACATTCCTCACAAATCCACTATGTTGCAAATTACAAAGATATGTGAGGACATTGGGCCCCCTTAATTAGCAGACATGTAAATTCTTTCATGTCGGCAGGTAAATAAAATAAGCCACAGCATAGATGTGAGTGAAAGTCATTCTGAAACCTGTACCAGCAATACTTTGACCACAGCCAACATCAAAATCTTAGGAAGTTATAAAGACAGGGATTTTCAAACAGACTTCCTCAAAAGATCAACTTCTGGCTCGTCACATGACCCATGACTGTACTTTTCCATGTTTGGCTGGATCATGGGAGAAGGTCACTTTAGTAGAGCTATTGTCGAATTTTAAGTGATGACTTTGTTACAGAAAAACAGAAGTGACAGAAGAGGAAGGAAGGCTTATTACTTAAGAAACTGTTTCAATTTCTAGAAAATAAAAAATAAAAAAACATTATGATTTGACAAGGCAAATAACACAATACTGATTAAGAAGATATTGACCTGTGAAGATTAAAAAACGCGCAGTTTTGGTTGTAACTAAAGGATTTAAAGTTTAAAGGCTACATAAAAAACAGTAAGGCTGCTTGAAGTCAATGTAAACCTGCATGATGACAGGTAAATACGAGTAACACAACACTATGTGAACCAAACAAATCAAACACCCATGAAACCTAGAAAATGAGATTTGAAACTGCTGTAAAAGACAATGCATTCTTGAGTTTGATAAAAGTAATAAGGCTGAGAAGGCACAGTTGTTTCTTGCATTATAACTTTTGCACTTGTTTTTGTTTATGACTGCATGAATGTTTGTTTGAACAGAAAAAGAAAATCTCCTTTGGTTAGTTCATCCACAGCTAGCATTGCATTTCAGCTTAGATACACATGCTGCAAAATGGGCAAATGAGCACAATAAATGAAAACCTGAGTAGAAAAAGAAAACCTGTGTGAAATCTCCCTTGTGCATGAACATGTAAAACTTGAATGGAAGGTGAACTTTCCCTGTGTGTAAGGCTTAATTTGGTGAAGTGACATGATAAACATTCCCTTTTGCTGGAGGCTTATTCACTCTAACACTCTGAATATCTGACATGTAGCCTTTCCGTCATGTATCGTTTAGAGAAAAGTATTACGCCGGGACACACCGCCCACCTGTGGCTAACAGCTACCTTGCTAAACTGCTGCGGCTCAGCTGCTTCCAACACCATCGATTTTGCATCAATAAAAACTCTTTCACGCTCCACAAAAAAACTGAACTGAACACACACTAAAAAAGCTGCATATACACACACTCATTTTGTTGTACACCTCGAGCAAAAGAAGGATTCGCTTCATTCCAATATAAATTTAATTTAAATTTAGTTTAGACAGAAAAAATGTTAGGAAGCGTGTGCTTACAATAAAAAAAAAAAAGTCAGTCAGGACTACTTCAGTCAAAGAAACTTGCAGTACGCTATATTTGAAATGCTCACATCACGAGACATAGGCAACATGCAAATCTGAGTGGCTGCTCTGACCTGTTCACATGAGCCCTGAAGTAAAAAGTAAGAGATTCTGTGCAGCACACTTGCTGCTCAGGCAGGCGGTGTGACCCCGGCCTTACGCACTTTGGACTTGATTTGTTCCCAAGTAACATTATAAAAAGCATTTACTGCCTCCGAAAACATCAGCAACCAAAGAACACAGGGATGTACATAAAGAAGGGTTCAAAGCACTGTATCGATCTGGAATAAACCTGCAGAGAGCAATTTTGGCTGCAACCACCAAAAAGCGTCCAAAGTTTGACCACAATCACTGTAGATGGTGACTTAAGAGGTGAGGCAAGTTTGGCCGGTGCACAGCAGAGACAAGGACTGGGTGGGAGGTGTTGAGGCATGTTCAGACGTTTGGAAAATGTCAAAGAACTTCATCTAATCTTCAAAACCAGACTCAGTGGTTTTGTGTGTAATTCACCAAGATGACTAGGATGGAGCCACTACGAAATATTAAGAAAAAAAACAAAACAGTCTCACCATTTGTACATCGTAAGTCCATGCAATACGAGCCAAGAGGAATCAACATTTTCCCTTGGCAACTCTTCAACAGAACAAATACACTACAACAGCTACAAATGTATCTTAACTTTCCTATATTTAACCATCAAATGCATGAACCAAGATTCATTTGACACATTTCCAGTTCTGCCAATTCCGAAAACATTGCAGCACTTTTGCAGTGGCTGAGAGTTGCGGTCCTGTGGTCCTTTATCCAGTCTTGGGTGGTGGTGCAACAAAATCCGGGTTGTATGCTGGCTGGGCTAGGTAGTCCATGTGTGCGGCTGGAGCACCGGGCTGCGGATGGACAGGGGCCTGCGGATGGACAGGGGCCTGCGGATGGACAGGGGCCTGCGGATGGACAGGAGGCTGCAGAGGGTACGCTGGCTGTCCGGGGCTGAATGCAGCCTGGCTGTAAGGCATCGGGTTGGGAGGGTAACTAGGACCGGCTGGACACAGAAAGAAAGGACGGAAAGAGGATCAAGGAGCTGAAAATACTCCGACAGTAACCATGACGTCAGTTCTGCCAAGGCAATTTCCTATCATACAAAATCTGGAGCTGACTCAACTTTATACCAGCAGTGGTTACTCCACCTCCACCTCTGACTGCAGCTTTTCTGATGCACCAAAATTGCATAATGTGCTTTAAAGCTACATTGTAATGTGTCGTTACCCCATGTTTAAGGGTGCTTTCTAAAGTATACTGGGTGTTTCTAAAAAAAAAAGTCTATAATCATCAACTTTGTGTAATGATCATGTTACTCCTGAAAACCTCAAAGCTTTTATTTGTCCATTTCCTGCAGAAATTAACCTGCATTTCTGAATTTCTGACATGTGACCCAATACTTTTACACCCGAAGTTCATAATATGAGCCCTTTCTTGCACAACAAGGTGCTTCGAATATGTCTTTTTTTTAAACTTGCATTTTTCCCCATTTTAGATTAAGCTAAGTTAACAGAAACAATTCTAACTCATTACTTCCTGAAGTAGCAATTTTTTCCAGATTAGTGAGACCAAAGTTAATGCAACTTGATAAAAGTAACACTTTCTTCATAATCCATTCAATTTCTAAGACCTGTCAAAATTACATTAAGACATTTTAAGGCTTAAAATTCTAATAATTTGATTTTAGACCATGACAATGAATATTAGTGAACATCTAGAGGAGGATCTGGATGATTGACTGCCAACATTAATGCTGTGATTCTCACTAATAGCAGACCAAAAGCTAGTCAACTGATGAGCCACAATACAGCCACATCCTTGTTTTTGTGGATTGTCTCAGCTGTTTTGTTGCCACTTCCTGTCAAATTCTCAGTGGGATTGTCTGTGAAGTTAGTCCATTAATCTGCTACTTTCTCCCTTCGTAGAATCACTTATGTTATTGAACATTACAGGCAGGGTAATTTGGCTACTGAATGCAAGATGCTTCAGTTTATTTGTTCAGTTCGAATGTGCTTCAATTCTGCATATGCAGGCAGGTCACTGAAGAACGGTAATTAGTCCATTTGTTCCTCTTTCGCACTATTGTTTTTTATTGTTAAAAATGTGATGCATTAGTCATAAATCTCCTTTTCAAAGGCTACTTTTCATCTTGAGTCTAGACAACAAATATTTTTTTTCATTGTTTTTGTAGACAGAATTAATACTGGTAGTGCGTTATAAAAGGGGAAGTTGTCTTTGATTTGAGAACAGGCTGTAACAAATAGACCTGTAACTCTTTGTCTAGGTTAACAAAAAACCACACTCACTGGCTTCCTGATACGTTGGTGGAGGTCCTGCTGAGAGCGGTTGTCCGTGGTAGGGTGATGCTGACATGGGCTGAGGTCCGTAACCTTGGGGTGGGGGCTGAGGTCCGTAACCTTGGGGTGGGGGGTGGGCTCCGTAACCTTGAGGTGGGGGGTGGGCTCCGTAACCTGGCTGCACTGGTACGGGCTGGTAGGCTGGATACTGGGCTCCCTGGTAGGACTGAGGCTGTGTAGGTGTTGCAGTCTGCTGCCGTGGGTACTGCTGAGGAGCGGTGGTGACCACTGTGGTGTGGGTGGTGGTAGCTATCACAGCTGTAAGCAAACGCAACACAGAACAGATGAGAAATACAGCCAATAAAAGCCTGCATGCTTAATCTCAGTTTCAGCTGAAGTAGGGGGAGTACAGCGATGGGAGGAATTGCTGAGCAGTTTGCTGAGAGGCTAACCAACATTTATTTTCGTCACCACCAACACAAAGGCTCATCATTATTCTTACACAATGGTAAAGCATTACCACAACAACAACAAAAAAAGAGATGTTCAGATTCCATTCAGAGAAGTTATTTGGTTGTGCAACATAAATAAATCCTATCAAGTCAACGTTCTACAAATTTTCCTGTCATATGAATTATGATTAATTTACTGTTACAAAAAACATTGCATGAGCTTCTTCATTTTCACTGAAGAGAAGACAGGGACTGAAGTGTGTCATTTTCACTGGGCTTACTTTTCAAAATTAACGTTTAAGTAATTAATTAAAAATACTAATACACTCATCTGAGTCAACTGTCGTAACCGACCTTGTCAGCACCAGCAGTGTGTATATATTTGGACTTTCCTAGCCTCTGGTTTTGTCGCTCAGACTGCCTACTGTCTGCCCTATGCTACTGGTGTAGGTTGTAGAGGCCTGATACGGCCTGGTAGGCAGACCTGCAGGCAATAATCAGGGATGGAAAATAATACACCTACTGTGTTTTCAGACACACAGTCACACAAAGCACTTGATCTATACTGTTATTATAGTAAATATTGTTAGAAAAAGAGATTGAAAAGGACGGTACTGATACTTTATCACAGATTAGGGCTATGATGAAGTATCAGGTCTCCATCAAGGAAACTACACATGGTTTGGTTAGTACGTGTAGAGATTTACGCAGCTATTTAAAAATCAACTTCATCGTAATTTGCTACTTGCTAGATTGATATAAATAAATGTATATAAAAATATAAACACAGAACCAAACCTCCACCCTGTGTTTTGACTACACCCATCACTGTGCAACTTAAGCGAAATAGAAATTGTATTGTTTAAAAATCATTATGTAAAGCCTAAGGGAAGAGAAGATATGGAAAACAAAAGTGTGTGTGTGTGTGTGTGTGTGTGTGTGTGTGTCTGTGTGTGTGTGTGTGTGTGTGTGTGTGTGTGTGTGTGTGTGTGTGCCCCGCCATATGCTTTTTTTTCCCCCTAACAGAGAGGGAGTCATCATGACCACTTCCTGTAAATGACGTGGGATGGTCTGGAGTTTTCCCCCAGTGGTTGTCTTGGAAACTATGACTCACACGAGGTGGAGCGCTGACATTCCTGGATGTGATCCTGACAAGCAACAGCCCCAGTCAGGGAATCCACATTCTCGCCTGCTGTCTTTTAGCCTAGCGCTCTATTCCAGAGCTGAGACACTGCAGACACTGCATGGAGCTAGCTAGCTAAAAGACTACACTGACAGGAAATGTGTAATATTTACGACGGTGAACATGTTCCAGTATTGACACGAATGTACACACACCTCAGGTGCTTTCCCCCACCATGGGGAATTCATTAAAAGAAGTGGGTTAAAGGGTGGACACAAATAGATAAGTGATATCAAGTCAAAGCACTGGGTAAAGAAGACAACTTGGAAGAAATCTGGCAGCAGTAATAATGGGTGGAAGGCGAGGAGGACGACAGAGACATGAACTGGAATTATATCCACCCTGTTGTAATGGAGAGACCAGAGGATGAAGGCTGTCTGTCTCTGATTGCACAAAGCTTGTATAAATGAAGGTGTGGCAATGTTTTCCCTGTTTAGGTACACACTTACTGTTAGTTTGTTGAAATATTGAGTCCAATTTATACTTGCATCTCTCCGTGTTTCTCTTTTCCTTCCTTACGCTTGTCTAAGCAAGCCTCATGCGAGAACCGCTTGTACGAACAGATTTGTTCTTAGAGAACACAAAAGAGTGATTCAAGAGAATTTGTGGCGTTCAGTTTTCTCATACAGTATCTTAGTTACTAACTAAATTCCCTGTTGCATGAGTCAGGGAAATAATTGATTTTGCCTGAAACCATAATGCATTTACGTAACTTAATTTGGAATCTGAAAGATACCAAAATTCGCAAAAACAAAAGTAAGACAAAACCCAATGTATAAATATCATTATCAGTGTCATGGTTTACAATTAAGATTAGAGTTTTTTAGATTTTAATTGCAAATGCACAGCAACATGAACAGTTCAGGGTCTTTATGCAAGTCCCTGTCCATCTTCTTTTGCACCCTACAGAGCATCATCACCTACTTTAGGTTATAATATTCTCTTGTTATTTCTCTGTAACAGTAACATCCCGCTCTATCAACTCTCATTTAAATCATTGACTGCTTTGCTTTAACACCACGACAAACTCTACTAAACTTATTATTTTGTATCCGCTAATTTATGACAACAGGAGCTAAAAGTTTGCAGAATGAAATTCTTTTTTGTAATATTTTTGTCAATGACATTCTCCTCACTCAGAGCGTAACCAGTAGCTTTTCATACCAAATTTAGTGGCGCAGATTAGAACAATGATGGCAATGACAAAATCTCATGCACCTCCTCATGAAAAGGTGGCATTCATTAGGTTGAAATATGCAATTTACGACAAGTTTGTTCGTTTAAGAAAGACACAGACAGAAGTAAGGTTTACATAAGGTAATTTAAATGTTCATGCATTGGCCCCACTTAGTCTGTTTGTCTCTGCAAGATTCCTCAACAGAGGTGAACAGACGCCAAGGTCAATGCATTTTGTTATGATCTGAGCCGTGAGAACTGGATCTGAGATGTAACTATGAAAGACTGGCTTGGTTACAAACATGTTGGAGTGTTTCCAAGGTCATAAGACTACGGTAAGCTTACTTCCTGAAGGTTTTGGATCAGTCACACCTAATCATAAGAGGCTTTCGCAAATGAAGATGGAGTTTCATTCTGACGTCTCGTCTCAAAAACCTTAGAGTCCTACTCGAACACAGCTCATAGAGCGGAAGCGATACAGACAAACTACAGCAGCAGTTAAACCTAATGGCGTATTGACACCAGCACCGAGTCAAACCGAGCCGCGTTGATTTGTTTGGTCAGTTTAAAGACAGTACGGAGGTGATTTACAGCAGCTCTGACCAACTTCGGTTATGCATCAGCAGCAGACAAAAATGACGTGTAGCACTTGAATATTTTCACACCATGCTCGCTGAACTGACGATTTATTTTGACCAAACAGGAGGTGACAGTGGAAAGACAACCAAGACTGTTTTGTTCTTGGTAAGTAAGCTCGCCTTAGTACGACAAAAGCGAGAAACTCGAATTCAGAGGTTGTACAGTTGTATTTTTCTGTTTAGTAAAGAAAACAAATGTCAGACTATTTCCCTTGTTGACATTTTGTGAGTTTAATTTGTTTACTTATTTACTTAGCATGCTAACTTTAGCAGATAGCTCTACAACACAGTACATAGATGTCTTTGACACGTTAAGACTGTTATTTCTTCACATTCTGTCGATAATGTTAGTTAGTAGTTTTTTGACAATTTTAAACTAAAATTATAGCCATATGTTACAATTTGTCCCTTTAAGGGTAGGGTTAACTAAATTCTGTATGTTTTATGACCGTCAACAAATAGCAGTCTGTCTGTCGCGCTCAGCTGCAAGTCCATTCATCCCTACTGAAATGTAAATCTTTAAATACAGCTAAGAAATAAACAGTTTTATTTTTTAAAAGGGCAAATCCCATGGTTATTTCTTAACCATCACAGCACTGTAGCTATAAAGCAAACATTAGTCAAACAAGGAAATAGTGTATTTGCTGGGGACTATTTTAAGCCACCGGGTGGGTTTGCGTACGTGGGACTGAGGTCTACTGCACAGGAATAAGCTACATCAGGCTGTGGTTACACAGGCAATACTTGTTACCTGGATGAACTCATTGTTGGTTAGGGTTTTACTCTTTACATATATCAAAACATAGACTATCGACCTATCCTTTGATGAAGGCAATTTCATTGAAACCAGAACTAAAAATCAGAACTGAAAACCAGAACTAAGCAGGCCTTGACTTGTTAAACGGCAGCATAAACTACAGCAGTATTCAAGTTTGGCTTGTGTTCCAAACAGCAATTATCACTGATGACTATACTGATTCAGCAACCTGCGGGATACACTTCTCACCACAGAAGATCATTAAAAAGCCCCAGTGAACCCTTGCACAGCCCCGCCGCATGATGACAAAATACAAAATTATCAAAAGACAAACGTCACAGAATAAAGCACCTCTTTGTAACTGCTGTCAGTGTCTCAAATCCATTCATATCATTGTGATTTGAGGGAACGTTGGACCAGTTCTTAGCTTTGTGTCTCCGTGTCTGTGTTATAAGAAAGGTCAAGTCATCACAGTAATGAAAGTCATGTGGTGGGTGGGCCAAACACGCTTCAAGTCCTGATGTTCTGTGTTGAAAACTAGACAAATACTCCCAACACACTGGAAACCAAGAGTCTGATATCGTCATTAAAATGTGGTCAGAAAGTGGTAGATTTGAAAGGTTATGTGGTACCTAAATACGGCTACTAAATATGGAGACTACTGAGGGAAATTCCAAACAAAATTAAGGCTTCAGTGTGTGACTGTTACAAAAATGCATGCATCCACATTTCAGTGTACTTCTCCTTTAAGTCAGCCCCTGAAAATTTGACTACTGTAAATATCAAGGCTGTAGAGCTCTATCTCAAAGCATCATCAACAACATTAATGAGGATTAATGGAGTGGAGGGCTACTTACGTCTTGGCTTGCGGCACATCTTGTACAGGCAGCAGCAGGGACAAACACAGCAGCAGACGACTATGAGCACACTGACAACAACGCCAACAATACCAAGGACCATGGGAAATGGTGAATAATGGTCAGCCCTATAGTCCATGCTAAAAAAGGAACAAAGAGGAAATCACATGAGTCAATGCTGATGTTGCAATTACATTATTGGCACATAAAAAACTATATTTGTCACAACAGCAATCACGGCTGGAAAGCACAAATCAGTTCTCTATTATACATACAGAATATTGTCCAGTTTGTAAAATCCCTAAATAGACACCAGACATGTACGTAAGCGAGACATACTTCATATTCTGTTATGTAAATCTAGACTCCTGCTGCAAGCTGCAACTGATTCACACATTAGATTCAGGCTGGTGGTCGTGCACAGGAAGACACCACTTCCTGTTTCTTGACTGCATAACTGTTGCAACGGGCTGCAACAACACATCTATGACGTGATTGCACCGGGACACAGAGAGAGAATCAGAGAGAACCCACTTCAAGTATTTCTGTCTCACCATCTAACACAGAAATTGTCAACTGTAATTAGAAGTAATTTATCATCTATTACAGAATAAAGCAGTAGAATACCAATTTTCTTGTTGTTCCTCGGTAAAACGCCAGAAACTATCTTGACAGCAGTATCTCTTGTTGCAGCTCCCACAACAGAATCCAATGAGGCACGTCTTGGATTGATGGTACGTGTAGTGCATATCTGTGTACGATTCACAGTCCCTGCTCCCCGCTGTAACAGAGCAGAGACAGAAAGCAGAGAGGAGCCAGAAAGGTTAGCATTCCTACGTCTGAAGACAAAACTAGTGGTGATATAACTTTCAGACATGTGTAAAAGAGAAGTAGAGCACAAAAGATTAATGCAACACACACATGCCTCATTTCACAGCTTTAAGATTTTATATATTAAAGTTATGGTGTAGAAGATGAAACACAAAATGGACAGAAAATGTATTAGCAGCTATTTTTGCCACTTAAACAACTGTTTTAATATTGTTTTAAGCAAAAGCACCACACATCATCTACTTCTGTTTATTATGATGTGAGGATTTGCTGCTTTTCATAATCATATACACTGATACACTGACTGTATTTGGGTAGGCAATTTATTTATAGATAATGAGAGTTATCACTAGCTGCAGCTATTTATTTATTCCAACACTAATATCTGGTGCTACCAAAATATACCCTCAGTTGCTAATGTAGTAGCTAGCTCAAAGTAATGCAGTGTAACACAACAATCCTGCAATGAATGCTGCATTAGCTGATGAACGTTATAATGTCTAGTCTTTGCTGAGACTATACAGAAAGATGTTGAACTTTATGGTCATTGACTCGCGTTATAAATGAGAGATGTTTGTTAATATTTTTGACCACCCTCATCTATCAGTGGGGTGCGTTTAGCTGGAGTTGTTCACCCCCATGGATTTTCCATGGCAAAGAGACAGTGTGTCTATTTACAGGGATCATCACACCACATCCAACAATAGCGACACAGTCGAGGAAATGGCAAAGCATCGACAACGACTACTTAACTGAGTCCACCACTTCTCCTTACATCTGCATCTTGGGGTTTTCTTTGTCAAACAAAGCCGACATTGAAATTATAAAAAGAGGAACTGGTACCAGAGTACTCGGCCTGTAGTTAACTAGTTTTAGCAGAGATACATTGATGTGAAAACAGTGTCGGCGAAGCCATCGTCACTGGCATCGCCCCGAATTTGGTCCGTTTGAGCCGCCGTTACACAGTTAGCTAAGCTAACTTAAGCTAACGTTAAAACACGCAGTAAAGAATTAAACAACGACACAAAATTATGGGAGACACATGTGAATACAACGATTAGAGGTTAAAAAACAAACTCACCAGATACATATTGGGCCAGGGTCACACACAGAGCCAACACAACAACAGTGGACAGGCCTGACGCCATGGCTCCTCGGAAGATTCCCGGATTCAGGCAGGACTCGGGACTCTCTCCTCTGACAGTTGGAGCGGAGCTGCAGTCTGAGCTGAGCGGCGGCTGCAAAGATCGTCTAAAACACAGTTGCCCCACTCAGTCGAAGGCCCGCCCACCCTTCCGTCATGAATTTTTTTCCTCTCTGCCATGATGATCTGTGAGAAGCATTTTGTCCAGCTGAGGTTGATTAATATATTACTGCCACTGACTGAGTTTGTTTTTAAATTGTATTTTAAATCATAGTAAATAATGAATGCCAGACTAGTTTAACCTGTTTTTTTTTTACATTAATAATGCAAAATATAAAGAACAATTTAATAATAATATGTTACGAAAGGTTAAGGCTCTACTAATCCTAATTAAAGTAGTCCACTTTTACCAGTTGCAAAATGCATCAATAATTATAACACGATAACTAGTTGAAGCGTACTTCAACTTTTGGTACTAAAAATATATTTTGATGGTAATACTTTGCACTTTTACTACAGAACCCTTTGAATGCAGAACTTTTACTTGTGGAAGAGTATTTTCACACTGCATTACAGCTACGTTTTCATAAGGAAAAGACCTGAGTGTTTATTCCACCACTGTTAACTGCAAAAGTGCATTTACTTGTATTCCAGTGGGCTCACTTAAATAAGTTTTGAGTTACTGTTCCATTGTATATACTTAATTCTGCTACTTCACTGCATTGCAGAGGGGGATATTGCACGTTTTACTCCACTACATTTATCTGACACCTACTAATTACTGAATGGATTTAGATATCACATACAAAACATAATTTTATCAGTTTCACAATCAGTTTGAAATGCATTTATTTATTTAGAAATCTAAAGATGTAAGATGTAAAGATGTAAGATGTAAGATACAACTAAATAATATAGGCTAAATAATATAGGCTTTAAAATTGTACCTCAACTTTGTGCTTTTCTCCAAGATGGAGCCTCCAAATTATAGTGACTGTGGGGCAGTTGTCCAGTGGGGTTATAACCCTTACCAAACGTAATGTATCTACAAATGGCTGCTTCTATCCGATACCAGTCCAAAACTCGAAGATACTGCAGTCAGCTAACTATAGCCTAACTAAGTATGAGTGTCTTTTCCTCGATAAATGTTTATCAGAACTTGCTATCTATAAATTTACTGTTGATTGACAGTTTAATATGATGAAGTGAAAACAAAATGGCAACTCAGATGCAGATGGTATTGCACAACGAACTTTGTGGTAACAGGAAATGCTGCGAGTAAGACATCTCAGTTTTTTGCACTCTCACATATACAGGACTCGCCCACTGTATCTTTTTGCTTGAGTGGGTGCTGTGAGCTGTGTCCACTAATGTGTGCGGTTGGTAAACAGCCTGCTAACTATAGGTAGGCCAGAGGTGCATCCGGCAGCTGAGGGCAGTCTGGTATATTTGTGATTGAGAGAACGAAAGCACCTCCCTTAATTTTAATGTAGCCTAACTTTTCTGGTCCAGACATGAAGCTCACTGTAATTAATTTCACGTGGCTCCTGGTGATGCCTTTCTGTTTCACTTACTCATCTAACTCAATCAGATGAACTCAGATTTGTGGATAAGGTCCTGTTTTGGCCTCAAGACCTGAGCGGAAATGACAGATATCACCGTGGCTCACTCGTACTATATGAGGTTGTGGCTGATGCACAGATTATCTTGCTTTGTGACCATTTTCTGATTTCCCGTGGTGACTACAGGTGGAAATATCAGAATGTGAGAAACTATAAATCTTCCAAAAGCAAAACTACACTTTATGGAGCACAAATCATTCTATCATTCTGCAAATATTTATTCAGCATTGGATAATGTACATGCATTACTGGTAAATTATGGTGTAATATGGATTTGTATATTGCTGGTCAAGCTGGAGATCATTTTGACATTTTTACCCACGAAGTACATCATATTTTTTAAGCTGGTCATCAGACGTATAGGAATTATAGCTGTCGGACAAATGAAATAGAGTCAAAACTACAATGTTTCCCTCTGAAACATAGTGGATGGAAGTATATAGCAGCACAAAATGTAAAACTCAAGTAAAGCACAAGTAACACAAAGTTGTACTGTACTTTAGTAAATGTGCATACAGCAGTAACATTTCAACACTGGCCTGAGGTTATAAAAACTTATGAGGCACAAGGTGTGCCAAACGTAAGGTGAGTTAGACATGAGGTACCAGGCACACACATAGATTCTCCTCAGGAGCCAGTTTAAACATACTTACACTGGCCCTGTTAACTGTTCAACAGAAATTTTGAAAATAATTGACTTTTTATCTTATAATTGTGACTTTTTTATCTCACTGAGATAAGAGGTTCGTTGACATCACTGAGAACCTATCTTGGTCATCATACATCACCACCCTGGTTAAGAAAGCACAGAAAAGGCTCTACCTCCAACGGAAACTTAAGAATGCTAAATTCCTGAGCGAGATTCTGGTCAGCTTTCACAGAGGAGCAAGAGAAAGCATCCTGACTTGGAAACATCACAAACTGGCATGGTTCATGCACAGCCCAGGACAGGAAGGCTCTACAGGGGGTGATTAAAATCGGCAAGACCATCAGTGGTACCCATCAGAGAGCATCAGTGACATCAGTGAAGTGAGATGTCTGCACAGAGGCCAAAGGATACTTAAAGACAACAGCGACCCCAGCCATGGTCTGTTCACCCTGCTGCCATCTGGCAAAAGATACAGAAGTATCACCCACCTACAATGCTGTACTGAGTTCTCTCCCCAGACAGCTTAACAACCATTCACACCTGGGCTCACCTAGCCTTAGAAACCCACATGAAGGCCGGTTTGACCAACAACCCACAAGTGGCCCTAATGACTCTGAAACTCAGAGCTCAGAACACACTTTGTTGTTTAAAAAATGACAATAAATGTACCTTGTACCTTGATTTACCGTGGGAATATTTTTTCATCAAGCTTAGTTTTCATCTTTTTCTTTCTTTAACTGGGGGAAATGGGCTTCCATACAAGAAGGCTGATAAAAAGCTAAATAAGAAAATGATGTCTACGTGTATAGATTACCTTTAATCTATATAAAGAATTTAAAGAGTTTAAGATCTAAATCAAAGACAGCATTGCAGAAGTCCAGCACTGCATGTTTAACTTTATTGCCAACTCCTAAAGTGATCTGCAGGGGGCAGCAACATACTATTTGTTTGTCCATGCTGTTTTTAGAAGGTCATTTTAGGACAAGGTCTGAAAACAGAAGACTTCATAGAGACCTTCAGTGCCAAGAGGGAAAATTCACATTTAATTTCTTCTCCCATCTTTACTTTTTGATGCCTTCTTGCACAATCACATGAAATAAAGACTTTTTACACAATCTATGTTATGTCTATGTCAAACATTTCAGGTTCAGTGTCTCTTTTTCAACACCAGAGGTCACATGTGCACAAGAAATCTCTCTACTCCACCCACGACATGACAGCATCGTCTTCAGCTGAAGTTAAAATTGATGACATTTAAGAAGTATATCTATTCATAAACACGACCCCGTACCCTTAAAATTAGGCATACACCACTTGAAGGGGCAGTCTGACTGTCCACTTTTAACATGGAGTCTACAGACATGCAGTAATGTCATTGTGAATTCGCAGCACCTGCCCCCTGTCAGTACTGTTGATAAACATACAGTGATTTATATGCAATGTCTCTAGGTCACAACAAGCATATATATATATATATATATATATATATATATATACACATACATACATATATATATATATATATACACATACATACATACATATATATATATATACACATACATACATATATATATATATATATACACATACATACATACATATATATATATATATATATATATATATATATATATAGAGAGAGAGAAAGAGAGAGAGAGAGAGAGAGACTTTTTATTATTAGACTCCAGGTCCATTCAAATACAAATATATAAAGATATATATATGTGTGTGTGTACACATAATGTAGCACCATAAGCACCTTAATACCACCATATCTTGCACTATTACCACTTCTACCTCCGCCATTCTGTGTAATTACTGTGTTCAATAATACCTTGTTAATACCTTTTATTTTATTTTTCTACACATTTATATTTTCTGTCTCTTATTTAAATCCTTTTTAGTATTTTTAGTATTTTATGTCTACTTGTTTTTATGTCCCCTGTACGTATTGGATGTCTGTCTACCTGCTGGTGTATTTATTGTATGTCTGTTCTACCTGCTGCTGTAACAAGTAAATTTCCCCGATGTGGGATAAATAAAAGTCTAAAGTCTAAAGTCTATATATATGGATGTATATATATGTGTTTATATACCTTCAAAATATCGACATAGAAAACACCTTCCTGGAGATAAGACTGTTTTATGGCATGTGTGACTCACACGAGACTGCTGAAATGGCCTTTGACGTAAGCAAGATCTCGCGAGACTTCCGCCCGGTCTCGGCCATGGTTGTAAGCTCTTATAAGCACTTGCACATCCTCGTCCTCTTCGTTCGTCCTCAGTGCAGGATAACGCAGAAGTCATCTTCTCCGGCTCTTAAAACAACTTATTTTTTTCACCAGAGAGTCACATCAGAGGTGCTCCGCTGCTGTCATCCTGTCCACTACACGATTTATTAAGAGCATTCGGACGCCAAGTGTGAAGTTTTCAAGAGGTAAGTTTCTTATTTTGTCATCTGCACCCTCACTTTTGGTTTTAGCTTCTTAGCTAACGCTAGCAGCCTAGCTAGCTAACGTTAAGCTCGGTCACCCGGCAAGGACCACGAGCGATTGTGCTTTACACTAAGACTCAGGCTGCCTTACAGTAAATACTGTTTCTCCTCATGCTCTAACCTACCCAGTTCTTTTAATGTTAACATTAAAGACAGCAAGTCGTGACTCTTGCTGTCTTCAATGTTTAATAAGCAGTGCATGATTTCCGAGTTATCCCGTTAGCAGCACTTAGAGCTCATGATCGCTTGCAAACGATACAAAATGTCGACTATTATTAAGCTTGTAGCGTCAATAGCAGCAGCTAACGGCTTGTGTTAATAACCCCGTCCATGTCATGTTGATGAACATACACGAGTGCAAGCAAGGTTACCGAAAAAGTCAAAGGTTTCAAAATCTGACGGCATACAGTTTTCACTGTAACACCAGTTACATACTCGCGGGTTGATTGTATGAGAGACAGCAAGAAGTATTATCAAATTTGTCACCACGACAAGCTTTATAGGTAGCTTATTGACCTACATTTGTAAATATAATTAGTTTCACCTCAGAATGGACTTTTTCCTGGCTCTTATCCCTTTTCCCGAAACTAAAAGGGGGGCAAGTGTGGGAGTGATCACTCTGTCGAGGAATGTGTAAACCTGGCTCCATCTGGGGGGAAGGTTATGACACATGGATTGACGTAACATACGTAATTTTCGGTTTTACGCAATCAAACTTTTCAAGATTTGTTTTGGTTAACGTGTTTATTACAATGTCACGTTCAGAAACCTGTTGCAATGACCCCAGCACTTCACCCAATCCAGTAAATAAGATGGTAAAGGGATCATTTGAGAGGATGACTGAAACAAACTGGGAAAAATGCTGTTCAGGGAGACGGTGTTGGTTTCAGGGAGGTACTCAAACCTCCCTTTTATACACGAGATAGCAGGCTATTGTAATTTAAAACAGTTTCGCTTGAAGGTCTATTATTGACCTTGAAAATCATAGTTTAACAAAATTGTTGTATTGTTGAAATAATGGTTAAAATTATACTACAGTTCTCATTTGTTCCCCATCTTATTTGGAGTGTAATCTATCCCTTTCAGATTGTTTTGGTCAGGACAATGATATGACACCTTGGAGGTCTATCATGCATCATTATCGATGTATTGTGTGTAAATGACACTGAAACTGTGTGAACTGATTGCATCACCAGTATAAAGGGTAAAAAAATGTCCGCTGTATCTTTTGTTGTACTGTGCCTTAAAGCAAATACCCTGCAAAACAGGTTTTGTAGCACATGGAAGTTTATTTAAGTTTCGGCTGTTTCCTTTACTCCTCCAGACAATCATCGCCATCAGTTCTGAGTATGGATGTGCTGTTGCGTCGCTGTCCGTTCCTGACTCGTGTGCCCCAGGCTTTCCTCCAGCAGACCAAAAAGTCTCTGGTGGTGTACGCCCAGCAATGCCCCATCATGATGGAGCTGGCCTCTAAGCCCATGGCTCCATCAATGGCACGGGCCTTGTGCTCCTCCTCTTCATCCTCCTCTTACCAGAAGATTGAGGACACCCGTGAAGGTGAGGGTGACATATAAGGAGTTTTTTTAACCTATTAAACACGGTCACTACATTATATTCAAGTGAAATACTCCAGTTATTGAAATAACTCAAGGATTGCTGTGTATGCTATTGTTTATAGGTTGTTAGTAGTGAAATATCTAAAGTTTAAAATGTATTTTGTCCTCTTGCAGCCCCCAAACAGAAAGTGGAGCCCAAGCTGCCTGCTGGCCACCCTATGCCACCCCAAGGCCAGGCAGTGGCCTCCAAATGCCCTTTCCTGGCTGCCGAGATGGGCCAGAAGAACAGCAGTGTGGTCCGCCAGGTCGGCATTGAGTTCCAAGAGGATGTTCAGGAAGTCCGCACTGTCCAGAAGGGTAAGAGTCATTTAGAAATGGATTCGATTACATTGGTTTGACCCATTAGTCTGTACGTGATTTGAAACTATTTTTTTGTCCTCCCTTGACCTTTTTTTAGAAGTGTCCCCTTCCCAGCTGAAGAAGCCGTCCATGGACAGTAACATGAAGGGAAGTGGAGATGAGCATACTAATCTGATGAAGGCTCTCCTGAAACAGCGGCCTAAAAGGGTCTCCCACCTGCTGCAGGACAACTTGCCCAGTAGTAGTACGTTTTTTTTAGTGCTTTCTGACAACTTATTCAAAAGGAAAAGTTTAAACACAGAACTGCCATATTAATTTAAATGGAAGAGTTGTTAAATACTTGATAGTCATTTTGAAGTCAGTTTGTTTTGGTCAGTTTGTGTAAGGTGAGCGGCAACTTTCAACACATTAGGCATTGCTCCATTCATCACAATGCAAGCCATGTTAAGCAAGCTTTGTCTCTTCTGTTACAGTGTCCCGTTTCCGGTATGATGACTTTCTTGAGAAGAAGATAGTAGAGAAGAAGAACGACCACACATACCGTGTGTTTAAGACTGTGAATCGTCTGGCCAAAGAGTTTCCAATGGCTGATGACTTCACAGGCTCCCTAGAGGACAAGAGGGAGGTGTCCGTTTGGTGCAGCAACGACTATCTGGGCATGAGTCGACACCCTCGGGTCGTTCAATCCATAATGTAAGTAATGGGGGAGTGGTTTGTGTGAGGGTGATGTAGCTGAAAAACACACTTGACTCCGTCCCCTGGGTCTCGATGTGTTTACATGTTATAAGACAAATATTTTTCTTGCATGTCCATGTCTCCTGTTGACGCAGCACATAGCAATTGAATACAACTTGACCCTCATGAGTGATTCAGTCCATTGTTTGTGTGGGTGTAGGGTGTTAGTTAGCCATAGTGTACACTTAAACGTCATTGGGGCCCAGTGAGGTGGGATGTTTTTCTTCTCCTTTAAGCTTGTCTGAGCTTGCCCAGCTCTCTTGTTGTCAATACAGCAGTAACACCTGAAGCAAACTGTCCATTACTAATAGGCAACTCTCTTATCTATCTTAATTATTTATATTTTTCCATGTCTTGTAGTGTTACAAGAAAATGTTGCTGTTCAGCCTTAAAACAAACAGACAAGATAATATAAATGTTGTTTGTCCATTTTCTCCTCTGTTTCCAGGGATACTCTACGTAAGCATGGCTCAGGGGCGGGAGGCACCAGGAACATCTCTGGGACCAGTAAATTCCACGTGGAACTGGAACAAGAGCTGGCTGACCTTCACAATAAAGACGCAGCACTGCTCTTCACCTCCTGCTTTGTCGCCAACGACTCCACCCTCTTCACTCTGGCCAAGATGCTACCTGGTAAACAAAAAAATCCGATATGTTATACAATGTGTGACAATCACGTATAAAATGGAGTCTCTTCGACGTAGCCGCTGTTCCGACCATCTCTCATTCTCACTTCCCTCTGTCTTGTCTGCTTTTTTAGGATGTGAAATCTACTCCGACGCAGGCAACCACGCCTCAATGATTCAGGGTATCAGAAACAGCGGTGCTAAGAAATTTATTTTCCGCCACAACGACGTCTCCCATCTCCGAGAGCTTTTACAGAAGGGAGACCCCACAAAACCGAAGATCGTGGCCTTTGAGACCGTGCATTCCATGGATGGTTAGTTTTATGTTATTGACATTATTTTTATGTTTTTATGAAACCATCTATAAACCTAACTTATTACATTGTTGCTCATTAGATGTCATGAAAATGTTAGGAATCATTGACTGGCAAGAAAGTAGATTACAGCTTTACAAGAACCAGAATTCAATCAAATTTGGTAATTTTACTAGCAAAGGCAACATAATTTATAGATATGGGATCAGACTATAATGACCTGTTTTATGCCTGTACTTTGGCTACTGGCTAAGCTTTTCTTTTTATCCTTCCTTCTGTAACACAGGTGCTGTGTGTCCGCTGGAGGAGATGTGCGATGTGGCCCATGAGTTTGGTGCCATCACCTTCGTAGACGAGGTTCACGCTGTGGGCCTGTATGGTGCCAAAGGAGGTGGCATCGGAGACCGTGATGGCATCATGCACAAGATGGATATCATCTCAGGAACACTAGGTCAGTACATAAACACTGAGAATTTAGACATTAAGATGTTTATATTTCACATAAATGGCTAGTTCTATCATTATATTTATCTTTCCATTCATAGTTTGCTCTATTTTTAATTTATGTTTTCATGAATCTGCTCCTAGCTTGTAGGGAATCTCGTAGCTCTCTGTTTTGTTGTTATACTCAGGATCAGGCCTCGTCTGTGTCACTGAATATGCCAGAGGGCTTAAAGAAGCTGGAGCAGCTCTGTTGTTGCTAGGAGACCGTGGGCTCTTGTTGCACTCTTATTGAATTACTCCCGTTTGTTTGTCGCTGTCAAGCAGAGGGGGCATTTATTTCTAACTCAGAGCTCAAAGGCCCCTCTACCCCTGCAGCTGCCATTTCAGAATAATCTAGTTTGTGTGATTACAGTGGGAGGATTTTGCGCAGACCACTGAGTGATACAAACCACTAATGTGACATGTCCTCTTCCAGGCAAGGCCTTCGGTTGTGTGGGCGGCTACATTGCGAGTACCGCTGCCCTGGTGGACACGGTGCGTTCCTACGCTGCTGGTTTCATCTTCACCACCTCTCTGCCACCGATGCTGTTAGCTGGAGCAAGGCAGTCGATCCAGGTTCTTAAAGGCGAGGAGGGCCGTACACTGAGACGCAAACACCAGCGCAACGTCAAGCTGCTCCGACAAATGCTGATGGACTCTGGGCTGCCGGTGGTGCACTGCCCCAGCCACATCATCCCAGTCCGGGTAATTATTGTTGACTTTATTGGCGAATGAAAATATGATAAATGCAAATTGTATACCCAGTCTTTCTCCCCACAGCCTCCTCTAATGGCTCTATATTTCCGTAATTGTTTCCAGGTATCAGACGCTGAGAAAAACACAGAGGTGTGTGACCTCATGATGAGTCGCCACAACATCTACGTGCAGGCCATCAACTATCCCACCGTTGCCAGGGGAGAAGAGCTCCTGCGTATTGCCCCAACGCCACACCACACCCCTGAGATGATGAAATACTTTGTTGGTAAGACAATCTAGTCTTGTACACATGAAGTTAAAATTCACTCTGGAGATTAAACTTGTCCCTCATTTCAGAATAAAGATTAACTCAACCCCCCCTCTTCTTTTTCCGCTACAGAGAAGTTGGTGGACACGTGGAAAGAGGTGGGCCTGGGGCTGAATCCCCACTCCTCAGCAGAGTGCACCTTCTGCCAGCAGCCGCTGCACTTTGAGCTGATGAGCGACCGAGAAAAGTCTTACTTCAGCGGCCTCAGCCACCCTATCTCAGCCTGCGCATAACACTACTCACCACTGCTGGCTAGAGATGGCACATACATGCTCGACACTCATTCCTTTGTCACTGTCATAGAATGCATTAATTATTCTTTGATAAGTCCTACTACACATATTATTTAAGATATTCTATGTTCAGATGTTCTATATGCGCCAAATAAAATATGAAAAGAAAAAGTTTGTTTCTCTGGCATTTCTTTCTTGGGTTTAATAAAGCAAAGACTATCTGCTGAGTTAATGAGGAACCATGAGTAAAAAAAGGACTTCCATACACTAGGAGTGAACAGTATATAATAGAAATATCATTGAAATTGTAATATCCAAATTGGAGACTCAACATACCATTATAATTGAAGAATGGTGGTGCTTCAGAGATTCCCTGGCTCAAAAATAATATTTTCTACATGTTGGGAAGAAATCCCAGAAATCACATCATTTTAATGTTTTTTTTCTGTAAAAATGAAAAGGAAAAAATTACCATTCCCACTGAAACTGATTCCTTGCAGTCAGGGTATAAGTCAAAATACTTTTTGCCTTTAGTTCAGCCCTATCATACACATCAAACACTGACACTGCATTTTATACCGCACAGTTTTAAAGTCCTTCAGACAAGAAAATGTCAATAAATCTTTTTGTACTGTTGACGTAAGTTTGTTTTCTTTAGATGATGTTATAGAAGAGCAAATTGTTCTCATTGAATGACCTAGTTTCACTGATACCCTATAGATTTGTTGTCTAGAGGAGGATTAGTGACATGAAGTCATGCGCTTCTGACACCACAATGTTTACCGAGTGGTCTTGAAAGGCTCCAAAAATGGGTCACAACAATTGGTCTGGATCAGTACCAGTAAATCTTTGCACTACTGGTGACTGTGTGAGTAACCTAATTATTTTGATCCACTGGCCTACTTGTGACGGTGAGAGATGTAGGACATTGAAAAAGGTTGTTTTGTTTGGTACTGACGAACACCTGGAAAAGACAATACTGCTTTTACTATTAGAAACTAATCATCTGTGAATCCATGTGATATTCAATTGGCTGAAAGACTTTCAGGCATTGATGGAAATTAAATTAGCTTGTTTGTGTATTTGCTTTGTGTATTGCTGTGTCCTAATAGTTGTGAGGTTAGAATGAAAGGGGTCCCTATTTGAACAAATTAAAATTATACAGAGAAAGTCCGTCTTTTTCCTGCTTTATCTCAGCGAGACAGGGAAAAAAAACAATAAAAGAATCCAGGGTAAATGCAGTTTTGTGGATTTTACAGTTACTGAAAACACAAAAGTGTAATTGAACGGCAGCAGAATAACAGATTGCGCCATTGTGCCATTTTTATCAGGTGAAATCTGTGTGTCTGAGGGGGACCTACTAACCCACTGTCCTGTAAACCCGGTGGATATTACATGAATATTGTTTTCAGACTTGGAGGGACTCAGATTCACAAAATAAAAAGAGGTCACAATGGCTGGAACATGCAACCGCAAATCCTCAAGATCCACATAAGCCTCGACTATCACACAAGACGGCTCGTGTTCGCTGTGGTCGAAGACTTGACATGAAACCGCCTCAGCCTCACGTACACAGGATACCACTTTATCTCATCTGGATATCACTTTTATATAATTCAGTTACTTTAATTTAAACCTGATGGATAAAATGTGAGAAATCATGAATCTAATCACAGTCAGTTTCTCAAGTGCTTAGGTGTTGTAAAAGCCACTGTTGCCTCATGATAGGCAGGACTAGTCTGAAAATGGAAGTGAGAAATAGTTTTAGCTGTTACACAAATCACCTTGTGCAAATAAAGATACTTCCACTTTTTGGTTGTTTCGATGCTATTCATGACCTGTTGGTAACACCATACACAGAAATATGTTTAAATTCAATTTATATTACTGCATAAGCACAAGATTGTGTATCACCTGCTATGTAACAGGAGCTTTTATAAATGAGATGATAAAGAGATGCTTAATAAAAGCAACACTGATATCATGTTAAAAAAAAAGCTGCAAATGTGCCCTCTTGGATGCCACTATGGTAGATAAAACATGATAAAGTGCTCTGTACCAGGCCCAATTCGCAAGTAGACGTGACAAAATGCCCTCTAGGATGCCTCTACAGCCGAGAAGATGTGTTCTGTGTCTACCTGGGAACATCTGAATGCCGAAGTGGTGCAACAAAGACTTCGGAGGAGGGCCAAGAGGAGAGAGATGGTGTTTAAAATGGCCGAATCAGCTCTTAGGTAAAATAGGTAAAATACACAGTCAGGTATGTCAGGTGCTTTGGTTCTATATTTCTCATATTGTCGGGCCTGTACTCTTCAAAAGCTGTTTTCTTGGTTGAAAATGGCCAACTGGTATTTGTAAAAAGAGGAGACATGTTATCATGTTAGCAGCTTTAAGCATCTGGCTAATTGACTCTTCTGCTATTTTTACTCTCAACTACGTGACTCATATCACTACCCCTCCTCCCCACACACACACACAGACACACAAAAATAAACCCACGTGTGCGAGTGCCCACAAGTTTAGAAGGCTTTGGTGGTCACATGCATCCATGAACTCTTTTCTCAAACACCACCAGCACCAAAACTTCACGTACTTACACTCCATTTTTCTCATTTACTTACAACTGTAAAAAAAAAATTATTCCCATAATTTAACATTTACATCTGAAAAGACATTTTAGAAAATGCAAATGCATTTACTTCTTTACTGGAAACACTATTTTCAGGACCGAGTGAGAGGGAGAGTCGTTTGCTTGTCATCTCCTTGACCCCGCTGGGTTGCTGCATGTGCTTCACCCTTATCCACCATTTCCATGACAACTGATTCCTGCACGGCTGCCAAACTGTCAGCGCCGGACAAATGCAAGGAGCAAATGAAACCTTCAGCTGGCCCACAGTGGAGGGTGAAAGAGTCAAAATACTTCACTCCCGCTGAATGATTCGGCTTATCTGCATGGAAACAACACTTTGGACAACCTCACAATGAGAACCCGGGCAGCCATTCACTCCAAAGGACATCCGTCATGATTATAAGGAGTATCAAGGATCTGTTACAAAGCTAAATCAATTCAGTTAATGTTTTTGGAGTTGCCAAAGGGTTCTGTTTAATTATTTCGACAGCAGGGTGGGAACCTGGTACGAGCCGGTTTCACCAGTTTCTCTTAAGTTCAAAATTAGCATAGTTATAGCCTAAAATGCACCTGATTAGCTCAACACTACATAAATCAGTTCTTATGCAGAGTAGACCAGTGTTTAAAGGTAGGCCTATACCTGTCAGGGTGCTTAACTGCAAGCTATTGACACTAATTGACAAAGCTAACATTAGCTAGCTAGGATTGAAGAACAAAAAGGAAATAATAAACATGGTGGACCAGACTAAGAAATTATCACAATACACCTCAATAGCAAACTAAATGACCAAGTGACATTGGTCAGGTCATGAGTGCATGAGTGCTGCAGGGATGATGTATTTTAGTAGGCTAACCCAGAAGTTAGCATAGCCCTGGTTTCCTCCACGTGGGTCCAGGGCGGCATTCCGAAGGACCGCCATTCCGAACGTTCACTTCCATGTTTCGGAATGCCGGCCCTTAATTATTTTTGAAAAAAGGTCGCCATTCCGAACCTGAAACCCTAACCTTAACCATAACCCGGTCGGGATGGCGGTCCTTCGGAACGGGTGTCGCCCCCCCCTCCACATAAAGCCTCCTGTTTAATGTCCACGTTAACCTCTGTATTCTCATTTAGCCACTTGTTAGCAACCGCTGTTTGGCCTGTAGGAAGTTACGTTAGCGAGTGACGCTACAGTTGCTACATAGTTGATTGCTATTGATTGATGAAAAAGCACAAATGTTTCCTGGTTACTGACTTACACATTAAGCTCTTTACCCATCAGAACGTTTAAGTTTTAATTTTAGATTTTTTAATTGTTGGTAAAGTTACGTTTTTTTCCCCCTGGTTGCCACCAAGGTTTTATAGAACGCCACTTTGGATGCCCGTTCGTATCACCTGCAGTCAAAAAGATAGCAATTGATATAGCTGAACAATGTGGCTTTGTGTATTTTACCTACATGACATCAGGAAAAATGCTAAAGGAAACAGCTTAAGGAAAATCTTGCAAAAAGCGTGTTATGCTCTGGTTGGGCAAGACACTAAAACAGCATTTTAAAAGGCAGTGCACTCATTCCAGTCATTTTTTCCGGGTTGCAGAAGTGATCACCCCCCTGGCTACTAAGAAGTCAACCAGACGGCTCAGCTGATTGATGCCTTTGTCTGTCAGGGCTTGATCTCCTTCAGAAAGGTCACTTCCTCATAACGTGGAAAGCAGGGTGTGTAGGGACTCAAAAAATGACAGTTAATAGCCAGAGCTTATTTATGTCACAAACATATGCAGCTGCACGCGACGCACGCACAGCGGTTTGTATGACGTCTTTGTCTGTAGCCTTGTCATCATGAGTCTCTGTGGCTGTCTGGGGAAACTGATTAGAAAAGCATTACATTTCAAAGTTTTAAACATTCCTCAGTGTTTTCAGGGAGATGCCCGTGTTGCAGCTGGTTTTTGAAGACAATACATCCCTTATTTTTTAGAAGTGCGGTGTCATCGTCCAAGATGAATTTTCCCTCTGTGTTGTGCCGGCCTTCAAAGAGTTAGAACAGATAGATGTGTTATTTTATTGGGGTCAGCGTTCTTTGCTCTACATTGTTTAAAGACAGCTGGTTTTTTTATTTTGTTTTAAAAAAACAGAAAAAGCATGAGGGTAGTGTTGTCCAGGGAGGCAGACATAACAACGTCAACTGAAATTAAAAAAAGCGATGCACAAGACTCGTTTCTGCTTTCCAGGATTCAAAAAAAGACTTGACTTTTTGTCTCAATACAACACTTGCTAATGCACATAGCTTAATGAAAATAGTTATTGAGATATGAATGGCCTTCTTATCCAGTTTCATGCTTTGGTTGTCAGTGACACTGACCTCATTATCTGCTTTGCTGCTGCCGTCAGGGTCCAGATAGCTGTAGGTCCTTGGGGCCTCCAGGAATGTGAGCATGTGACTGTTTCAGCTCATCTGAAAGGTGAAGAGTACATGTGCCTGCATGAATACGTGCAAACTTTTGCATCTTTAAAGATGTGAGTCATTGCTGGGACACAAATAGAATTAATATGATTGCTGTCTGTCAGTAATTATACTGTATATTCTGTCACATTGTATTTACAGTGCAAACTGCATTTATGCTGCATTGCACACTGATTTAGAGTAAATAAGCTCATTATGATGACATGCACAGTTTTTGAGTAACACATCAAGATAATGGAGGCCCATTCAGGCCCATTATATGATGCAGTAACTTACCTCCTTCATACAGTACAAACCGCAACTAAAAAATCAATAAAATGTCACAAATAAGAAGGCAGCATATTTACTATTGTGTGTATTTGACTCAGATGATTCTAAACCACTTGATGATTCAGATTTTTTATTTACACTTCATCACTACATCGTGGTGTGGAGTAGAAACACAAGACAAACAAAACCATGATACGTCAGTAAACACTCAGAATAGATTCCCAGCACAAGTTGTTCAGAGAGAAAACAAAACATTACTCAAAAGTGCTCCTAGTTTACATGCAATCTTTGGTTTATCAGTCTGCAATAACAGTATAAGTTCATACATAGATGGATGTCTGACAAAGCGTTTTGGCACATTTCTTTCTATTATCAATAGAACATGATTCATCCCCCAGACAATTAACATTACATAAAGTACAAAATCTGTTACTCCTGTCCAGACCTTTGTATAATCTGTTATTAGAAACTCTGAGGACAAGTGGTTATTACACTGGTTATTGCACAATTATTTCTGTTGTGGTGAAAATGATCACAAGAGACGTGTCTGTTATTGCAACAGAGCAGCAGCAAATGACAAAAGAAAAATCCCCAGAGGACCATAATTAAGACTTCCCGTCTCAGTTCATGTCACCAAAGAGTCGTGTGCTGGCTTTCCATGGAAATTCCTCCAGAGTTTGACGCAGGTACAACAGGTTGGGTGTCCTGCAGCGTTATACTCTTATGTGCAGACAGTGGATTTACAACAGCATGGACAGTTGACTTGAAATCATCCATCAAGGACAACATTCATGATTCAATTATTCTGCCTTGTGTGGTTGTTTGATTTGCTTGATAACAACCTCTCTAACAAAAAAGAGCCTGGCTGTATACTATACCTTATGCTCCTTATCTTATCTGTTTTGTTGGCTCACCTTTCAAGGAAATACTACGGACTAGTTAGCTAGCAATCTTTATTGGGCGCAACATACAGGGAACTCCATTCACAAGCTGTGTTTAGTTACTGTGAGTGTTTTAATGATCGAAGACGCTTCCTCTTTGGCTTACTGGATCTTGAGATCAGACAGGAATGAAACTCTGGGGCCGCAAAATGATCCCCACCCTGACCTGATGGTTGGAGGAATGAGGAACAAACATCTGCCTCATACATGCTCTCACTACCCAGTTTGCTGTGTGAGAGCTGCTGTTGGTAAGATAGTTGATTTCTGAATCTCATTCCCAACCTTCAAGTACTGATGCTTTGAGTTTTCTGGTTTTGGATGACAGCCGACCCGACCTACAATCCCAGTGTTTGACGAGTTGGGAATGAGACTCAAAAATCAGCTATCTTTAAGTGATGGCTGCTATTATGTATACAGCTTTTTGTGACAATCAAAAAGGGTTCTCCATTTTAAAAGCCATCTCAAGAGCTTGCAGCATACTTTTGTCTGTTGGGGTCCGTAATTTTAAAGAAGATTTGTTTGGTAATGCTTTATTTTAAAGGTCAGTTTCCTGGGAATGTCATTTGAGTCACTAGAATAAATGTTGACATTGTAGGTTTCTGCAAACCACTTGTGGCAACTTTACATTTCTTTAGGCTCAATTTTAAGTTATATGTTGTGGTAGCACTGTGCTAATTGTTAGCTTTGGGCACACAAGACACTTGGTTAGGGTTAGGAAAAGATCATATTTTTGCTACTGTGGCTGGAAATTGTCTCAATGCCTCGTCAAAAAATATCAAGTGGTTACATGCTTACAAATGTCTCCAACAGTGGTCTCGTCAAGCAGCAACTAACATGAATGTTCACTCACCTAATTGTGAAATAATAATATGTATAATAATAATAATAATAATAATAATAATAATATGTAAAATATGCATGAGACGTACACATTTTTTTGTACTTTCATACAGCCAAATTATAAACTCCCTTTTCCAAAAAGCTCAATTTAAACCAAGGTAAATATTCATTCATTATTTGTTTATTAGTTGAAACGTTAATCCCCATGTATGTTGAGTTCTGTGCTTGCATGTTGACAAATTTCAAATTTTTTTCATCTAACTTGCTGTGCACTAACTAAACAACCCTGCACAATAACTGCACCCATTAGATATTGTCTGTACTTTCCTTCTTGGAAATTATTTAGGAATTCTTCAGAAATGAAATACCCATAAAACGAAGCATTTACAGGACTGTAACACAGTGTATCTGGGTATTGATTGCAGGGGATAACATTTGCCTTTGTACACTCTCACGGACACAGACGTGACTGGCCAGTGTCCAGGCTCACCAGCTGGACATTCCTCCCCCTTCACGGCCTTCCGTGTCCCCCTGCCCTTGGTTAGAGACACCTACAAGGCCATGCCATGGATTATAGGGCAAAACAGCACCACAGCATTATTGTTAATAAAAGTTTGATCATTGCAGGTCGAGGAAATGAATGTTTATGTCTAAAAGAGGCCAAGGATACTTCAGTTGGTCAAGGTTGCGTCCTTATTACTTTTCTTAGCAGTACTCTTGTTTGTTTTGTGTTGCCTGTTTCAACCTTCACCTTGTAAAACCTGAGTCAGACTTTGCTCACACCCACCTGAAGCCACACCGGGAACCAGTATGTGTAAAGGTAACATCCAGTAAATGTCAGACTGGCGGCCGCACAGGCTGCTGTACCAGACTGCCAGTAACTTTACATTTTTGTTGTCACTGCTTAACTTCCCTCTTCCTTCTCAGTCTGTTTTGGCAAACAACAGTCTGGGAGATACCTGAACATGTTCCAACCCTGAAAAAACATTGAAAAAATCAATGTCATTTGGAGAATTATAATTAGGCTTTCCATTTTATTGGGAACTCTTAAAGCTGCCTAAACTTGTTTTGACATAAACTGTGTGTTTGAGTGCCTGTTTCAGTGACAAAGGGAGGGCGAGCATTGTTGTGTTTGTAGTCTGTATGTGCGTGACAACAAAGGCATGCAGTTACAGTGGCAGTGTCTTCCTTTTCCTCCCAGCGGGCCAAGCAACACAACATTCTTCCTTTTTTACAATCAGCCTGCTGATAATGAGACGTTTCATTGAACATTCTGTCACGCGATATTAACACCATCACAACCCAGGAAAAGAGGAGCATCAGCGTGCATTTATACATTAGATTTCATAATCAATGATAAAGCTGGGAAGTGTAGAGGGATTGTCATAGTGCACTGTGTGGTAGGTTAAATGGCGATCTGTGATAACATTCTGGGTAAGAGGGTATCACAGTTTGCAAAAGCATCAAGACTTTGTTCTTATGGCTTTGTGTGCTTCTATGCCAACTTGTTACCACATCATGCAGGTAAAAGGGTGTCGGGCAAGTAAGTTCAACAGACACTGAAGCCTCGCTCATGAATGAGGTTAAGGGTGGCATGACCTCAGTTGTACGATTGCCATTTTGCATAATGACCAGTTATCTTGAACAGTATTGTTCACGTCACAGTTCACAGACGTTTGAGGACAAAAACAAGAATGTAATATGGAAAATGCAACAAGTGTTTTTCGTGCACAGAAACCATCGTAGGAACGAGCACGCAGTCTTCCCACAGCTGCAGCAGGAAGAGCCGACTCAGCTGCGTGTTTTTTCAATGATCGGCTCCAGTTGTGGGAGTGAGACGCAGCTGAAGCCAAAATTCATATTTTGCTAATTCATCTCAAAAATCAACTAAACACCAAAATAATAATGTTTATTTTGCCATTAAAGTCAAAAAGATTCAATACACAGTACCAAAAAGAAGTACATGTACCAGAAAAGCCTGTGATGAATTGTACATTCACAGTATCGTAAAGTAGAAATCAGAATATAGTTCAAGCATTTTTTTACAGTGTTATACCTTTAGCTTACTGTTTACAGTCCTAAAACAGGATGAGTCAGCACTTTCCAATTTTCATCCACAGGGTCTGAACATAAGATTTGTGATATTCAGACTTCTCTTATGCCAAATCTTGTAAAACATACAATGTTACACATCCTATAAAAAGTTTTTTGTAAAGTTAACTAGACTTGTTAATGTCTGCTTTTTATTTTTTATATTGCCCTATTTATCAAAAAAAAAAAAAAGCTCCTTTGGTTCTTCAGATTTTGTTGTCTTACGTTCAATCCAGAGTAAAAAAAATCACTAATCAAAATAAACACAGTGTTTTAGAATTACAAGTCAGGGCTCATATCAGACGTGTGAGAGCAGGTTGACTGAATCTCCGCTGCTCTTCCTTGAAACTGTTGGTTGTAACTGCAAAACAACACCAGCTGTGGAAACAGCAAAGGCTTTGTTTTAAGTGTACTATAATTTAAGCTAAATGATTTCCCAAAAAAGAAACAATGTGTCACCAAACTTTGAAAGTAACTTAAGTGAAGTAAGTTTTTGCCTCTGCAACCACAGTTAGAGACAGGTCATCACAGGTCATGCATTGCATTACATAATACATTACATAATAATCCTTGTTGACTATGTTGTCTATAGTGGGTCCATCGGGAACCTGAACCTATATATTTTTAAAAAGTTCCTCTTCTTCTGTGTTGGACAACTGTAAAGGCAAACCACGTTGAAACAATCAACAGTGCGGTGATGCAGATCCACGTACGCCATCATGAACAGTTCAGTGGAGCGATGATCTTCACATTTCCTCATTCATGAGAGACATATGTGCTTCACTTTGTGTGAATTGAAGGGTTGCATAACACTAATGCCTTTAAGCTGTTGGACAATGGGACAAAATGTTTTGACGCTAAATGAGGCGACAGAGCAAAGGTGTGTCTTTAGAAACAAGGAAAGAGGGAACGTTCCTCTGACAAAACTAATCCTTCTCAAAAATCCCCTTTAGGTTACATTATGTAACTTTCTTCAAAAAGAAACCAAATTGATCTCAGAAATAATGTGAAAACCCAGAAACTCTTTGTGCGTGTGACTGAAAATGTGACAGGCAGCATAATGCTGTCATCGCTGTAGACAGCATGACAAATGTGGTTTATTAATTACTTCCTTGCCGATAAATTGCTGACATTATTTTCTTTTACCAGAAAAAAAACCTCAGCCTCGCAGAGCTGTCAAAATGCTAGCCTTTTGGTTTGATGTCACATTTTTTTCTCACGGGACAGAGAAACACGTACAAAGCATTTCAACTTTTTCATCCAAGTTGCAAATCGTCTTAACGTTGTCGTATATTAATTTAAATTTCATACATGCAGTTTGTAGCTCATTTTAATTGCCTTTGGGTCGCTTAACACAAAAAAACAACTGTAGGACTATTTTTAAATGATAACAGCGCTTCACATCTGTAGGCTAACTATAAGAGATTATTTCAAAACTTGGCTCCTCCTAAATGTCAGGTAATCCCTATTATTACCAATACAGATAATTATAGATGATCTAGTGAATTATGTGGTGCTATACTGTAATTATGTCCCCCATCATCCCCGCACCCTCTACGTTGTGTTGTTACGTTATCTCTCAGTGTATGAGATGCAAAACATTCAAATTAAATAAACAAGAACAAGACTTTTCTTAATGAGACTGTCAACAAGCAACGAGACTGTCAAAGGACAGCTCTGACATTTTTTGTAAATTGTCTTATTTGCTGTCTCACTGAGAGTTTGATGAAAGATTAATATAAACTAGCCTAAATGTTATATATGTATGTATAACAATACAGAGATACTGCAACCCAGCAGCAAAAACATAGCCTGGCCTAGCAAGACTGGAAGCCAAAGTCAAAAGTTGAAGAAATAAGCAGGTCTAAATAAATATTCAGAACAAAGACACTACAGCTATGATACGACAAGCTAAGCAAGACTGGAAGCAAATGGAAACAGCTAGAAAACTGTCAAACATAAAAGCTAAAGAGGTCAATAAGCTTTCCAGCTGCTCCACACTATGTTATTATGTTGTGCTTTGAGCAAACTAAAGAGCAGTACAGCTGCTATTTGACATTTACTAACAGCTTCAGATCCTGAATGCACCAACGTGACCCATTACTCCAATCTGTAGTCGAACTACTCATCGAACCACAAGGTCTCATTTTCAATACAATGTGTGAACTGACAGCATAGGAGATGTTAAAATATGGGCCGTATGTTTGACCTCGGTTCCAGCCTTTGGGTTTGGATCAGGCCACATGGACGTCACATTGCTTCCTCTTTACCGAAGTGAACTTTGTGCACTATGACAAACCGCAGAACTACTGTATACAATGACTGTTACAATCTACAGACGCTCACGTGGATCCTGGTGAAAGTTGACAGTGAGGGAGATAAGACTAGAGCCATTTACAGGGTTAAACGGCCGCCATAAATGACTCGAAGACACTTATAGATAAGCAGAAAACAATAAAAACATCCTGTCTTACTGAGAAGAAACACCGATTTGTTTTCAGTGAAGTACATCCTGCTTCCCATCAACAATAAGCGCAATGGTTATCGGATAACGTGCGGCAAAAGTGTGTGTAAAACACCTAGGCGTGTTATTTATAGCCCTTCAATAGCTGCTGATGGTTAACACCAGTTGCTAATTGAAAGAATTCCAGTTCACGTCTTTTTTCTTTTCCTCCTTCCTTCTAATCGGAGTCAACATCTACTGGAATGGAGATGAGCAGGAAGTGTTTACACAATTATCAAGAGGTATGAGCTGTTCCCGTCAACTAATGATTTGTTTTTTAAGTGGCATGTTGATGGGTAGCATTGCGCGCTCTTACTCTACACTGCAGTGCATTGAAAGTGTGCAGTGTGTAGTATAAAGTGTAGTTTTACATTCATTCACCAGAATATAAACCTACGGGTTTGTCTCATACAGGACACAAGGCTGGCAGAAGCATTTACATTAGTCAAAAGCTCTACCTGCTTATATAACAGTTTTCACAGTCTGTCACATTATTGACCATTCTCACAGGCTGAACAAGAATGAGCAGGTTCAGGCGAACAAACAGGGAACGTGATCCTTGACTCACATGTGTTACACTGTAAAAAAAATTGGGTTAAATGAAGAAAAAATATTTGAAAAGGAAAAACCTCCGGGCTCATTTCTGAACGAGTAGGTTTGTTTGGCTCAAGGCCTTACACATACCACCCGGCAATTATCTACATTTAAAACAAATATTTTCTAAACTAAGTAGCCTGGATAGCTGCCTTTTGGGTCACCAGGTGAAGTGCAGCCTGTTTTTGCGATTATGTCCTTAAACAGAAACATGACTACATGGTGTGAAAATAATATGAGAACAGCATAATTACGGTCAGTCATACTACAACACCACTACGGGTCAAGGAAGGGATATTGTGGTATGAAATGTTGGCTATGTGGCAACAGTCCAGCTGAAACGGCCCTCAGGGGATTTGCTTAAATTAAGGCTTTGTGTTGATATTGAAATGGTAAGCACAATGGTGAGTGTCCCCTGAAATACCACACTCAAGTACTTAAATCAGGATTTTTCTGTATTATGATATTTCTAGACTTCTCTTATGCCAAATCTTGTAAAACAAACAATGTTACACATCCTGATTTGACCTTTATTCGATGAGATAACCTTTGTGTGGTGGTTAAAACATGCTGAACATTTGCATAGAAGACACACAGGTCTGGATTGCCAAGCAGGAAAAGTGGACAAGTGTCTAACAGCCCAAAAGTCCTCGGCCTAAAGGGGTTTCAATAGGTTTGTGATTTGTGAATTAACACAAATTACTGAAGCACTTATTATACATAGAGATCTTTGACTTGTTTGGACTTAAATTTCAGGGACTTCATATAAAATGGGATTTAATTATAACAGCACGTGAAGATGGGTGGGGTTTTTATACATTTAGCCTTATGAATAAAAGATTTAGCTAAGACTGTCAAAACACTGACCATTAGATCTAGCTTTGTGTCTTATGATCTAAAACAGGCATTGCTGTGATTTTGTTGTTGAACCCTTTCATGAAGAACGAGCATGAAAAAGAAACAGATGCTCTGCTGTTGCAACATCACTTCAACAGTAGACACATTCACTGCTCTCAAAGCCAAATCTGCATCTGAAGAATTCACTGGAAGGATAGAAATCACTCATTACTTTGCAGGTTTAGTGCATAAATGAGTTTTTCACTTCCTTGTTGTTACAACCGCAACGTGCTGGTTAAGATTTGTGCGACTCTGCTGACACCTGGTGGTCATGGCGCGCCACTACACTCTAAAAATGAAAATTCCCACTCTAATATCTAGACGGATTAACATCATATACATAATTTACTCTTGTTTACTCACCTGTAAAGCATTATAACATAACACGCTGGTACAATATGATCTTTATGACACGGAGGTTTAGACAGTAACGGTACAGCTTTCCCTTTAAGAAAGTCTGACCGGTGCTCAGCGCCCAATCGCGGCGCGTAAACTGAATTTTTGTTGTTGTCAGCAACCAGCGGCTAGAAGTAAGCTAGCATTAGCCGACGAGCTAACAGTGCTATACTGTTTGTCTCATTCACCGACATAAAGAATAAAGCATAGCAGCTGTTGTCACGTCAAGACAGTCACCTCGATATCAGGAAAGATGTCGTCGGCACTGGTGAGTTTAAGCTAGCTGTGTGGCACTTTTTAACTACTTGAGCCTCTGAGCTGAAGTTGGTTTCTTGTGTGTATCGTTAGCTTCTCACTCGCTAGTAAAAGTAGAAAATGGAGAGTAGCAGTCGATGATTACTTTCATACTCGTATGGTAACACGATATAGTAAGGCTAATGTCACCTCTGTGACCTGGGTTAATGTGTCGTAGGCACGTTTTTGAGTTGCAGGGAGAATCTGTAGTTGATAGGTCACAAATGAATGGAAGTGTCAGACTGGGACAAAATGGTAATCAGCCATGTCACAAATATATAATAAACTTCATTTACATAGCACCTTTAAAAACAGACTTGTGAAGTGCTTTGACTGTCAAGCAAAAGCAGGAAGAAAGTGTTACAGAATAAAAACTCAATAGATCAAGTTAACAGCTCATTTTATTTCAAAGTTTTTGAGCTAATACAAGCTCATGAATAGAAATCAACCCACTGTGACATTAAAGAAAAGTATGTTTTTGTGTTTTTTGCACTTTGTTGTGTCAAACATTGTCAAAGTAAATTACCACTTGGTCTGCCATGTTTTTATTGCAATCTATACATGTACACGTGTAAATGTATAGTAAACATGGCATGTAGTCATGAAATTCACAGCTCTTTGTTAAATGATTTTAAAGTAACCACATTGTCTCACTGTAGTAAATTACTGGGAGTTTTTATCACATAATTTCGAGTGTGCTGCTGAGGTTGTAGTTACACATTGATGCATTATTTGCCCTTCAAAACATCCATAAAACGAATGCAGGACATGTTTCTGATGTAGGATGGAGTGAAATTACTGAAAACTGGCACCTCTGAAATGTGAAGTGTTATAAGCTGAAATCACTGGTTCCTATAGAAGATGCATGTTGCTTCTTTAGTATTGAATTAGGAAGAGGCTTGGTCAAGGTTTTCACTGAAGGTAAGAAAAATACAAAACATTATTCAAAATTAAAAGACAGTAAAACACGAGTTATGAGCTCTGAAATGTGTTGCAGTGATCCGGATCATTTTCTTTGACCATTTATGTTGCAGTAAAATAATTTTCTTGGTAATAATACATAATTAAACTGTATATGAGGCATGATTGTGAATGATCCGGTGACTATCCAGCTGACATTGGGGCTGGAGTGGGCTGACAAACCAACAAGAAACCAACTTCGTTAATAAGAGTTTATTTACATACACCTAGTATATAAAAAAGGACAAATGCAATATATAAAAAAGTGAAAAACTTCTCTAAGAACAAGTCAGACCTCTGCCTGCACAATAAACAACCGTGATGGATTATATAGTCCCTTTCATGTCGTTGTGTTAACTCTCGACGCCATATTTGTCAAAGTGTCTCATGATAACGCCTAGCTCCAGCTCCACGGTCCCCATGGCTTCGGTGTGCAGCCTGTATCTGTCCGCCCCGCTGTATATGAGGTCCGGGTTGCGGAGCTGGGGCCCTCCGCCGACGAACATTTGGGCCAACTGCTCCTGCCAGGAGCCGAGCGGCCTCCAGGTCACGCAGCTTATCCGGTGGTGTCCGGGGCTGGAGGGGACGTGACAGTAGCCGTACCCGTACAACTGGCAGCGTCCGAAAGAGTCCTGGTGCCACACTTGGAGATGAAGCTTCGGCCAGCCCTGGAGTCCTTTAGTCGCGTAGTGCAGATCTATCGGGTGACTCCAGTACGCCATGTCTCCTAACTGGGGGATATCCACCTGGGTCTGACCCTCTTTCAGTCCAGACAGGAGACGCCATGCTCCTCCCGTATGAACTCCCCATTTGCAGAAGAGGCTGTTTTGAGGAAAACCAGTGCCCCCAACGATCTGGCCGATAACGTGCAGCTCTGCCATGTTACAAATGTCCTCTTACACAAAAACATGCGGCTCAGAAGGTCCTCTCTCCTCGCCTCCTCCGAGTTTGACGGCTAGCTACCTTAACGGCTAACGGTGACTAGCACCACAGCTCACGTCTCCTTGGTAACTCATTGGTGACCAGGGTAACTTTTAACCCTGAACTGGACTTCTCAGGCGGCACTTCCTGTCACGATCCCCACAGATACTGGATGTTTGAATGTAAAACACAAAGCAAAAGCGTGCCCACATTAGTTTTTCCAACATAGTACCAGAAACATATCTAACATCGGTGATGGAGATGGTTGGCGACGGCACAGATTAGGGAGTACTGCCTTACAGGCTAAGCACAGGGGAAAATCTGCCCGTGTGGCGCTGCCATTGACACGCTTCCTTGTTTGGCATCGTCTATAAAATAACGTCTGTGGACAGGAGACAAAATCACACGTGTCCACGTGTTTTATCATATATATTCAACCAGTAATTACGAATTAATTTATATTCACCACCAGCCTAAAAACCAAGGAAAAAACGAATGTTGGTTTTGACTGGATTTAAACGGGAAGGATGAAGTCTATAAACAAGAAACAGCGCCACTCCGCGGCCATAATCCAAATGTCTTTTGTTGTGGAAGACTTTCTCAGAAGACTGGTCAGTTAGGGTTCAGGAATGAGATTTTATAATAGTCAGAGTCTCCTATAAGGGGGTTTACATTTTCAGGTTATTTTTTCTTTTTAATCACACTGTACTTGATTGTCGACATTGCACTGAAGTCCTGCACTGCTCTTTTTGAATGTACCCATTGCCTTTTTTGCACTGGTTTTTAATTAAGAGCTATGCAAATAAACCTGTTATTATTATTAATTATTATTATAACAACACACTGTGCTCCAGAGTCCTAATACGTTTGCTGACATAATGTATGTAATTTGATTCTCATAACCTTTTTACATGACACCTGTCAGTATTTTACCTGTAGCTCAGGACTGCACAATTAATCAAACTATTATTAAAAGTTGCAATAATTTAGTAATGAATATTTATTGAGAAACACTTTGAACGAGTTTGGGCTTTAATAATGCTGCTACAATATGTCTGTCTGTCTGTCTGTCTGTCTTGTCCCCTGTATAGTCTGATCCAACTCTAGAGAGACACTTCAAGGGTCACAGAGACACTGTGACGAGTGTGGACTTCAGCTGCAACATGAAACAGATTGGTAACTACTACATCACTTTACACAGTGTCTTTATGTTTGCCTGTTTAAGGCCAAATAATTTGCTGCACATGTTGACCTTTTATTTCACTTTCTGTTTGGTATGTTTGGTATAAATATACACACTATGTGTTCAGTACACTCACCTGTGCTCCCTCCTCTCTCAGCCACAGGCTCTATGGACTCCTGTGTGATGATCTGGAACATGAAACCTCAGATGCGAGCATATCGTTTCGATGGACACAAAGATGCTGTCCTTTCAGTTCAGTTTTCTCCGTCCGGCCACCTGGTGGCCTCCGCCTCCAGGGACAAGACTGTGCGTCTTTGGGTGCCAAGCATGTGAGTTTTGAAGTACAGCTTTATCATTATTATTGTTTTCCACTAGAAAAAGCTATCACAAAGGACAATGATGCTGACTCATAACAAAAAGACCAGACAGTAACAGTGAACCTCCTGCTTGTGCCAGCACAGAAAAAAGCACACATTTCTGAACACCCACCGGTTTTTGATTGTTTGTTTTATTGTTTTAAACTTGAGTGTTGTCTTGGTGTTTGTGTGTGTCTGTGTGCACAGGAAGGCTGAGTCAACAGCTTTTCGGGCTCACACTGCCACAGTGCGCAGCGTTAACTTTTCTGGGGACGGACAGACTCTGGTCACAGCCTCTGACGACAAGTCCATCAAAGTATGGACCGTCCACAGGCAAAAGTTTCTATTCTCTCTCAACCAGCACATCAACTGGGTCCGCTGTGCCAAGTATGATGCACACACACACACACACACACATACATACATACATACATACAGTTTTTGCAGTTAGATATCATTAGCTGCTATAGATATTCTACTTTTTTGTTACATATAAAAAATCAGCACATTTCTGAATTGTTTTATGACTTTAGCCGAAGACCTAGATTATGGCCAGTTTTGGATCTCGAATTTCCATAACATCTCTTGCAGGTTTTCTCCAGACGATCGTTTGATTGTGTCGTCCAGTGATGATAGGACTGTAAAGCTGTGGGACAAGAATAGCAGAGAGTGTATTCATTCTTTCTACGAACATGCCGGGTAAGCACCTGGGGCCAGAATGATGCATGTAAAAATGTGGATAAGAAATGGTGTGATGTGTGTGCATTGTGTGTGGGAGAAATAATTGCAGTGAGGGAACAAACAGCATCTGTAATTTTGTCCATATTGGTGTTTCTTCTGGTAGTTTTGTAAATATTGAGGATTTAGAGCGAGGATACACAATTTAAAGGCCCATAATTCATCTGTCTGTCTCTGAATTGCATATATAGGATCTTTTAGTGTGAAATACTCTTTTATGGGATCCGAACTGTGAAGGAATTCTTGGGAACTGGTCAACTCATTACTGACAAAGGTTCAGGAGACTTGGATGTATTATGCTGACACATTTACTGAAGCTTGATTGGGGAGAATTGGTGTAAGCATTCAAGTAATTCTGAAGGCCACCTCCTGAGCAGGGAGTCTTAAACCTTGAATTAGACTTACTAAGTGTCTAAATAAGTTTAGTCTTCACTCATCTATACTTATGTAAGGATTTTGTTGAAGGATTCTTTAGCTCAATCTAATAGGACACTGAGTGTCTGTAAGAGTCTGAGGCAGAGTACATCATTTCTACTGGCCTTGGGTCCCCCGGAGACGAAGCCAATGTTATCAGGACAGCTGCCAGTCATCCTTAGGAGACACTGAGGTGAACTAGCTCCCAAAGAGACTGGGACATTTTACCTTTATTAAAGATGGAAAATTCCTTCACAAGAACTATCCTCAAAATTCCCAGCGTGAATTTATTGTGAATTAGAAGATGGCTGGGGGGCCACCTGGCACCCTGGCGCTGGCCAGATTTGGCCCGCAAGCCGTAAGTTGAGTGTCACCGATTTAGAGCATCATGTACTGTGTGTACTTTATTTTGTTTTAGAACGATTAACACAAATGTTTCAGCAACAATAACCAAAAAAGGTGACAGTTTTTGGAACAGTGTGTCCTCTCAAAATTGCTGTAACTTAACACCTACTCATTCATTACTAACTTCTCCAAAAGCATCAGCTAAAAGCCTCAAATGAAGAGTGGTTTTTGATTTTTGAAATGTGGAAAAATAATTCAAGTCAACATTTCTTTAGTGGGTGTTTAATAGTAATGTTTTAGTGTTTTTGTGTCAGTTAAATTAATCACCTGAAATAATGAATCTGGAGTACCGTAAAAGCTTGACCAAAGACCTCATTGTCATTTTTTTTGTCAAGTTATGCAAACCAAGTGGACTTCCATCCCAGTGGAACATGCATCGCTGCAGCCAGCACTGACAACTCTGTCAAGGTGTGGGACATCAGATCCCATAAGATGCTACAGCACTACCAAGGTAAAGACCATATAAAGAACGCATTCAGTTCACAATGTAGTCATTTGAAGACAATTTGCACTCAATCGCTGCATATTCGTAGACTTAGCAGACGTACTTAAACATTTACTGAAGAATTGACTGCATTTTTTTGCTGCAGAATTGTCAGTTAAGCTGTTCTAGATGTCTTACAGCTGTTTTATTAATAGATGTTTAATACTGAAAACACACAGGTAAGTTTAACAGAGTTACACAGTAAAAAACACGAGGCCCAGTGTTTGTGTTTGGGATAACATTACCTTGAGCTTATAATCAGAATCAGCTTTACTGGACAAGTATGTGTACACATACAAGGAGTTTGACCTTGGTTTTAAGTTGCTTACAGTTACAAGAACAAAATACATGAAGGCAGAAATAGAGGACAACAAAGCTGAACAAACTGCAATACAACTAAAGCAAAGCATCACCTTTAAACAGTGAAAAATGCAGCTGAGCCCTGCGACAAATCACTGAAATAACACCGTGATAAAATCAAGCTCTAAAGCTCACGATTAAAGTGGTAATCAAGATTCATGATTTCCTGCATATACAATAAAGCAAATGTTGATGCCTTTCGTCAGCCTGCCAGTCAGCCTGATTGTTCTAATCAGCTCTCTTAAATGGATTTGAGTTGTGAGATCTAATAACAGATAATCACATCTGTCTGAGCAGACGGGGCATGAAGATAAAAGCTTCTCCTCTCCTCTCCACTTCTCTCGTTTCTTCTCCTTTCCACCGTGCTTCTCTCCACACACTGTAGGTAATTACCAATAGTACCAAGTGTAAAGTTGTGGTTAAAATGAGGTGTGTTTACTGTTGAGAATTATTGGTAATTGGTGGTTTGTTTAGTTGTATTTTAGTCTTTCAGTGTCGAGTGGTTCATTCCAGTGGTGTTGTGTTTATTTGGGTGTTAACCTTGATCACTAGAAGCCACACACAAAACGAATACATCCCTCTGCTCTCAATGTAAATGGATGCAGCTTTTCAGCATCTTCATCAGGTATTCGTGTATCTTACATGTGTCATAGCCTCTTGCAGCCAGCAGAGGGACCATGTCGCTCATCAAACGTCTGCTGTCCTCATTTTGTCTCAGTCAGGAACCCACTCACCACATGGTAGTATAATTTCAGGCTCGGAGGAAGTTTTGATTAGTTGCCATAGGCTACTGTATTTAATGTTACTCTTCTTGATGACATTATCCGCTCATGTAAAACTGATATAACACTTCTCTGAAGTTACACTGCAACTGTGGCGCTGTGATGTACAGCTGCAGCGCACTTCAGTGGGATCAAGGCAACCATGTCAGGAAGCATCTGCCCTGCTGAAGTGTCCTTGAGCAAGATGGTGAACTCTTAAATGCCCCTCAGGTGCTCATATATAACTGACCTGGTTCCTTGACTTGCAGTTTAGAGAGAAAAGAAACTTATTCAGTGAGTATAAAGTACAGTTTTAGCACAGGATATAGTATATTTTCCCTTTCTCAAAAAGTTTGAGTGGCAGCGTCCCCTCAATAAGAATATCTTTAAATTGCATTATAGTCATTGCAGTTGCCATCAGGAAAGTGATCATAATAATGTTTATCTTTCCGTGTGTGTGTGTTTGTTTTGCAGTTCACAGTGGAGTAGTGAACAGCTTGTCTTTCCACCCAGCTGGTAATTTCCTCATCACTGCGTCCAGCGATTCCACAATGAAGATACTGGACCTTGTAGAGGGCAAACTGCTGTATACACTGCACGGACACCAGGTACACACACACACACACACACACACACACAGCCACACACAGAATACAGTTCAGATCAGGCCTAACTGCAGTTTACCCAGTCGTGATCACGATAGGTCACGTCTGTAGTCTGCTCTGCTGTTCTTGAGTGTGTGTGTGTGTGTGTGTGTGTGTGTGTGTGTGTGTGTAGGTTTGGTTTGGACAGCTATGTGTGAGTGTGCTTGACATCTCCTTTGTGTATGTTTGATTGTCTGAAGTGTGTACATGCGTGAGTGTGTGCGTATGATGGCTTTTTTCGCATGTGGTGTATTTTAGGACTTGCCAGGCGAGCAGGCAGCCCACTCACGATGACTCGTCTCATGGTTGTTGGAAGGAAACAGAACTGCGTTTCAGCCTCCGTTCCTCTGGTTCCTCTCCTCCTCCTCTTCTCTTCCTCCTCCTCTCTGTTTCCGGCCGTCCTTTTTTTCGCTCCGACTTAAACCCTCCTCTTCTGTGTGTTCTAGGGATGTTTTAGCCTCATTATCATGCCAGTTTTCCTCCTCGTCCTCTACTGTTTGCTCTCGCATCTCATGTACTCACATTTTGGCCGGCTGGACTAGTTGGCCGGACAGCTCGCTGACTGTATCTGTTTGTTTGAACAGCTGATGGACTGGCTTGCTGGCTAGTTGTGGAAATCAGTGGCTTGCCAGTACCACATGTGGTCCGTCTGTTTATCTATCCCTCTGTACACGTTGCCTGTCTCTCATTCTGTCTTTTTTTTTGTCTGTGTCACCTGTGCTTCTCTTCAACCGCTTGCCAAGACTCCTCTCTTTGTCAACATAAAAAAAGCCCTTTTTCCCCTTCTCTCTTCACACTTCCAAATTTGTCATCTCCTGCTCTCTGTCTCCGTTTCTGTTGTTGTTCTTTTTGGCTCAGTGGTGACTCCGCCAATCTGTTGGTGCTGGGAGCGCTCAGGGTGTTAATTGTCTCTCCTGTCGCATAGCAAGGAGATGGGAGAGACCCCCATCTGTTCGGTGTCGGTGTGTAGGTTTATGCGTGTTTATGTGTCAGCTTGCATTTGTTCTTCTGTGTATGTGTGCAGACCTATGTGCATATATGTGAAAACACACGAGGCCGTGTTTCTCCTGTTGGATCTGTTAAATGTGTTGTTTACCCCGCCTCAGGAGGACAATACCTGGTTGGGTTGAATCAGCCTAATTGGGGTTGATTTGTCTCTCTGCTCCTCTGTTTGACAACTGACTTCCACAGTGTGATCCAGAACTTTTTATTGAGAAAGTCTTCAACTTAGTACATGAGTTTACAATTTTAAAGACCCCGTAAGAGAAATGAGAGTCAATAATGTTTTTGGCCTATAAGAGCGCTATGGAGAAGGCCTCTGTTTTCTTTGTATCTTGTGAATGCGCACTAGGACGCTGATGTACACACAGTGGATATAGGTGTTGTTATTCATGCTATTCAACTGATCAACAGTTGGTAAGAAATATAGCAATGCACCAACAAAGGCAAGGAAGAAGAACACTGCTTCTTTTGTAATGCTTGGGTATGGGGAGAAAATCTTTGTGAGCCAGAGCTCATCATCTGTGATTTAAGCTGTGGCCAATAATCAATCACCCCAATTAACGAGGATGATTAGAGAAGGATGAAGAGAGGATGGATATTGAGTTTACTCTTTGTGAAGTAATGTGTCCAGGAGATTCTGGATCCTGTAGAACCCTTATATTGAAAAATATACCCATAAAATGCCGCGATAACATGATGGTTTTAAACTACAAAACCTGAACATTTTTTAACAGAGGGCTGGCTGTGTTTTCTGCTCTGTGCTGTCATCAGCTGCTCCTATAACACACAGAAAGTAAAAGCCACAAGCCTCTGTTCCATGAAGTCCACTTGCAAAATCTCCATTATTATTAAAGCCTCTTGTTTTTTCGATTGCACTTTGAGCAGGTCGCCTACAGAGGGTCGACCAGAGGTGGTTAAAGGCTGAGCCTACATGGTTGATGATGAGCCGCTACGCTGCTGATTTATATTAGCTTATATAAACTCCTGTTGCAGCATTATTTGTTGATTTTTATTTGTTGATTTTTTTGTGTTAAATGATGGAGTGCTTCCGATAACAGAGAAGGAAAGAAAAGAAAACCTTTAGGGACAGTTTTGGATTTTTAATAATAAGTTTGCAAACCCCTGCTGGAGTTACTTAGCTACTCCACACTGCACGTTCACATCCAACCTGTGGATATCACACACAAGCGACACACAAAGCCTGTGCCTGACCAGTGTTTTTAAGGCTGAATAACTTCCCATTCTACCTTCATCTGTTGGAGTGAAGGTAGAAGTGATATATAAATATATGTTAATATATATGAAATTTAAAGCATCAGGACTTCAGTCAGGTTGTGATGTAACATACAGATACACTGTGAGTGATACTTGCTCAGGCCTGTGAGAGCTGACCAATCAGAGCATACTTGGCTTTGAGTGGCCTCAAAGAGACAGCCACTAAAACTGAGCGTTTGGACAGAGGCTGAATAGAGGTGCTGCAGCTATGGACAGTATTATGAGAAAAATAATGTGTTTTTAAAACATTAACCATTTCTAGTAGACACCAAAATAAAATTATGATGATCAAAGAACGATCACTACAACTAGTCATAAACCATTTTTAATGTAAAAGGCATATTTTCATGTACTTAGACCAGATGTGTAGTTATGCAATTATCCGACTTGATACTGAGCACCAATCTGAGACTAGTGCTCTTTGTTCTTTTTAATTTAGGGTATGTTTAACTGCTCTGAGAGGTATATGTCAAAGATATAACAGAGAAAAAAAACATAGCCAGTGTGATCATGTAATAATTTGTGTTAGTCATAACTTTAGGGACAGCACCATGTGCAGCCTGTCTGGCTTTTGCAACCTCTGTTCATTTATCAGTACATAAAATGTGCCAGTTAGGTTCACTGGCCTGTCAGACTCTCACTGTGCGTGTGTGCATGTGTGTGTGTGTGCGTCTGTATGTGTCTGTATGTGTCTGCGTGTGTGTCTGTCTGGCCATGGCAAGTGCCAGCCTGGCAGCAGGCATTAGTCAGAGCAGAGACAGAACATGCTGTCTGTCAGGCCGTCGCGTTGCCATAGTGACACTGTCTGCTTCTCTCAGGTGCTTCTGGGAAACCATTCCTCACCCAAACCAGCCTGTCTGGGTGCCAGCCACAGGACACAGCTCCTTTTTTTCCCCTCCCAGCAGCCTCCCTGTCCATTTCTTTTCCCTTCTTTTGTTTGTTCTCTCCTTCATCTTCTCTTTGAACACAGTCAGAGGGCTCAGGCTGTAATCGTTGACCCCATTCTGCACTGCGAGGTAGAGAAAAGAATAAGGGAGAGGGAGTGCTTTCTGAGTTTTTGAAGCTGGAAGTCTGTCTGCACTCTAGTTTCATACACATGCACACACGGCATGTTAGAGTCCTGACTTTCCCAGGTGATGCTTTTTGGCTCTGACCATGTGTGACCTCACCCCACCTGAGTCTCCGCTTTCTGTTATTGATTGCTCTGCTGCAGTCCCACACGTCCACCCCCTCCTACACACACATACAGGAGCTTCTGTTCTGTTTACTCAGATGGTTTAAGAGTTTCCTAAATGCTACAAGCTACAGACGCAAAAAACATTTTGTCCTCCAGCTCTTGTCATTGCATGTTTTATAACCTTTGAAACAAGTGTGTTTGTGTATTTTTTATTGTTGTTTTCTATATTTTGTTCAATTATGTAGTGCTTACCTTCCCCCCTCATTTTACATGAACACATACACGTTTCCTGCAGCTAGTCAGAAGTAAATGATTAAATTATTCATATAATTCAAACTATGTGTAAGGTTTGAAAATGAATGAATGGGCTGACTACAACACAAAGACAGCACCACTTTCACACAGATTTCTTCATTTTCTTTTATGGGTGCGACTAAATATAATTTTTGGATTTATCTGAGAATCTATGTTATTTATTGTCTAAAATAATTGTTTTGTCCATAAGTATTTAAATTGTTTGTTTTTTCCAGACCAAAACCCACAAAGTTTCAGTTTAATATCAAATAAGACCAAATGCTTACGACTACTGACAGCATGTTGTATGTTTTTAATTCATTTGGATTTGTTGGCTGTTTCTTGGCACTCAACATTTCATAGCAACAATTAGAGTGCTTTTATTTTCATCTTGAACAAAAAGTTGGGAGCTAAGAGTTTCAGGATTCTTCTCCTTTTAAGAAAAATAAGGCTATACGTGATAGATTTCACTGTATTATCACCTCCATTCTCTAATTCTGTCTTCCCCTTTCCCTCACTCCAGGGTCCAGTGACCAGTGTGGCCTTCTCCAGGACAGGAGAGTACTTTGCCTCTGGCGGTTCAGATGAACAGGTGATGACTTATTCTTGATCCTAGAACACCTAGCCAGATATAGCCTATTGATTGGCTTGCTGATGTCTAAGTAGCCAATGCTCCATATCATGTGACTTCCTCATACTTCTGAAAGTGATACGAAAGGGTAAATTGACAATCTTTGAAGCAACAATTCAAGAACTTCTAAAGGAGAACGCAAAACTGTATTTATGGAGCACATTTCATTCAATGTATATTAGATTGTTGGGTATTCAACTTTGGTGGTTTATTTTGCATTAAGCAACAATTCATGTTCACCCTGCAGGTTATGGTGTGGAAGACCAACTTTGACTGTGCTGACTGCAGTGATGGTGTCAGACTGCAGCATAAAACTACATCCAGCTCTCAGGCACCACCAGCCAGCTCCACAGCTTACCCACCCTTTAACTCGCATCCATCTGTGCTCCGCAGCCAGGTGAGTTCAGACAGCTGGAGACAACCACAGATCCAGTTTCTTTACACAATTTACATTTTATTCAGTCACATATTGTTTTCTTTCCCGAACACACCCAACCCTTACATGTACACACTACTTTTACATCATTTTTCAGGTTTTAGGAAAGCTCTGGTTCCATTGTGAAATAATGTAAAATGGGGCCGCAGCTAATCATTATTTTCATTATTGATTAATCTGCCGATTATTCTCTCAAATAATCTATAATTGTGTTGTCTATAAAATGTCAAAGCACAGAGTGACGTCTTTAAGTTTCTTCTTTTGTCTAACAAAGAGTCCAAAACCCAAAGACTATAATAACAAAGAAGAGCAGCTAATATTAACATTTAAGAAGCTGGAATAGGCAGATGTTTGAGTTTTTTGCTTGAAAAATGGCTGATTATCAAAGTAGTTGGCAATTCATTTTATTTCAATCAAATAAGTAATTAATTGACTAATCATGACAGCTCGACCATAAAAAAGCCACTAAGGAACCAGGATGCCTCATATTTCAGCTGATTTTGCTGTTCCAAAATGATGAGGATGGATCATATGTCATATCACTGTATGATCATCTGGAACTCTCAGATTTTAAGCCCATCGATTTCTAATACCATAGTGATACTTGTTGATGCCAGAGGCTACAGTTTACAATTAAGAAAAGCTTTGAAGATAAACTGATAATAGAAACGGATGATTTCATTATTCTTAGAGCTTAATTTATAGATTTTAGTGTGGCTAAAATATGAAATTTATCCCGGTGATTGCTCAAGCAAAACCTGAACGAGAGCTTCAAAATGATGTAAAAGCCTGTTATACTTTGGCCAACGTACAGAGAAATGTGCACAAGCGTGTATGTCTGTAAGTGCTCACATGAGCACAAAAATAAAACTAATTGAAACAAGAATGCACGCACATTTGCATATATGTGTGTGGCCCGTCTCAAAAATAAACATGAAGAAACAAATGCACATGCACAGATGCCCCTCAGTATTTCATGCTGCCAGTGCGGCTGGCTTATTTCCTCCCTGCATATCCTTCCCTTTGAAGTCTCGCAGTGTGGCCCAAAGCTACATTCATATCTCACATGCAGGCCGAGAAATACCTACTTATTCCTGCAAATACACTTTGATATGGAGGAAGATTTTTTTCATCTTTCTGACCACATGAAATAGATTACATTTTAATCCATGCTCAGTTTATTCTGTAATGCAGAAAATATAGATGTCTTTCAATACTACAGGTGAGTTTTGTTTGCGTTTTCTTGCTACAGCTCGCTGTAATTACTGTGCCTTTTAATTACCCACAGTGCTGAAATGAGGCACTGACAAACTAAAAGGATAGATGTCAATGAAAATGTTTTTTCCTTAAGTGCATACTCTGTTGAGTTTGTTAATTCCAAAAAGTCCTTAACGATCTTGTTATTTTAAACATTTGTAATTCAAAAACACATCAGTGCTTTTATTCCTGATCTCATTGTAGTACATGTGACACTGCACTGTCCTGATTCATACTGTTTTTATTTAATTTGACAACTAAGAGGTTTGGACAATATTATGAGTCAATAACTGCCAAAATCAGTTATGCTATAAAAAAAATATTGAGATGGAAATCGAGCCTTCCAGACTCTAAAAGCAAATTTTGTGGCAGCATCTCCTCCATTTTCATGACAGTAATTTAATAAAACATCATTTTCTGTGTTTCAGTAGGAGTCTCTACTTGCACTGATTCCACCACACCCTCTTTCACTGCTCTGTAAATCTGTCCAAGAAGGAAGTGCAGTTAAGAGTGATCATACAGTCTTATTTTTGTTGCCTACACAAGTTTGAACCTTTTATGTATTATTCAGTTTTAAGTGTGGGTTTACTTCAGGTATCCTCAGACTGACTGTGGGGGTGTGATTGCAGGCACCACAGTGCAGTAGGTGGCTTGTTAGCTGTTGTGAGAGTTCAGGCTGATGTAATATCAATAAACACAATCAATGGGAGCAGTTAGATTACTGATGGGACTCTCAGTGTCTGTGTTAAAACTGATTATTTAAGAGCTCTACTTAGTTGAGCTGTCAGGTATATGTGAAGCCTGCTACACTCAGCAAGACTTTTATTATTTGTTTTGAAAGTGACTAATGTTCATAACACTCAGTGATAGTACATTATTATACCTATTAAGACCGGGTGCAACGTATGCACGTCTCCTTTTAGAGCTGGATGTGACAGTTTGTTTTGGGTGATGTTGTTTTCAAGACATGTGACTGAAGAAATGCATCGTGACTCGCTGAAGCACACGCCGGGGAGGCAAAATGCATTATTTATCACATATACTTTCATTCAAGGCAACTTACATAGTTAACTGTGTGAATATCTATGTGCATTTTCACCACAAATGTTTACAAATGTATTAATTGTATATTGAATATTTTAAAAAAAAGTTAATGAACATCAATAGTAATGGCAATTAAGAGATTTTTTTTGATAGTTGACAATATGTAAAGTTTTGAAAGGTGTTTTCAAACAATGCTTTACGTTTTAAAATGGATTTTAAAAGATATTGGATTAAGCAATGACTATTTTCACATAAGGATGTATGAGGGAAATCTGATATGTTTGTAGCTTGCTTAGTCGCAGACAAATAGGCTCGGTTTTATAAGCAAGTCATGTTAACGTAGTCTCATTGCTGCATACGGTCCATGTGGAAATGTTCTTTTCGTTATCAGTTAATTTGTTTATTACCTTTTCAATGAAACGATTGAAGAAGTCAAGTGAAAACTAGAAAATCTTTAGACCGTTTCTTTACTCAATAATTAAAATAGTTCGGTGTGTGTGAGTGGGACAGAAAAGATTTAAAGATAAGTGATGGGAAACACACAGACAGTCAGAGAGTAGTGCAGCCATTAGCAATGTTAAAATATTAAAAGACCTTGTCAGATGTCACTCACATGAACACACACACACACACACACACACAAAGGGGACAAGGTGTCACAGGCTGGCTGGGGAACCTCGGGGAACGGTTTGGATTTCAACCCCTTTGACTACTACAGTGTTAGTTACATCAACAAGGGCACAGCCAAGGTCCTCCCTCCCTCTCTCTCTCTCTTTCTCTCTCTCTCTCTCACACTCACACACACACACACACACACACACACTCACACACACACACACACACACACACACATTCCCTCCATGTCTTTGCTTTTGTCTTATTGATCGCTCTGCTAGAAGTTAAGATCCAGCCACAGTGATGCCACCTGGCCTTTACACTTGATTGAAAATCCAGAATAGCATCAGACTCATAATGAACAATGTATGTAGGAGGTGAAAAAAGTAGACATAGTGTTATATTAAACCAGTGCTAGTAGTTAATGCTTTGAAAGGCAAAATGTATGACTAATTAGCAAACTGACGATAGTACATAGAGCATGGAATACTTGTGTACGTGTATATACCTTACAATGTACCATTGCCATCATGTCAAGTGTGTTGTCTACCCTTAATGGCACAAACATGTACTTTTTTAGGTTTCCATTTGTTTGCCAGTATTATTATGTTGTTACACTTGAACTTAATTACAAAGATTAAGGGAAACTTTCCAAAATCTGTTCTCTCAACAGCTCGGTAATGGAAATCATCATAATCTGATTTTTTTTTTTTACCTAAATCAAATGGTTTGTTAAACAAAAGTTGTATTTATCATGAAGCTTCAACATTACATAGTTATTATGCAACAATATTTTGGAGCAAGTGTTTAAGCAGCATCAGTCTTCACATTGAATCCAAACGTGTATTTGCTCAGATTTTAATGCCCTTTAAACACCCGTTTTCTTTATGCCATCCATGAAACCCTCAGGGGCCTTTTTCTTTCCCTCTGTCTTTCTCTCTTGCTGCTGTGATACCGGACTGTAAATGGATTTTAATAGCTCTTCCACTCGACAGCCGTTATTACAGACGTGCCTCAAAGGGTGATTAGAAAATGGTGCTGTTGGACCATGTGGAGAGAGATGATTAGTGTAATGTATGAAAGGTATTCTCTTCTTCTGAGAAATACTGTTCTTGTGAAACCCAATGAACCCTTTCAGTGGGAATGATGTTTTTTTTATAAATACATCTGCCTGAAGCTTCAGCAATCTACTTCACATCTACTTGATAAAGGGAGGAGGTACAAGACTGTTCAAATCTGCTTGTTGTTTGGTTGTACTCGTTTTCTGTTCGTACAAAAAACATATAGTGTCAAGAAGCTTTTTTAAGTGATGGTACGGTCCTGTATGTGATGTTTTTGATTATTGTTGTGTTTTGGAAGCTTCAGGTTGACAGTGTGTTGTTGTGTGGTCCATTTAGGTTTCGGCTCATTTAGCCAGTAGGGACGGAGTTTAATAACATTTTAACAAATCTAAATCGACAAGGTTTCGAATCTGGCATCCAATCTTTTTAGGTAGCTTGTTTAAGTGATCTTCCTAACAACTAATTTCCCTGACATTTAAACGGAGGTTCAGCTTAGTCGACAAGAAAACATTCACAAAACAGTCATAATTGAGCACAATTAATCTGTAAAGTTAGATGCAACAGTTAACCAGCATTAACTTTAAGGCTGCTGTGAGCGTTGCCATTGTTTTAGCTAACTTCCTGTCTGTTTTGCAGTTAGCAATCCCTTCCCGCATCTCAACGTCACCACACTTGCAAGAGTCCTTTCTTTTTTTTGAGGCAGCTCTCTTTTCCTCCTTCTTTTCTTCAAGCATTTTTTCTCCACTTGGCCTATTTCCCCAGTACTGGTAGCTTTTGCTACCAGTACTGGTAGCTCTTGCTGTTCTACCATTGCGAGTGTAGGTACCAGAACAGGAGGATCCTGCTCTCTGCGTGTTCCAGACAGGATGGGCTCTTTATTGAGACATGGGTTACTGATCAAACACTCTGTAACAGTGATTACAATCACAACATTCCTGGAAAGGTAAAAAGGAAAAATAAAATGGAACATTTTGAAGTTATAAGTTCTAACCTGGGTCTTAATAATTCTGGTCATTTGGGAAACTGGGACACCAACAAAACAACATATGATGAGGCAAAAAACATCTTCCTCAAACCTTTTAAATAAATAATTTCTGACAGTTTAAACCACAGTAAACCCACAAAGTAGCAAGTATTATGACATAATAAAACATTCGAAAGGCGTTTCTGGATCAGTACATTTGGCTGACAGAATGCACAGTTAGGCAATTATGAGAATAAGACTCAGTTACAGAGTTCTGTCATGTCTTATTTCACTCATTTCCTTACATAAGGAAAGCTGTGCTGAGTTAGATTATAAACTCAATTGGATTTTCTTCTTCCTTTTTAATTAAAATTAAGTTTAGTTGAATTGAGGTCAAATTAATGTATTCTTTAACAGTGTTTAAGCTGCACGACTGCCACAGTTTAAGCACTAGCAGTAAAGATGACACCTACATAGTTTTTCTAACCATCTGGTTTATTTTCTGGACATTGCTTTAACTGTGAGGGTTAAACATGGGACTATAGTATAGTATACAGTGTAATGATTATTGCATATGTACAGTCACTGCTATTTCCTAATTACATACTTTGATAGACATTGCACACATTTCAGTTACAATTTCTATATGATAATGATGTGGATTTTTAACAGGAGGATAAAGTGCATACAATGTAGTTTAGTGGCTGTAGATTGAAAACACAGCTGTGAATGCAAAAACCCATCCCTTAATGAAAGGTCAAGTGTGAAGGATTTATTGGTGTCTAGTGGGGAGATTGCAGATTGCAACCAACTAAACACCCCTCGTCTCACCCTTCTACATGGTGGCAGCTAAAAATGTAAAAAAAAAAGAGCCAATGTTTGGTTCGTCTGTTCAGTTCCAACTTTTCCAATTAAGATTGGCAAGGCTTCTGCAAAGGCAATAAGTGTACCTGGTTATATTGATTAGGTTCACTACATATTAGATTTGTATGATGGAGGGGCACAGAGACATGGTGGAGTTAGACCTTTTAGTTTTTTAGCTTTTGACTGCAACATGTTTTACATGTTACTGACGTAGTTACCATGAAAGCTTATTATTCAGTGGCAGGCGTCATATCCACAGGGGTCACTCAGCTTTAATGGGAACTTCATGTTTAAAATGATTGAAACAGTAATGCTGCTTTGGTATTTGACTTCACACTCTAGTTAATTTGTGTTAATAGCATTAAATGTTTTGACTGCCCCGAGTATCATTTGAATAATGTTGACACTGAGAGTGTATGCACACACACACACATATACACATTAACCTCATTAACCTGAATTAGTTCTGGGCAATGACATTTCTCTCCTCCTTCTATATAAACTGTCATCTGCCAGTTGTTACAGTTAAAGTAATGATACTAACTGCACCTGGAAGTGCCAGCTTCCTAGATTTTCCTTTTCATGTATAATTTATCCATTCATAATTTATTATTAATACAGGCCCTTTCATCTCTCATAAACTGCCGCGAGTCTCAGACACGTGTTGCCGGAGAGGAAGCAGAGAGGAGAAAAATGTCACCAGCTCCCCTAAATGTGCCATTTTCTTTTCTCTTAGAAAGAGTATTCAAAAGTGTTTAAGAGGAGATTATAAAACAGAGGGGGTACTCTGATACAGAATAAGTGGATCTAATATGTCTGTTATAAATTGACTATAACAGGCAGAATACAGTAAACAAGATCTTGTTTCTGAAAGCAGCCATGAAAAGAGTTGTGGTACAGAACTGCTGCTTGCTCAGCCTGACTGCAAACCAAATAAAGAGAAGCACATAATGTGAATATCATCAGTTTACACTCAAGATTGCACTTCATATGCAAGAACTGGAAATTGAGAGTTGCATGTCAAAAGCCCCATCACCATGGAGGAAAAAAAACAATGCCAAAATACAATATATTTTAAAAATATATTATTAAGTCTAAAACTAAGAGTAACCACTTTGAATGAAGCAAATTAAGTGCAGGTTTTCATCGAAGTAGCCACCAAAATGGTCAATATTGTACAGGACCTAATGAAGTTTTTATGGGAGTTATTTTGTGTGGCTATAATAACAATAACACAGCTGTGTGTCACTAGCACCACCAGGGTCACTGCAATCGCAGTCACATATGTTCACTTGTTTGTAATAATAATCAGTTGGCAAAATTTAACTGTAAGAGAACATTCCTTAAAATATTGGGCACAAAAACAGAAAGGAGCTACCAGCAACTAAATATGAATAACCGTGCGCTTTAGGACTTATCAGTAGACCTTTGGTATACATGTTTGAACAATGGGATTCAGGCAGTTCAGATTAAATGACTGGTGTAGTTTATGTCTTAGAAAGCTGAATCAAACAAAACTAACGTTTTGGAGGACATTAACTCGGTCAAGCACTTAGCAACAGGTTGCTCTAATGCAGCGAATCACAACAGTCCTTTAATTAATTTGACTTCCATCAAGGTTATAATGTTCATTTTCTGTCGGAGCTGTTATAGAGATATGTTGATTCAATGTAGGGTCATTTAGGAGGCTTGTAATGCAGTTGAACTGTATTGCATTATATATTTATTAGATATTTAAATGGCATTTGAGCCCCATCAGTAAGAACCACCTGTCAGTATAACACAGCAATAGTCAGCCGCACCATATACTACATCCTCCCAAATGACCGTAAACGACACCTCTCTAAAACATTGACGTAATTAAGTCAAGTAAGTAACTTTATTTATATAACACCTGTCAAGCAGAGACATCACAGATTGCCTCACAGAGGCAATAAGGTATAAACATACAGTACATGGTCACATAAAACACAATTAAAGCTGTTAAATAAAGAGGATCCACAAATCTTAATGAAATTGGAGAGAGAGTTCCAAAGCTTAGGAGCCGCAAAAGCACAGTCTCCTTTAGTTTTAAGTCTTGATTGAGGAACTACCAGCAAACCCTGATTGGCCTTAAAGACCTACTGGTGATAGAGGGGGGCAGTAGATATTTGATGTAGAACATTGTAACCTTCATGAAGGTAAGAGTAATTGCAAGGCTGCATTAGTTTTCACTAGGTGTACCTAATAAACTGGCAAATCTGCATGTCTTCCACATTTCAAAAAGGTTTTCCCGTTAACAACCCCAGTCCCCACAAAGCTGTATTTGGACACAAGGCACCCTATACTAGTGTAGGAAATAACAGAAAGACAGGTGATTCATTACTAGAACTCCCAAGAACAGTCAAAAAATGACAGTCGACAGCAATTAATAAGAAAGGGTACAAGGGTCACGGGTACAAAAAAAAAAAAATATGCACATTGGTGGCGGATTGCCAGAGTAGCAGTCAGTATGCAGGATAAGGCAGAGTTTGATGAGTTTAACGAGACATCGTAACATCTCCAGCTGTGTTTGTGGTGACCAGTTATTTTAAGCCAAAACATATAAACTTTTTTTAAAAGTTGCTTTTGTGCCTAAACCTAACCAGAGCACAAGCGTTGTCACAAGATAAAATTGAAAATTGAACCTAAAGATAGAAAAAGTTGCAACAGAGGTTGCAGAAACTGAAATTGCCGACATTTATTGTGGCGATTGGGTTGTTCCTCTGATATGTCATAGTTGTATGCCTGCAAAATAATGACTGTTTTATCATCAGTGACAATTTTCTTTCAGCCAGTATAGTCCAGTAAATAGAAGACCACCAGTCAGGCTTTTCAAAAAGACAGATCAAAGTAATGAGATCATTTTCGGTTGTGGCTCGTGTGGTACAGAGGCTAGCTTGGCAAGCGTACAGCACTACAGCCCTCTCGTCTGTGTTTAAATCGTCTAACGTGGCCTAGGTGTTAAAACCATCCTTCCTTGCTTTGTCCAACATCCGGTATTACACATGGCCAGCTATAATTCATTTCACCGGGAAGAAATTGACTAATGAGACAGTAATGCTGTGTTTATTCATACAGAGGCAAAGGCCACCCATGGCTGCTGCCCTCGCTGAATCAAATCCACAGGGATTTCATAAGTAGCTAATTTGATATGCTGATCCTTTAATGTACTTGGATGTGAGGCTCCATGGTAATTTGCCAGTGATGGGTACTATACCAGGAACATGTAGACCCATTTGTTAAACACAATAAGCCAGCTTTAAAATGAGGTCTCTCGCAGCTAAAGATTGAGAGTGTGTGTGGTTCACTCAGTCCGTCTCTGTGCTCCATACAGCTGAGCAAATCTTCATGCACCGCTGTTTCGATGTGTGAGAATAGATGCATCGACGTGTGTGTGTGTGTGTCTGTGTGTGTCTGTGTATGTGTGTGTGTGTGTCTGTGTGTGTGTGCCAACCATTGCTGACAGGCAGATCAGCTCTCTCTGATCACATCCGCCCTAATCCCTCCATCCAACCCCCCTCCCCCCTTCCTGTCTCTAGCTTCACATCTGGGTCTTTCTCCCACTCACGTGTGCAGCCAGACGAGCTGCACACTCACAGCAGGCTTCCCTTCACAGCTCAACACACACACACACGCACACACATCACTGCACCGCTCGGCTCAGCTTTAGGATGTGGATTGGAGAGCGGGGAGGGGGTTCTGAGACTGCAGTAGCTGTATGAACTTCCATCTTTCTTCACCATTATTTTATTCATTTACAAGAGTTAATAGGCTGCTGCGACTATGCTATAGCAGACCAAACTTTACTGGCACTCTCCTTAATTAAAGACTTGAAAACAGTGGAAGCAGCGAAACAATCCGTGAGGCGCGGATGTATTTAAGACCTCAGAGCATTGCGCGGTAATCTGCAGATTCTGTCACAGTGTTTGTGGTTGCGTGCTTGCATCTTTAAGGTGCTGGTATGGAAAGGCAGGTGGTATTGTTCTGACAGCGGACGTCGAATGCATTTGACAGCAGGGGAGAGAGAGAGAGCGAGCCAGAGAGGGGGAAAGGCGGGGTTGTGACAAGGAAGTGTGGAAGATAAGATAGCAATGGAGTTAAAGAGAGCCTAATGGTCCAGTGGAGCGAGAGAACATCCGCGAGGACCCGGGAGAGTGAAAGGTAGAAGGGAAAGTGGGAAAACAGGGGGAGCACGTGAGGGAGATAGACACTATTAGCGCATTGGAGACAAAAAAAGATTGAGGTGCAGAAGGATGAGAATAATGAAAAGAGAAAATTTAAGAGCCATTAACTGACCCCTATACTAATGACAGAGAGAGAGATTGAAAGAGAGGAATGAGGAGAAATGGAGGAAAAGAGATTAAAATAGAGGCAGACAAAAGAAGTAGCAGGGAGAGAAAGATTAGGTAAAATATGAATGAGTGAGAGGGGCAGTCAGAGGGAAATGGAAAACGAGAGTGAGAAGTTGACTAAGTAGCATTAATAAAAGGGGTTAGCGAGAAACACCCTCCCCTGTCGATTCTGTAAGCTATAGCCGAGTCCAGAGGCATAAGTCAGAGCTGACTCACATCACAGGCTTCATTCATCAGAAGGCATCGCTAAACGTTAAAACTTCTGCTTTGCTGTAATTACTGAGATGTCAGCTGATGAAAAGATTTGTCTGCATGTTGTGGTTATATTCCGACACAAACACCCTCCAGCCCAACCTATTCAATGAAAGAGTGTGTTTTAATTTATAATTGTGACTCGGAAGGAATGGGTGATCGATTGTCTTTGCCGGCAATATTACATATAATATTAACACCTGTGGATTTTTTTTTGTTCCAAAGCGTACATAAGAGTGAGGCTTCTTCTGCTGTACAACACGATCTATTATTTCCAGCTTTACCATCTGTTCAATAAGTAATGTAAAGGAAAGGGCGGTCCTGGATGAATGGCATGAATTTAAAGTAAAATATAGACATTATCCTTTAACAGTCAGTAGGTCTGTTAATTGGCGACAGCTGGCGGTAACACATATTGTGCTCCTGGGTGCATATTGTTGTTAATTATGGTATTTGTCTATACATTACAGTGATGCTGCAATAGAGTTTACAATGGGGGCTGCTCTCTAAATGACTCAGATCAGCTGTCGGCGAAGGAGTCTGCATTTTTCGGATGAATCGCTGTACTTTTTTTTCAGTTAAGCTTGGCTAATAAAATAACATTCAAAAGTTCCATATATCAAATATATCTGCTTCTTAAAGCTGCAGAGTTACCTAGGTGGGCAATAATGACAATCTTCTGGTACATCTGACGATGTTTTAACATCAAACTCCCAAACCCAGTTGCTAGCGTTGCATCTCTGCAGGCTAGATGATTGAGCCAACAGCGTTTCATTTTTTTTTTGCTTTTGAAGAATTTATGTAGACTTCTCAATACACATTGATTTTTTCCCCCAAAACATTGTTGAGAAAAATCAATTCAATCATTCATTCATTCACTCCATCAAGATGAACCTGCATCGTTTCCTGGGAATCATATTTGCCTTTCTGCTGTTCTTTGTAATTAAGCAGCAATCTTATAAATGTATTCAATAAACCAGAGAGAAATTATTCGATTAAGCATTTCGATGGCTATCAGGCGCAAATATTTTCATAATCAAAAGATTATGAAAGGTTTACACCATCCCTCCTGATCTGATTGAAAATTCATCATTCATACTAGGGTGGATCAGATTAGTCTCTTCTGATTGGGTTATTATGATTATTAGAGGAATATGAGGGTCCATGTGAACGCAGCTACTGTTATGTGTCTGGTGTGAGTTCCTCTTCCTATACTTAGCGGTTTGTACCTATGTAGGAATGAAATCATAAGAAGAAAATCCTATAAAAATGTAAGAGCTTCCATCAAACTCTATCCTGAATTGGCTTATCCAGCACTGGTGTAACTTATAACACTAATGACGGCTCTGTAAGATGTGCCAGCAAGCCATAACACCAGAGCTCTGGCACTGATGCACGTACATTAAATACAGCCACAATTAATGTTATTAGTTACACCTGTGTTTGACGAGTCCAATTGTCCACTGTGAGAAAGGTCTGCCATCCATAATCCAGCTGAATACATAGAACATGTTGAGTAAACGGCGAGACTGAACTGGAAACTCTTACTGTTGCTGTTGCAATCCCAGCCGCTGTTTACACATCCAGCTGAATGCAACAAGTCATACGGCTGCATCCCTAGAGCAGTAAGGGTTTCATTTCATTTCATTTCAAGGGTTTAACTATTTTAACCTGCAACAACTGTATTGTAAAATATTTTAGGTGTGCATTCTGGGATTTTACAGCCATACTTTATAAGAAATTCATACTCTTAAATATCTCCAGGGTATCTTTGTTGATTTGGTGATTTCTTTTCCCATACATCATCCTGTTGAGACTTAAATCAATTTTTGGAACCAGCTGCCCAGACATTCATTTCACCCGTGTTCACTTTTCTGCTCTACCGTAAAAATAATTTCTAAAATTTCAGGTGGCGAACCCACTCTGTGTGTGCATGTAGCATGATGAATGGTTTTGAATGCAGCTTGCAGGGTGTATTGATGGCTTGCTGTGTCAGACTACTGTAAGAGTTTAATTTGGGCCTCAGGAAATTTTCCACTGTTGGTTTTTCCACTCCAGGTGATTCATTAGGAGGGTGGTTACTGTGTGCGCTGTGTTAACATGCGCGTGTGTGCGTACAGGGTTTTCCCTGGCCCCCACGTACGGCTGCGGTGGTAGCGGACGTGTTGAGTTTGTAGAACAATATATTGTCTTGGCGTCAACGTCTCTATGTGCACATGTCACATTGCAAACGATGGTATGTAATAAGGCAAATAAAGCCCATAATAGGCCACTGTGTAAACCATTTTGCTGCTCGACAACTAGAAAACTTTGCTTTTTTAACACATAATTAGTCTGGTTTTGCCACATTTGTTAAGCATTCAATGAAAAACACTGAAAATGTGTGAAACATGATTTCATTCTTTTTTTTGGTTTAAGATTATTTTTTTAAATCAAGAAAATACGAATGCCTATCTGCTTTTTGTATTTCACTTGCACCTTTCCTCACGATTACAACTTCATATTGGTTTTTTTTCTTTCTAAAAGCTTCAGATTTTAAACCAGCAAACATTTGTTTTTGACTGTGTGTGTGTGTGTGTGAGAGACACCAAGTGCATATAGTATGTCTACATCCATGTTTGCCTCTGCCGTGCTGTACGAGCACGTGTGGGGGTTTGCTCGCTGTGTGTTTAAGCAGCTGGTTTAATACAAAGCTATAAATCGTACTCTCAACATAAGTTAATCCAGTCTTGGTGAAGCTTGTAGGCTCAGCAGAACAGCTCTATTGTCTCCTCTCTCTCTCTTTCTCTTCCTCTCTTTCCTCCTGTCTTTGTTCGGCTACCAACAGAAGACCAGAGCACCACCTTTGGAGTAGCAGACAAAATAAAGGACATTTACTGATTCAGTGTTTTTGTTTTATTCATCAGGTTTACAAGTTAATTTGTGATGTGGCACTTTTGTGAAACGATGATATAGACCATACTTAAATTTGACACAGTTATTAGTAGCGCTGTGCCGCAGTGGTGGCGACACAATCTGTGCAACGATACTGAAAACAAAATAATTCTGTTGTGTAAATGGTTAAACAGCGTTGCAACACCAGGGACTTTACTTGTTTGCTCTGGTGAAGTGTGGTGATTAATGTTTGACTTTGTTATATGCTTAAAAAACAGGTCAAAATGGTGCGAAAAAACGTTTTTTAACAGTTTGTTTCCAGCATATCTTACTTGTTTAACGTCTTAGTTGTTATATGGGAGCATATGACCCTACTGCTCTAATTTAACATGTCTAATTAAACCACTTGTTGAATCATATGCATAGTTTTGTTTACAGATGTTCTGCTTTGGTCATTTAATCCAAATAAAATAGTTTTGCCTTACCACATAGCTTCACTGTGAACCAGAGATCGCATTAACTGAATCTTTTTCATCACTGACTGAATTTTTTCATAATGGCAGCAAAATCTGAAGGTTGCCTGTTTTGACAGATTAAAACTCTAAGGGGATCGTACTGCAATGTTAGTAATTCACACTCAACACTGTCAATAACCATGTGAAGACCACCTGTAGAAGACCCTCCTTGCTATCTGGGTGCTGGCTATACCATGTCTGCATGAAAGCTTTGACATCAGTGATTACAATCTGTGTCACAAACACAGATGTGCACAATATCACAGGTACATTTTGATTTTGAGCAAAAGACAGTGACTGATTGGACAGTTTCTTTCCTCTGTGATAGAAATAGCCTTATTGTTGCTCAGTCTAGGCATGCACCAAGTAATGTGTTGAGACCACATTGAGTGCTGAACCAGCTGCGAGTTTAGTTGCAAAGCGCTGAAGGGCATCGAGTTCCTATTCTTCCATTTTCTTCCTCAGCGTGCAATTGATTCTGGCCGCGTGATCTCATTTTCACACATTACACTTTCCTGCAGAGCTTGCAAAGGTGGCAACCTCTTTCATGTTGTCTTAGACTTTTAAACATTCTCTGGAGGATACAGTTTTACACTTTAGATCATTTGTTAGTCATGAAGATACAGTTTGAGTTAAGCAATGTCACATTTCGTGAATAATCTTCTATGTTCTACGGTTATTGTTTTACATCTTCACCACTGACACAAGGTGACTCAGGAACAGATTAAAAATCATGTCAAGGAACATCTCATTGTACATGACTGCTTTTGGCAGTTTGTTTTGACCCCTGTCTGGGGCGAATGTGTAGAGCCAGGTGACAGCTGACAGCTCCGCTCATCTGGCTTCATTTAGTAAGAGCACAGTTTGAGACTGCCGTCTTAAACATGTTCAGATGAGTGTGAATAGATTTCCTGTTGCGTGGTGATGAGCAAAACAGTTGTTGTCTCCCTCGCTGAGATGGAGAAGAGAAATTTAGTCTTGGGACAGATGCGCGTACACACACACACACACACACACACACACACACACACACAGAAATATGAAGAAACCTATAGATGTGTGCACACAGTTTTAGTCACATAAACATGACGATGGAGAGATGTGGTCACTGACCTTCATGTGTTTATGTCTCATTGGATTAATCACAACACAGGCAGACTGACTGGCAGTGTGTGTCAGAGTGTGTGTGTGTGTGTGTGAGAGAGAGAGAGAGAGAGAGGGAGAGAGAGAGAGAGAGAGAGAGAGAGTTTCCATCTTCTGACTCTAGCTCGTCTGAAGTCTGTCTTACAGGTGGCTTCACTGAAACAATGTACATTTAAGCAAATTCAGAAAAAGTGAAGGTGAGGATTTGTTATAGTGATGGAGGTAAATGAATTAATGAATTAGTTGATGGAGGGAAAAAGTAATTGTATTTTTATCACGCTTTCCAAATGTGACAATAAAAGAGCATAGTAATTTGGCATAATGTATTTCTTTCCCTCTGATTTTGTAGACATCCACCCATCCATTATCTATGACTGCTTATCTAGCGCAAGGTCTCGATCCAAGCTGACATTAGGGGAGCAGGGCTGACATACAGAGACTAACAGCTAACGACTAATAACTGTTTTTGCATTCACGTCCAGACCTTCAGGCAATTTAGAGTAACCAATTACTCTAAACCTCTATGTGTTTGGACTGTGGGAGGAGGTACCCAGACCAGGGTACTCACAGACACAGGGACACGGGGAGAACATGCAGACTCCACACAGAAAGGCAGACAAGAGGCTTTACAGTCCTAACAACATACAACACCATCTATCCTTAGAAACTTCAATTTGGGTAAAGAAACTTAGCCAGAAAGGCGGGGGAAAATGGAAGGAAGTAGGAGCAACAGATGAAATATCCCTCTTACGTGCAGCACATGTCGTGTATAGAATAGACCAAAATAGCAAATTACAATATGGAAAATCAGGATGACAATATTATAGATTGTAAAGGTAAGACTAATAAAAAGAAACTTAATGTAACACTTGAAAAGAGAAAAAAAAGAGTCGGTGGGTTGATGCAAGTTGAACACGATTGTATTCAGAAGAACATTTGAGTCACAAATGTTTGTGGTGTCGACCACACATTCAGCACATAAAAAGAGCCTGATGGACATCTGAGCAAAATATGTTGCTCATGCCGATGATGAAAAAAAAATTTGCTTTGGTTTTTTGTTCAAAAAAGATTGTTGATGATATATGTTTTTTACGGGCTGAGTAAGCCTCAGGAGATCTAATATTAACTTAAGGGGGTTTTAATGGTATTAATTATATGATGACCCGCCAGTAAGTCAGTCTGTGATTCATCAATGATATAATTCAGCACTTTGTTCTTTTCTTTTGAAAAAAGGATCTTCATGTGGTTTAAACAAGTAACAACCCTGTGTCATTGTTTCAGCTCTTTTCTTTTTGATAGTACACGCAATGAGCACCAAAAATATCATGTCAGTATCCCTGTAATGTGCTCTATAGTATACTACAGTACGCTAATGACACCCCTCTGCAGCTGGGAGGTTCTCATGTATCTAATATATTGTATGTGAAGCACCATCTATGTTTCAACTCCTCACCCTCCTTTCTTTCTGTTTTTAGGCTTCTGAACCATCGGAACATTTCAACGGACAGGACTCCCACGCTGCCGCCCACGCTCAGAGCGGCAGTCACAGCCACAGCAGAGCGACTCATTCCCTCACCTACAGAAACCCCAGCTCCATCTCCTCCTCCACCCACCAGACACAGACCCAGGGCTTACCGCAGCATCAGCCCCGGGTTCAAGCACAGGCCTCAGATGGAGGCGTCCCCCCTGGTCTAGCCAGCACCCTGGAACACATAATAGGTCAACTGGATATTCTCACTCAGGTGAGCAGAATGTGTGTTAATCTTTCATGACAAACAGCATGCATTGTACTCTGGCTGTGCCACCAACGCACGCTGTTCAGAACAAAAGCTCCCTTTGCTTTTCAACCTGCCAGAGGCCAGAGATGATTTAAACAGCTCAGACACTGAAGTATTAAAAAAAGAACAACCTCCTGTGAGTTGTTTGTTACTGCATTACACACGTGCGCTTACTCTACACAGATGTGTGGTAGATAAAAGCACAGATGCCCTGACCTACAAATAATATTCTCCAGATGTGAGGGAACAGGCTTGTTTGGTACAGACTCCAGCAAAAATCACACCATCATGATCTTTATAAATATATTATATTTTTAAATTTAAAAATATATATTATTTTATTTTTTCGGTGAAAATGAAATGCAGAAATTACCGTTCTGACTACGATCGTCACTCAGTTCACTGAGTGTCGAGATAATGGCAATGAACATTTTTTTGCCATATTATTCAGCTCTGTTAACCTTGGTCACTGCTTCACTTCTGCACCACAAAGTAGATTCCACTCTGGAGAGAATGAGAAAAAGAATTCAAAACTAGAATCTGGATGAAATTATACTCACTCATAGATACTAACCACCTAAATAAACATGATTTTTTTCATCAAGATCTATGCATTATTCCTTGAGAAATGATGGAAATGTCCAAACACCCTATTTCGCAATGTTACAGAAGGAAATCTATCTATTAACCAAAAGTTAATGAGGCCTATTCTGGGCGTTAAGCATCCAACCAAGTGTCTTCAGTTTGGAGAGATAGTCCATTTCAGGCAATAACAGGAATAAATATTCATATATATATCATTTTTGTGCAGTTTTGGAGACATTTCATGTATTTAAAACATAGAGGAGAGGTCGGTTATTGTGCCGGGGTCACTTATGGTTTTAGGGGGAAAAGTTGGTAACAGTATTCTCCCCTGTCATGCAACACTGTGTAGACAAAGTTTTAATCCTTAAATTATTAATTATTTCAAATGTAAATGATACATTTTGGTTTTAAGTTACACAAATGTACCCATGTCAGAATAGCCATTACTGAAGTGATGAGGAAAAAGATCAATATAACCTGTGAGTACAGTACATACACACACACTCGCACCATGCTGGCTATGTTCGGTGTGGCTCTACTCTTGTGAGTGCTCCTGTGGTTGTTGAAGGCCAGACACAGTTTGAATTCAGAACGAATCAGAGCCTGCAAGACTAAAAATAGGCTCTTGAACAAAAACAGACAATAACAGCCATCAGATAAGACCAGAAGGTCTGCTTCTCATCAATTTATGTTAAGTTTTTTTATGCTGTGCAACTTTATTTAGCTTCATAGACGTGATACTGAGAGATTTTTGTGGAAAACTAGTTGTAGAATACAGTGATTGCACCTGTTGAGTTTGCAACTTGTATTCATCAGTGTTATATATTTTAAGTGTATAGAAAAGCTATACAAGTTTTTGTTGCCGTTTTCTTATTCTGCAGTGTTTGAGGCTGCATCTGACCAAACCTCACACCTATCTTGTTTATTTATGCTGCTACTTTTCTGTCTTTTCCTCTCAGTGTTGAGATGCTGTAAATGAACACTCTGCATATGATTAAAAGCCATAATCCCTTCAATTACATAGAAGGCTTTTGTTATGAATTATGTGCAGCTGTGGATGTCAGATATTGAAAAGAATCGCCAATTAGTTTTAAGCTCAGTGCATTCCTGATATAATGACATCAAGCTTTTATTTCTTATGCTGATCCAAGTGTGTCTACATGCTGGGGAGTAATTCATTTAAATTGTTGATTTACATTTTTACCATTATCCTATAATTGCTGCACATTTTCTCCTTAGTATTTTGTTTGAGCTGTTGAAAGAATCACCAAATAATGAATCACCAGAGGAGTGATGTTGCCCCAAAAACAGACTTTTATCACTGGATAAGGTTTCAAGTGCCAGAAAGAATAGTGAAGGATTTTGACACAATAGATTCACTTATGGTGAGAATCGAATTAAGGAAAATGAAAGGCGGGAGAAAAGATAGAAAAAAGAGCATCATAAAGAGACGAGAGTCAGGTGAAGAGGTAGAGGAGGAGAAACTGTTGGGAGGAGCTGAATGAGAGAGCACAGAGAGGTTATGTGTGTGTGTGTGTGTGTGTGTGTGTGTGTGTGTGTGTGTGTGTGTGTGTGTGTGTGTGTGTGTGTGTGTGTGTGTGTGTGTGTGTGTGGAGGGTTTTAGCCAGAGGTTGTGAGCGTGCCCTGAGGAAAACACATCATTCATATATGAGTGTTGGCGGCACTCTGCCTCACTCTCTCGTAGTAAGTGTAAATGCTTAATGGCCCTACAGAGATGCAGCAACACTTCTTGTGTGTGTTTCTGTCAAAGGTTTCTCTCTTGCTTCTTCTTCTTCTTCTTCTTCTTCTTCTTCTTCTTTACTCTTTCCTTCTTGCTTTCCCTTTCAAGCTGCAGTCCGGCATGTGGGAGCGTTTAATATATGCCCAGGGCAGCCAGGCAGCTAGCTAACCCCTACCAGGAGGGTGGTGCCAGCCTCTTTCTTGCAAGCCCGCTGTACCCCAACACTGTTACCAGATGGATCATCTGTGTTTAGTTTCATCCTTTGGCTCTTTTTTTTGTTTGGTTTAAATTCTTCAGTGATAGATATATGGATGGGTTTTGTAGAGCTGTCTTTATAGATTATATGAATGAACCTGACCCACATTCTTTATTTAAACTTTATTTATTAAAACCCAGCTGATACTGTACTGTCTAAACCACTAATTCAAAAACTAATTAAACTAAAAAAACATAAAAAGAATAAGTAAAGAAAATTTACCCATGACAGTCCTGCAAATGGCTTTACATTAATCTACTCATCATCAGGTGGCAGTAATGCACAAAGGCAGAGAAGAAGAAGACTGCAAGCGAGTGAACATGGATTTAAAAAATGAAGGTTTCAGGCCGAGTCGCCCCGTTGAGGTGAAGTCTCGCCACCGTGTTGTTACTATTGTAAGACTCATATCTGTGCAGGAGACCAGAGAAAAAAGGCATTTTCAAAAGTCTCTGCAGCTCTAAGTACTTCTGTAGCTCTTATCTGAATCTCTTTTAGTTTCTCTCCTGTGTCCCTGTACTGTCTGATATCTGCTTGATCTTAATGATTTCATCATATATGCTTTCAGCTGTGTCAGGAGTCGTGTTAAGTTGCTGCCGGTGAAAACCCAACATATACTGATTTTGCTGCTCCATAGTAAAAGCTTTTGAAAAACTAACTAACGGGGGACTTTGATTGTGAAGAATTTATAGGAAATTAAACATCTTTATCTTCACATTAGCAGAGCTTTGTTAACAGCTGTTCTTCGATAGTACTGGAGGGAGAAAGAGTATTTATGAGTGCTTTGTTGACCACTATTCAAGATAAGCAAGTCATCAGTTAAAGACACACCATCAAGCAGGAAACCCTGTTGTAGTGGAAATTAAAATGGTAAAGCCCCACTCGACATCATTAAATGTAAATAAAGAGCTCCTTTTAATTTCCTTCCTACACTAGGTGTTGAAACTGAAGAATCTGGGATTGGTGTGAGAATCCACACAGTGAATTTTACAAGTGGACCTGTGCAGAAGCCTGCATAAAAATCAATAAAAATGCTGCAAATAGCACAGTGGTACAGGCTTCGACAAGCTTTTTCACCCCTACAGATGTTAACACTGGCCGACAAGCGACCTGCACCTCACCTGCTTTTTTTATACACACACAAAAAAAACTCAACTGTTGTTTGAACAGTCTAGTTCAGTTAAGTTGCATTGTGTTGTAATTTTTATTCAATCACACTGCTGGAACTTAAAATAGGTATGCAGGACGGTCTGAGGCTCAAAAATGGCTCCACTATCGAACTATCACACTATGTTAATTCTCTAAAAACTTTATTTCTAAGTCAGTCTTGTGTGAGAGTTTATCTCCAAAAAAATTCACTGATTCTGTTTTATAGTGCAGGAAAAGGTGTGTGAAGTAATAGAAGTAATAATCTAACACTCTTCTTCTAATTTCTGTTCAACTTTCTCTAATATGGCGATTTAAATTACTGCCCCTCGTCCTCTGGAGATTAGGCTGACAAAGTTACATTATTTATTTCTGCACTATCTTCCCGCTCCTTCATAAGTCTTTTCCCCGGCATTATTTTTCACTGTTACTGCTCTTTGTAACTCTAATAGTCGAGGAGACTGGGAGGGAAGACGATGAATTATTCAGCATCAGACTGAAGCTTCCAAAGCCACAGTTTGCTGTGTTAGCTGCTTTTCACTTGTCTGCTCCTCCACCCTCCCCCAATCCTCAACCCCTGTATACCCCTTTCTGTTTCCTCTCCCTCTGTCTTATAATTCATCATGTACATGTTCTCTCACTACTCACACTTTCCTTTTCTTTTACACTCTGCCTCCTTATTATGAATAATCCTGAATGAAGAATTGATCTCTTTCTCTCTCCCGATTTCATTGACCAGTTCAATCGCAGTATCGCCTCCTCTTCCTCAAGTTTGCGTGAGAGGATTTGTGAACTTTTTCTTGGATGTCTCATAGGGGAAACTAAAACGTAACAGAAATTATTTTATCAACACTTGTTTCTTTGATTTCTTGTTCCTTTTTTCTGCTCTGTAATTCCCCCAAACTACCAGACCAATAAGCTAGAATTTTTTCAGCTTAACCTTCGTATGTGTCAGAACAGAGATTCATACATCACGACCTGTCCACTGACATTATATTCCTGTTAAAGCGGCTGTAATTTTAGCTGCCAGGAACATGAGGAGAAAGTGAAAGAAACATGTTACTGGATTTTACTCATAACGGTTCCTCAGAAAAGATTAAAATCAATTCTGTGAGTAAAGTTTAGGCTGTGGACTACATAACCGTTTATTTTCACCACAGTGAGATTTAAAGGAATTGAAAGCAATCTCTCATTTTTATGTTTATAGTAGTGCTCTGGGAGACTGCAAGCATGTGTCTTAAAATTGCTCCCGGGACTTCTTTTACGTTACCACAACTGTGAAATATGAAATCTTACAATAGATTAGAAAGCATCAAAACAGTAATGTCTTTCTATTTGATACAAACATGATGGTATTTATATTTTCCAGTCTGTTAACAACTTTGGAAAATCATATAAAAGAAAGGCTGGACTGGTATAAGCCAGTATTTGCTAATTGAGAATATATTATTGCTGCAAATATGATAAGTACCAAGAAATTGCTACAAAGAAAGGAAAGAAAACAAAGATACTGATTGTTTGATGTAGAGCTGAAACTATTTAAAAGTGTAAAACTTAGATTGTGATGATTTGCTGCTTTTCTCTGTTTTACGTGTATCATTGTTAACTGAATTATTGTTGAATTTTGGACTATTGCTCCAACAAAAAAAGACAAATCAAGTCATGACCTTGCACTGTGAAATGGTTGTGCGCATTTTTTATAATTCTATGACATTATAGACTGTATTATTAATCAATCAATCTTAAAAATATAGTTTGATGCTCTAGGTACCCCTCTGGCATCATTTCTTGAAGTGCTCTCCTGTGCAGTAGTGTAAAGAGTTTGAGTCAGGAGTAGGTTAGGGTGACTGGGTGAGTCATTTATAGGACGTTTCCTCGGGAGACTAGGGTTCACATCCTGTTTGTGACCGAGTGTCGAGAGTGATTTGTTTTGAATTTATGTACCATAGTAAGTAAAAATGCATAAATGACGTAACTGATGTCACGTATGTCAGATATGTTAACCCAAAGTTTGATCTTTTCCTAACCCTAACCAAGTAGTTGCCTAACCGTAAATAGTTTGTTTTTGGTTTTTTTGCCTAAACCTAACCAAACTGACCATTTGACAACATAAATAACATTGCACAAGTCATTATATGTCATACTATGCAAACTGTTTGTCTGCACGATGTATTTTGAAAGTCTAATCTGATGTTGTGTATGATGTATTGTTGCTAACGTGACCACGGAGCCTTTATTTTGAAAGTCTAAGCGGACACTGCATATAAATTACAGGTTAACTTGACCGCGGAGCCCTTCACGTCCAAAACTCTAGAGAGGTACGTAGGGTGTCGTGCTTTGAAGCTTAAGATCACTGACCATCTGCTGATTCAATGAGTTGGGAGTGAGTGTGTTGTGTAAACACTCAGCTGAGGCTTTTAACTAATGACTGTTTGGGTTTTTATTGGCTTCCTGCCAATACAATGGATTTTGATCTGGTTATGGATATAAACAGTGTTGGTTCTCCACACCTGCAGTTCATTAATATCGGTTCACTGACTTACTCACAATATCAGTCTATCAACTATTTTTTTTCTTCGTGATTTTATCAAATCACTGACACCAGTCTGTTATTTTATACTCTTCTTTTTATCCCTCACACGCACATCAGTCAACTTCTTTTAGAGAAAAGAAGTGACTTTGCCGCCTATCACCGGCACCGGTTTGCCTTTCTTTGACTTTCAGACTATTGTAGCGTGGGTCATACCAAAGCTATGAGAGTTTGTAACAGAGGCCAGTAATGCTCAGGGCGATGGAGAGTATAATGTGTTCTGGAGAGAAAAGAAAAACAGCTCACTCTATTTTTAGGAGCATAAAGATTTAGTTTCTACTCCAGATGAAAACTATATGCCCGTATAATGTTGCCGCTGCCTGGGGACACGTGCAGAATCACACACACAAACACTCATAGCTGGCTGGGCTGAGGACTGGGTAGCCATATCAGGTTGGTAAGATAAACAGGGTAGTATTGATCTAGAAAACGGAGACTGGAGCAGAGAGGGAGAGAAAGAGGAAATACAAGCCCTGTCTCTCCAATGATGCATAAAAAGCAGGAGCTGTTATCTGGTTTGATGACCCAAAAGAAAATACCACTCGCCCACACATTGTTGAACTCATTGGCATCTGTGTGTGCTGTGTGTGTATGAATATGAGATTATCTAAGAGATTTTTTAAATTCCTCGATGGATACATGTTTGATTATTCCTGCCTGGCTGTGTGTGTGTGTGTGTGTGTGTGTGTGTGTGTGTGTGTGTGTGTGTGTGTGTGTGTTTGTGTGGCACAGTGGGGTCAGCGCAGCCACTTAACAAACATCTGGATTGTTGGATGCAGCATGCAGAACGTGCTGCACATGGTGACTTGATACTTTTGGTTTGCAGCCATTTCTCTGATAACCTGAGTTTACATGATTTATTGGCAGTTATTAGACAGCCAAAGTGAAATTTGAACTCCCAGGTTGTGTTCAGGAGTAATGCTGCATTCAACTGTACTTGGCACAAAAAAAGAAAAGACCTCCGACATGGAAAAGTGCAATAAAACGGTCATTCAAGTTGGAAATCCCAGTCGGAAACAATCGCGCAGTGAACAGTTACCTTTTACCTTTTCACCGTTTTTTACTTGTGTGAGTGTTTTTGTTGTGAAACGTGTTGTGACAACAACTTTGTAGTTGCCATTTTCACTTTCATTTACGCTTGATAGAAGTCTCAGTACGAGCCCAGTCTTTCTTTCTCTTTTTAATGTGCTAATCTGATTCATCAGCTGCTGTAGTCCCAAAACTTGATATACTAACATACGTGTGCTGCTTACATCCATGTTTTGCCGAGCAGATGCCGACCAGACTCATTTAGATTGGAAGTCGGAATATCAACTTGGAAATATCGATTTACGACTTGCATTGGATTGCAGCCTTATAAAACCTTATTCATAATCCAGTTAAAACTTTATAATAACTTAAATAACTAAAAATCCAGCCTTGGATAAAGAGCCTTTCTCAACGTCAATGTGTCTAAATAAAACCAGTATATGATGTACTATCATACTTCTGTTTAATATTCCCGTTTTTTAGCAGCCTTTAAAGAACATAAGTCCAGGACCTTCTCGGGTTCAAACGTCACGTCTCGACAAAACATTCAAGTTTGTAAGAATCAAGGGGCTTTGGATAGCTCAGACGTGCCTTTTTCAGAGCAGGAAAGAGAGGTGTGAACGTGTAAAAAAGCAGCTAAAACAACTGGAAAACATACTTTTGAAGAGATTTTTGGTAAATCTAACAGATATGAATGCAGGTAGCTACGCTGCCACACTTTAGCTTTTTCCGTGCTCACAAAGTAATCGTTATTTATCGTAGAATACATTAATTAAAACCCAGGAAACAATTGTTTGTTCAGAAAGACTGATGACAGAAATGCTCAAGAAGAGATTGTATTGGGGGCAGGAGCTAGTAGATTGGAGGCTCGCCCGGATATGAAGTCTTGGCTTTGGCTCTGACACATCTATCAATCATCAGACAATAAGGGACAAGTAAATGCAAGGACTGTTTTTGCCATTGATGAATTTGGGCCACCAATCAAATCACACCTGCACTGTAAGTTTTAGGATAATTATATGAAATCTGATTATGCGTATAGTGGTTAGGATGTTAATTTTGTTAAGGAATTATGGCTAAAGCAAGAGTACATTTATAAGAGTATTGAGTATACGTCCTTGAATTTGTTTTCATTGTCTCTTGCTCTCAGTCTTTTCACATTAGACTAATACATTTGTGCAGTGAGTTTGCTATTCGCAGTATGCATGACAACATACACATTTAATTTGGTTTTCATCAAGCGATAGAATTTAATCTGTGGATGGAGAAAAATACTGAATGAGACAAATTTCTTTAATCAACTAATCAGGCATTGCCTCAACTCTTTAGAAATCCAATAACCAATTATCAGTTAATCACTTCTTTATTCAATGATAGTGTTACAAGCATTGCCCGGATTGTATCAAGCGACCATTAAATGTTCATGAAAAAAAGACATCCCTGGAACATAATGAAATAAGAGATAAGGAGAAGGTGTAAGTATGTAGAGCCTTCATTTGAGCTGCGTATCATAAAATGGTTTTGAGTTACCGACTGTAGAGTTTTAACCACTTTTGGGGTAAATTAAATAGGTTGGTTTGACATGCCTGTCTTTCTCTCCAGCGAATACGCAGCTGGGCATGTTTTGATAAATGACTAATCTCTGCGCTGCTCTCTAGCAATTTCAAAATTTCACTCGCTGGAACACAGAGGAACATGAAATTACAGGTCAAGACATGTTGACATATCTTTCACTCACTGGTCCAAATCTAGAGAGCCTCATCTGTCTGTGGATGACATGTTTACTGTATGATTGTTCCTGCCCTGAGCTGAATTTTTTGTTGCCAAGCAGTGCTTTCCAAAAACTGCTTCCTCACCGGGATTGTGTTTGTCACCAGGCAACCTGAGCCAAGTAAACAATTTGGAAAACCGTCGACACTTTTGTGTTTCCAGAAGAAGATTCATTGAAATTGCTGTCATGTTTATTTAAAAACACGTTTCCCTTGTTTCATCAGTTTTTTCCTCCTGCAGATTTATTCAGTGTGGATCATTCATGTTTTCTTTCCCAGTCACCTTGCTGATTCATGAAATAAATGAGAAAAAAAAATGTCAAAGACATACCGATCATCTTTTTAGTGAGCCAAGGCAAGTTTGTCTGTATAGCGCCTTTCAAACACAGAGGACATTTAACATGCTTTTCATATTGTAAAAGACAGAGACATTTTATATCATTAAATGGAGAATACAGTGAAATAAAATAAATAATATAAACAGTCAAATCATAGTAGATACTGAACAACTAACAGACTGGGGAAATAAAAGTGCAGTAGAGGAAATTTGAGGATATTTTTGAAAACTCTCACATTATCTTTACAAAATACCAATATAGTGACTTAAGATTATGTTTGAAGTGCCTTTTCCGGACATGAATCATCTACTTCTCACTCTGTCTCTGCCGCCTTAATGTGGCTGCTGAAGTTTAGATACAATAGAAAGTGGAACCTCCAGCTCCATCCTCAATAATCTGTTCAATCAGATGGCTACGCCCCTGAAATCACACCTGCAGGCTCCTCTGATAAAACACTCTCGGTTCACACGGTGCTCAAATGTACGGCCGCAAATATACAACAAATACTGCCACTGTTTGGAGGATGCTGAGAGGAAAAGTATGTCGCGCTGTGATCTCACTACCCACACATACCCATCCTGTTTCGGATAGCGACTTTCTTGTCTTCTCCGTGTGCGTAAGTGTGTTTATGCAACTGTGTGAGAGGGAGGACGAGTGAGTGCGTGCCAGACACAGAAACTCTGGTGTTTTCGGCTCAGGCAGCAGATCTCTATACGATAATCAGCTGGATTGTCTCGCACGCACCACATCTGTCTCAAACACACACAAACTGCCTCTTTCACACACACAAACACGGCCATTATATAGTCATTACTGTCAGGCTGATGCTGTACAGCCCTCTCTAACATGCTCTTTCTCTCTTATCCATCTCCTTCCTTCCCCTCTGTCTTTCTTTCTTTCTTTGTCCTGCTCCTCTCCTCCTCTCTCTGCCTCCATCCAGACGGTTTCGATCTTGGAGCAGCGGCTGACACTCACTGAGGACAAGCTCAAAGAGTGTTTGGAGAACCAGATGGAGATCGGAGTGCATCTCCAGAGACGAGAGGAGGCCTAAAGATGGCGGCATCAGAGAGAGGTTAAGCTGCGGTGCGATTGCAACGGGGTCACATCGACACCATTTACAGAAACACACACACACAGCGGTCTCTCGTTGCAACACATTCACACTTTCAGCAAAGATTTGGCGCAGACCGTTTTCCTGACAGGACTTTAAATGCACACGAGCCTCTCTGCTGCTGTACTGTGTCTGGTTATTTTACAAAGAGATATCAGAAGTGAAGGAATTGAATATTAGAGAAGTTGTTCCTCTACAACAGTGCTGAGAGCGCAGTCCCGTTTCTGCTGACGAAGGACCTGCTACTAGTCACTGTGTGTGTGTGTGTGTGTGTGTGTGTGTGTGTGTGTGTGTGTGTGTGTGTGTGTGTGTGTGTGTGTGTGTGTGTGTGTGTGTGTGTGCGCACAATGGCTGCAAAAGTGTAGACACATGCAAGAGACTTTAGTACTTGCCTATGCGCTGCACGTGTGGATGCTTTAACTCCATTTGTGTGTGCAGGCTCGAGCAAAATGGCGTCAGTAAAAGAGCTCTTCTCATTGAACTACAACCAGAATGTACAGACTGTTTTAGTTGCACTCAGGCCAGAACAGGAATGTCATCATTTTTAAACCGGAGAAAGAGAAACTAATTAAAACAGTTACTGCAGAGCCAATACAGTGCCTTTATTGTGTTTTAAATTTTGTTGTTTTTAAATAATAATTCTGGCGATATTCTGTATTTTTTGTTATTATCAACAGCCCCTGTGAAAAGAGAAAAAATCTAACTTTGTTTACTATAAAAACAAAAAGTTCCTTCATTACGTCAACCCCACAAACACCGTCTTGCCTCCAAAGTTCACCCAAAAATAAAAATTGTCATTATCTGCTCACCGTCGTGTCAGGTGAAGTTTTGTAGTCCACAAAACATTTCTGGAGCTTCACAGCAAAACAGCGTTGCAACATTCTCCAAAACAACTGAAGTAGATGGAGACTTGTTTTGAAAACATAAAATTGTTCCTTTCAGCTCGTCTGAGATCCCACACTAATTTGAAAAGATGGTGTTTACACCCTTGTGCACCCACTTGAGACGGGATGCACTGATGCCTTTAAGTTTTGCAGCTACACTGAAGATTAAACAGGGTGAAAATAACGTCTTTTCAAATCAGTTTCGGGATCTCAGGGCTTCCAGAGACTTTGATTAAACCAGACGCGCTGTATGGAGCCATTTTATTGTTTATTTTTTTTATTTTTTTAACAACGTACCATGTACCTCATGTTCCAATGCTGTTTTTCACTCTGAGGCTCCAGAAAAGTTTTATAGACGTCAAAACATTTACCGACTCATCACCAGCATGGGGGTGAGTAGATAACGACTGAGTTTTCATTTTCATTTTCATTTTGAGTGAGCTTCCCCTTTCAGCAGATTGAGTATCAACCATGACAACGGATCTGTTTACATTCAATCAGTCACTGAAAGCTTCCAAATCATTTTGTCAGAGCCACAGCAGCCCTCATGTTACCATACATGAATATGATTTCAGTGAGTTGATGTATCCAGATTTAATATTTTACAAAAAGAGAGCACTGGTATCCGATCATTACTCTACTGGCAGGATAGAAGTTCTGAAAGTTGTCTTCAGAAAGTGCATTATTTTCTTCTGTTTAAGTATTTTTTCCTGAAAATGACATTGCCGAACAATGTAAGAAACTTATTTGGCCTTTTTTTCACAGTAAAAATATTTGAGTCCAAATTTTATAGATCAAAGTTCATCAATGTGGATCTTCATGCAAAGTCAATACGCGACTTTGCTTTGCCACTGAATGCAAATGTTTCATTTCTCCCTTCGCTTGCGTAGAAAGTGAACAGAAGACGAATATTCACTTGTGTTGATGTCACGGATGTGTGACCACGCCCTAGAGAGACGGACACATTGTTGGTTTTGGTCTTCTCACTGGACTAATGATAAAAATGTTTTATTTTAATTTTAATTTTCAATTAGTGTGATGGTGCTCTGTTAGATTGTGAGTTGGATTTTCTACTCTGTATGTGAAGAACTGCTGATTGTTTCCTGTTCCGTCCTTTTGTACCATTTTTGTAATTTTATACATTGAAAGTAACTTATTGTGTGAACCTTCTTAATAAATGTTTTTCACTCTTTCAGTATCTCTGACTTGAAAGTAGCTGATAGAAGGAGTCCAGTCGCTCTTTCACAACACTGAGCTCTGTTTGTGTATAGAGTGAAAGAGAGTTTGTTTTCATAATCGTTGCCAAATCCATGATGTCACCGGTTACTTTTAAGGATCTGTTTCCTGCTCTGATTGGTCCTCCGAGGCCGAGCAGAGAAATCATGACTACTCCGTCTTTATTGTCCTCAGCAGAGACGTTAAGATCATGAGCCGTGAGCTGTGTCATCTATTGCTCGACGTGATACATTTTCAACCCTTTCTCTGCCAGATTTTAAGTGATGATTTATCACAAGCTAAATACGGCCGTCCAAAATCCTTATGTTTCCCCCCCTGAGTAATTACATAACCTGACCACTGATGGTGGATCAGTACTTTTTATTTTTAGAAGCTTTAATGAAAATGAGCCTGAGGCTACGCTCAGACGCACGCTGTGTTTTCTTGAGGAACGGATCCATCCGAGCTATAAAAGAACTATTCATTCATTTGACTTTTTTATGTAACGAACTGGTGATATGTTTACACACTAAGGTAATGTATCAGACTGAGTCCTATTGTGGGGCTCTCTCTCGGAGAACAGTGTGGCGTCATTAAGAGGGGAAAATATTAATGACTGTTTCTTTAAGACCCGGCTCTGCACTGATGGAAAAAGAAGAAAAACAAAACCGGAATTCTGGAGCTGTGCTGCCGGGCCCACTCTCTTCCTTCCTGTCTGGGGCCTGAGGACACACACATACACACACACACACACACACACACACACACACACACACACACACACACACACACACACACACACACTCACCATACACGCATACACACACAGGCACTCATGCCAGAGAAAACGGCTCCCTTTACTATGGGCCTCAACCAGACGGGCTGCCAGGAGCTGTAGTGGAGGAGAGGAGGGGCTGAAAGAGTGGGTTCAATAACTGCAAGTCTTGACTCTGTGTGTGTGTGTGTGTGTGTGTGTGTGTGTGTGTGTGTGTGTGTGTGTGTGTGTGTGCGTGTGCGTGTGTGTGTGTGTACTTATTTTGTGGGGACTAGATTTAGTTTTAAACCTTGAGTGAGGACATTTCTGCATTTTATAAGTTCAGCCAAAAATGACAATTCTGTTATTATTCACTCACCCCCATGCTGATGTCAAGTCAGCTGAAGTCCACAAAACATTTCTGAAGCTTGAAAGTCATAAACATAAAAAAACAACATAAAATGGCTTCATGCAGCTCATCCGGCGTAATCTAAGTCTCCGCTATTTAAACCCTCAACGCGCACTTCAGATGTGGTACACACTAATCAGTTTGGGATTGCGGTGCTTCCAGAGACTTACGGAGACTTGGATTTACTGCTTCCCTCTGATTTCTATCAGGTTTTTTACTGATATTTAGACAAAACACAGCATTTGAAGAAGTCATGTTGGACTCTGAGAGGATGTGATGATCATTTTTCAAGATTTTCTGCCATTTTACAGGCCAAAGCAAAATTGAGGAAGTAACTGGCAAATAAATCCTGACTGAAAATAATTTTTAGTTGTAGCGCTAGTTCAGTTTATAGGGCATTCTCAGCCCTCTCATTTGAATGAGGAAAGTTTGTTTTAAGCTGCAGGTGTGCCAACAAATTGGCATCAGACAAAAGGTTGAAGCAGCTGCGTTGGCCAATAAAATATAACATTATATAACTTTGAACAGCCCAGTTGCCAGGATAAAATATCAGCAGTTAACATTTCTTCAAACCACTGATAGGTTCACCTTTGTCACAGGCTACGTACAGTATTGACATTTCTACAAAACGTATCACATCTTCACATTATGTGTTTATGACCTGACTTTAATATCCAGATGTGGGAGGGGATGGTGGTGGAGTTAGAGGCCATTAGGCTGCCAAGCCAGTAACCGCAGTTCGAGACTGTGTTTCCACATTTGTAAGTGTTAAACCACTGGATATTTTTGGGAGACCTCGGGACAATTTCCAGCCATAATTGTCTTGACAAAAATAGATATTCTTGACGGGAAGTTGGGACATCTGCAGTTGTGTTTGTGGCGACAGTACCAAGTGTTTTTGACAAGACCTCAGGACATGTCCAGCTGTGATTGTTGCGACCAAAACACAGGCCTAAACATGAGCTTTGTGTGAAAAGCTCTTTTTGTGCCTAAACCTAACCAGAGCATAAGCACAGAGGCATAAAAAAGAAAATTAAACACAAAGTAAACGATTGGATTGACTTTGCAACACGAAAGCTGGACTTTCTACTTTTTACCAGCTGATCTTTGTGATGATTTTTGATGAGAGGTAAAATAATTGTCATTGTGATAACTTTTAAGTGTTACAAAATCACAGTCTCAGAGTTTTATAAACCTACAAGCTGATGGATCCGCCACTTAAACTGGACTTGAAATTTCATGTTTCACCGTTACCTGAAGCAGCACACCCCAACCAAAGCAGTGTGAGGGATTTAGTCGTGAGGGTTAACGTTAGAGGCTTCAGGGAATGTATTCTGTTCAAAGAGAGTCCTCACAAATATAGCTGTATAACTGTGTGTGTGTGTGTGTGTGTGTGTGTGTGTGTGTGTGTGTGTGTGTGTGTGTGTGTGTGTGTCTGTGTGTGTGTCTGTGTGTGTGTGTGTCTGTCTGTGTGTGCACATGAGAAAGAAAGAAAGGGAGAAAAAAGAAGTTGGAGAGCAACCCTCTGTAATATGTAGCCCATGTGTGGCCCACAAGTGTGTGTGTGTGTGTGTGTGTGTGTGTGGGAGGGGGTTGGTGATCCTTTGAGGAGAACATCTGGATATGTTTTTCCTGGTGTGCTGTGGTTGCTGCCACTGCTTGCCTGAGAGTGTGTCAGTGTGTGTTTTACTGGTTCAGTGTGTCAGGTTTTTGTTCTCTCTGCTCCTCTTGGCTCTTTGTTTTCTCGAACATTGTGTCGTATTAGAATGAAATCATACCTGGCTGCTCTCGCGGCCGCACTGCTGCGCCCTGATGCTGCAGGTGGAGGCTGCTCTGCCATACATAGTTTCACTGCGGGATGAAAAAATAGTCGGTTTTCCCAAAAGCATGTGCTGCCAGCGTGTATTCTTAGAACTGCATGTTGCACTAGTCTCTATTTTGTCTTTGGTGATCATCTGAAATGATGGCTGTAACAGTGCGGTGGTCACCGCTCGATGAGCTGAGGGGGAACTGGACGTTTTGTGGTTCCAGGAAAGAAATGAGAGGCGTTCTGAGGAAACAAAATACACTGAACAGTTTTGAGGAACCACAGTAGAAAAAACATATAATAACCATGTAAGAGTTTCCAGTGAGTCACAGCAGAGCAGGTGCACTATAAGTTTTTACAAGCCCAAAGGGACTGAGCCATATACACAGGGAAGACAAAATAATGTAATAACACCTAATGTAGAAATAATTACTTCAGGTTTTCCCAAAGTTACAAACGATTCAAATATAGCTACAAAAGTGACTCATAATACTGTGAATGTTGGAAAAGATCTGATCAGCAGATAAAGTATGAGTTTTCAAATCAACGTGAGCTGACAAATAAAGCCTCAAAGAACGTGAGATACGTTGCAACTTTATGTTTCTTTAGATTCAATCTTCAGTGCTTCTCCTGTGACAACACTGTGCTTCTGCTGTGGTTACATTCAGGCACAAACACCACTCGGTTGAAGTTGGGAAAACATCACGTTTTGGCTTAAAATACCTGTTTCGGTCACCACAAACACAGCTGCCGATGCACCGAGGTCTCATTAAAAACACCAGCTTTTGTCGTCACAGACACAAGAGGACAGATTGCCCAACTTCCCGTCAAAAATGTCTATTTTTTGTCGCCATAAGCACAGCTGGAGTTCATCTCCTTAAAAGTATCCAGTGGGGTCAAGCTTACACATGTTGAAACACAGTCTCCGGTAACAGATCAGGTCAGAAACATTTAATATGAATATGATACGACACGTTTTGTTCAAATACCAATATGATACGTAGCCTATGACGCGTACAAATACAAACTGCCAACATTTTATCGTGGCGACTGGGCTGAGAAAGCTTTAACCATCTGGGGAAAAGATTCACACTGAATAACTGCGGCTGTTCTTTAGGCCAGTGGTTCCTGACCTGTTTTACACCACAGAAATAATTAATTTGCTCTGTATTTAATGGAGGGAACTCACCAAAGTAAAAATATATAGACAGCCTTTTAGAAACATTCATCTAGTGTCCTCTTGTAGATTGCACATGCTGAATACCTTAAGGGCAGGTTATCTAGTGCACTGATAAGAGTTCACAACCTGATAACCTGAGTCATGAGGAAAAATACAGCACGGGTCAACCAGGTTCAAGGGTGTTGCCTCAAAAATAGCCTTTAGTTGCTTATAAAGTTTACAAAAACTGAATAAGTATTCAGCTTTTTTGACAAATGAAATGGTATCCTCCTGCCGAGGTGTCCCTGAACTTGAAGAAGCATCAGGATCTGGATAGTTTGTCTTCTACAACTCGTATGTGGCCTCAGTAAAACAGACAGATGTGTGGAGAGAAAAAATAAGAGTAAAATCTTGCTGGGTAAAGCTTCTCTGACTTGAAAACGTCACATTAACGATGTAAAACAGTCACATATATGGGTGTTGAAGTTTATAGAAAGTCTGAACAGTAGTTTTGTCACGTATAAAAGAAGAGAAACTTGTTTGAGCCTCAATCCTGCCATGTCTTCTCTGACCACTGCTGGATTTGGCAGAAGTCCCCAGTGCCTCATTTCCTGCTTCACCCCTCCTCCCCTCTTTCTCCCCCCTCATCGCCTCCTACTCCTTCCCCCTCTTGAGACTGAGCCGTGCTTGTCGGCAGTCGCTGAGGTTTGGCGCTCTGCTCCTCCAGCCCACGCTTCGGCTCCTGCTCCAAAACCATCTTTTTTTTTCCCCCCATTCGATCGCGATGGGAGTGAATGGACGCAGGGAGTGAGGTCTAATTTTTATTTTTTTTTTCTCCTGTTGTAAGACGATACAGAAAAAAAAAGGTTTTTAATCTTGTTGACCAACTAGCCTGTTATGGCAATCTGAAAAAAGAGCTGCAGTTCCTTGAAAAAGCAATTTCTGCTGCCCTCTTATCAGCAGTCTACATCTGGAGTGGACTTAACTTTGTTCACATCTGCTGCTCAGCAAACATTTCAATCCTATGTATAATTTACTAAATATACAGCTGGTACCTCTTCATCTCCGAGAAGTCCTACCAGTAGACTGCGAACCTACAGTGTGTGTGTTGTGTAACCTAAACGCTCCGATGTCGGCTCTAAATCACACAAACAAAACCAGCTCACACACGCTCCAAGGTGTGCTGAGAGTTTAAAGTTGATGACCTACTTTACGACGGGCCAACCTATAAAACAAACCTGGTGATAACTCAGAGAACACACGCCCCCTTTTCAGAGCCTCACCTCACCTTAACTTCACCCGCCTCGCTAAAGGTCGACCGCTCACACACACACACACACACACACACACACACAGCATAGCATTTGTTACAGCTTATGTAACTTTACTGGGTAATACTTGTTTGCAGGTTAGGCTTGCATTCAAAAATCAAAACAATGTTAGTGTGGAGACGTTATTTCAATCTTTTTCAATCCAAACACTCCCAAAGATAATTTCCATGTAAATTATAATGACGTAAAACTAGTGTTGTAGTCAAGACCGCACCAACCGAGACCAAGACATTACCGAGACCAGAGAGTACCGAGACCGAGACAAGGCCAAGACATTTGGAGGTCGAGACCGAGACAAGGCCAAGACCAAGACCATATATATCAAAGGAAAATCATAGCAAAACATCAAAATGTGAGTTTTCTTTTTATTTAAGTTTGCTTTTAAATAAATGCGACAACAAAAACAATCTTTGCTCTGTCGCTTTCAAAGCAGCACAATGAATGAAGCACATCTCAAATCTTAGCAAACTTGTCGTGTTTCACTTCTTGAAAAAGTTCCTCATATTATCAAAACTGAATTGACCTGACAAGTCACAATAAACCTTTCATTTCAGAGAGAAAGAATGAAAAAAGTCTCCTGTCTCCGTACTCTGTGTGCAGGGGGGCGTGTCAGTCACTCTCACACTGACACCGGGCAGGTAGCATCTGCAGCTGGGGGAAATCTTTACACTACCTATGATTTGAAGTTATAAGCTGTTTTTGAGAGGGTCCTTTTTCACTCTTGTCAGTAAGGCATGGACAAAAAGCCTATCAGCGGTGGTCTTGACCGGTCTTGTTCAAAAATCCCGAGTCCGCCCAGTCCGATACCGAGACAACCCCGAGTAAAAATGCCCTCGATTCCATGACAAGACCAAGAACCTCAAAAAATGGTCTTGAGACCGATCTCGGGTACTACAACACTACATAAAACCCAAAAATGTCTATTTCTCATATTCGGAACTGGAACAACTTCTTTTTTCTTGAGTAATCGACAGTTTCATAAAAAGTACCCAAAAGTCATACTTGAGTAATTGTAAAGATATCATGATAAATTATTATTTTGGTAAAAGTGAAACTCACTCATATGAATAATACTTGAGTAAAAGTGTTTAAGTATCAAAGTACAAAAAATACAAGTTAAAGTACATTATACATATATTAAAGGTGCACTATGTTGTCTCGGGGAAGAAAATTTAATCAGAAGAATCAGATCTTCATTGACTGATTTGTTATGACTAAACAAACCAAATAAACAATCTGTCTTTGTTTTCATGTCTGAACAAACTGAATAAACAAACTGGCCTAAAAGGACAACACAATTTCAAACTTTGGCGGACCCTGCCAACTTTCTAGCTTCACACAGTGTTCTGGGGACCATATTTCCCTCTGAGGACAGCTTGTTTATTCAGTTATGAAAAAATAAACATTTCTGAGTTTGTTTTATTACGTCATTAATATTGTAAATATTACAATTCTGAGTTTGAATTTATTTTACATGTACATGAATACTGTATACTATGGGTTGACTTGTAACTGATTGTTAAAGTTGTTTGATTGTTTTTAGCTACTAATTATAGCACCAAACCAGAACATGAGAAAGATTAAGAGTTAATGACTCATTAAGTGTCATTAAGTTATTTAGGTCAGTGTCACTGCTGTAGAGGTCTCTGTTATGACAACTTGACATTAGCCAAGAGGACGTTACATAAGCGTGGCAGGCCTCAGATGTAGTGTTAATATACTGCCCAGTGATCTTCTGACAGCGTCAGGAAAAAAATTATTTGACCTCAAGTGACATTTATTACTGCACATGGCCACATAGTAAAGTGATTGCAGGTCTACCTGACCTGAAAGAGGGAACCAAGTTTCAAATCATCTCAAACAGAAACACTAGAAGTGTCAGTATAAAGTGTTTGATTGCAAATATACTGTATGTTGTATGAGTTTATATTGTTGGTCGTATCATCAATACAAGTTTTTGTGACGTCTTTTTTACGTCTTAAGAACTTTTGTGGTTCGTAATAAAGAGTTTTATTAGACGTTTGTAACTGAAGTTGAACTTTGAAAAGACGTCTGTAAAAGGACGTCACTAAAACTTTCATTCTGGCTCTTCATCGGACGTCCTTTCAACGACTTTTCACTGTTTTGGATACGTGTTACGTCACAAAAGCAGAATAGTTGACAATGAATATAATTAAAGTGACATTATTCACTTCATTCATAAACATTTAATTCACATTCAGGCTGCTTCATACACCATAAGACTCCGAGACGTCTCGCAGTATATATCAGCTTCTGTGGCCTGTTAAGTAATAACATGTTCCACAGTGTCTGTCACTGTGTACTGTAGCTTTATTATTATGGACAGTGTGCCAGCTCACATCCAAACTGATTCACAAACTGATTTTTCACACCCACATATGGCAATTATATCCCTGATTCTTGGCATTCAGATCCTCCTTTTATTTATGTAACCGCAGCAGTTATGAGGTCGCTTGTATATATTTTAAAATGGATGTTGATATTAATGTGAGTCAGCTCCTGCCCGTCTGAAAGCGAGGAGGAAAGTGAAACTCTTCATGAGACAGAGCAGATCGTTAGAGGCTTATTTGGCCACCTTTGACCATCTGTCTTTATGGCCCTGCTTCTCAGCTGTCATAGTAATATAATGGGGTGAGGCTGAAGGTGTGTGTGTGTGTGTGTGTGTGTGTAGAGGGACTGCGTTAACACACTATGAGTCACCTCTGTGTTTTACAATCTTGCCTACGTAGGAACAGTGTGTTTGCTCTGCAGGTTCATTAGATACAGTAGGTGGGGTGAGGATTACAGGTGGTTTGAAAAAGAATTATCAAATGTTCAAATATCAAGTCAAAACTAAATAAACGTTGCTCTTGTGATTTATTAAATACTCATTCAAACTGGGAAAAAAAAACAGTAAATGTGTTTTCTGGATCTGCTCCAAACTAAAACAGCCGCAGAGTGATTCTGAGGACAGGTTTGGTGACTCATTTTGAGGGTGTATTTTACTGTTAACTCTTTGGTGCACGGTGTGTCTACCTTTTCCATTCAGGTTGGCGGACTTGGAGTTTCCTAGGCAGCTGAATGGTTATGGAGCATTAGAAATAAGTCTCTTGAAAATGATCTTTATATACAAATCATTTGCATCAGCAAAAAGGCTGACTAAGGCAACTAAAAGCATTTGGTTATGGTTATGGAAATATTGTGGGTTTGGTAAAATACTGTTACCAGAATGGCACTCAGTAGAGCACATACCTCCGCCTAGGCCCAACATCCCCTTTAATTCAGTCAAGATTAATCCATTATCAAACTCAACCGCCCTGTATCACTTTAAATCTCTAACTGACATGACTGCTTAACCATAATTTACGCTGTTCATCAAATTGTCAGCCATCTAAATAAGCCTGATTTTTTTCATCCAGATTCATGCATTATATTCCCTGAGAAATTAACGTCCCTTTTTCCAGATCGGCACCAAAAGTTAAAGGGGTCTATTGTGGGCCGAGACTCATCCTCCATTCAGATTTCATGGAAATCTGTCCATTAGTTTTTGTGTTATCCTGCTGACAAACCAACCAACAAGCAAACAAATGGACACAGATGCTCTTTGAGGTTGTGTGTTGGCACAATGGTGCTTTGACTTAAGCGCTAACATCAGCATGCTAACATGCCGATATCAAGCAGGTATTATGTTTACAACCAGTATGTTCACCTCTTAGTTTAATATGTCGAAGCAGAGGAACTTTTCCTAGTGTTTCCTTGTGGTATTACCTTTGGCTGCCTTTACCTTATGGCTGCCGTGAATAGCCTGGCTACTATAATAAGCCAAAAACAACTGGGGAAACATCACAATACGTCAGAGAGTGAGGAAGGAGGTCGGCGAACGTGACTTAACATGGATAAAACTTAGAAACTTTACCACGTCTGTGAATATTTCTGCGTGAGTCCCGCCATTGAGATTTTTCAAGAGCAACTGTGGGCGTTTCACAATGCAGACGACAACTCTCATGATCCCACCCTACTTCACAACATCATCTTCACACACTGTGGGTTTATTTTGAGACGTGTTTGTATGAACGAGTTTGTTTTAGGTACACTGAGGGATCAAGGATGTCACCTTTCCTTGACAGCCAAAAAAACATTGCCAGGAATTACACTTTGCTTCTAAACATATCAATTTGCAAAATTTGTTTTGCTTGGTGTTGTGATGAATCAGGACAAAGTGCTGGAGGTGAAGGATGGCAAAACTCTCCAAAGCATAAAAGTTTTATGTTATTGTTTTTTTTCCATCATGATTACTGCTGGGGATTCAATTTGTATGAACAGATTGCCATTGTTGTCACTCAGACAGCTCCTCTTTAAAGACGCTCTCCTTTATCCGCCTCTCAAGATGGTTGTCTCCATCTCACTCCCTCTCCTTTTCTTTGTGTTGTGTCAGTCTCCCTATCTCCCTCTGTCTTCCAGTTTAGTCTTTAATAATGAATTCAACTGAGGGACTGCTCACAGTTCACAGCGTAAGCACGTGTTCACTGCTCTTCAATAGACACTCACACAGCAGCACTTGGACTATCTCTTGGACTCCTGAAAAATTCATAGACGTCGGTGCTCACACGCTTCAACTGAAAACATCAGCATTCACACTGGCCTCCTTTTTACTCCCGTGGACACCGAAGCACTCCACCAGTTCATCTGACAGTCTCATCCCAGATGTTGGAGGCAGATACATTTCAGAAAGCTTTCAAGTGTTGTATTACATTTGTTGAAGGTCAAATGCACATAAGCTGTCTCTGGTTGTTGGAGGCAGAAAGCTGCGTGTACATGTGCTTTGTCAAATTTCCTCCTAGGCTTTGATAACGAGCCAAATTTCAATTATGCTTCAAAATTCATGGGCTGCGATGATTATTTTCATTGTCATTTTTTTCTTTGTCTGATCTGTTAATTGTTTTGTCTATTAAATGTCAGAGAGCCATTAAAAAAAACATATACAAGTTCAAATAGCCCAAGGTAATGTTGTCGCCTTTGGTCCGAGCAACTGTCCAAAAAACAAATATCTTCAACATACACTTGTGTGAAAGGAGACGATCCATTTCATTTTTGGCCCTGAAGGGATAAAGTTTGGGTACATCTGTCTTTATGAATCCACAAATCTGCAAATATAGCCTGCACAGATGTAGCATGTGCATTCTAGATTTGATTTTAGGATTAAAAGTCACTTTTAAGGCACGTGACGGACTGCCTCTTAGTTACATTTCTGACTCGCTCACCCCACACATGTCTGGGTTCAACCACAGATACTCTGGTTTTGTGAAGCATATTGTTAATTGTTTGTGAAAGATAAAGTTTGCTGGAAATGCACCTAACCCACAGTTGCTGGATAGTAAGGGAATAAGACCAAACCATTGTTAGAGGCAGAAGAGCATCTGTGAACTTTTTTTAAAGTGCTGACATTCAGTTAAGTACTTATTTTGTACTATAACACAGTAGCCTTGAAGCATATAGTGCCTCTGTTAAGCTTGTAATTTTGTATTTAGATAGTATGAAAGATTTTAAAAAGTGCTGTTAAATCAGTCACCAGCAGACCAAAGCATACCACTCTCTGTACCTGCATGTGTTAGTGATTAATGAACAGATACAAATCACAGAGCAGCTGAACAGAGACGGACAGAAAGCCTTGATACATTTTCCAGGCCTGTTTTTTATGTGTTGGCGACCTGCGTGTTTGGGGGCAAAGGAAACACCAGAGGAAATGCCAGCGTTAGCGTGGGAGAGGGGTGGCCACCTCACTCCATCACTGAGGTGAGTGGGTTTAAACCGCAGTCTGCCTTAAAGAGACCTCAGACGAAAACATGAATCAGAGCGGCGTGCCAGGTTGGTATTTTCCTAGTTTTCTTTACGAGGAGAGGGGAAGAATTTACATCATCGTCACGATGTATATGCAGCACATTTGGATAAAAATAATCCTCATAATAACAGACAGGGCGAGAGATAAAAGTTATTTTATTCATAACACAGTTAATTCAGAACCAAAGTAGGACATATCCTGCCGAACGAGCAGGTACAGTTCAGTCTTGTTAACATGAAGTTTAAATCTCTACAGAAGCCTGAATCAAGAACATTTTAATCTGTGAAAAAAATGTTTTGGAGCTGTTCCACTGACAATGAATGGGAGACTTTTTCTCAATACTGGATACAACCCAGGGTGATTTTCCAGGGATATGGGCCGATTTTCTGCTTCAGAAATTATCAGTTTAATACTGTTCACGGGTAAGAAAGCCCAGACGAGTCCACAGAGGTCAGATTCATTTCCCATTCACTGTCGGAAGTCCACTTTTTTCCCTCGCAGATATTCATGACAGTGGCAGTAACATGTAGATTCTCCTGTTTTGTTATGTTTTTTGTTTGTTTTTTTATAATATTGCATTATAACAATACAGCGATCACACCATATCTTAATAATTTTTCAAATAGAAGATCAAATTATTTTTGGCCTTTTTTCTGAAGCGGCATCTCAAGATTCAAGCTTGGATGGTTCTGACTTCACTGTTTATCTGACATCTGAGGACTGCCGGTGTGAGGAGACACACTCTCGAATTCCTTGGTGTGCTACTGACAAGAGCACGTCATGGCGAGGTACAGCCTACGAGCATCAGTAAAAAACTGTTTTCCCTTTTAAACAAGTATTTAAGTCATCTTTTGTCATTTGGGAGGACCAGTCATGCTGTAAGTGGCAGCTAGCAAGCTAAGTTAACTAGCTTCCAATCTCAACTTGGACTGTGCATGAATTCACTAGTTTACTGATTCCCTCCTAACTATATAACAGACAATCAGTAATTTACTCAATAGTGAGCAGTCAATGGAAATATCAGATGCTTTTTCAAAATGTGTAGGCGCGACACCACTGAATATTTTTAAGGTGACTTAAGGAAAATTTCTCACCATGTTTCTGGCAACAAACTGGATAATTTTGCAGCCCAATCACCAGCATATAATGTTAGCAGTTAATGTTTTCTGCAAACGACAGATACATCCGAGATATTTGTACCGGATGTGGCATTTCACGTTCACATTATATGCTTATTAGCAAACTTTCACATCAGGAGGCAGTGGGGAAGGCGGTGCCATTATAACAAGCCAAAATGGGCATACCACAGTTTGAGTATGCGGGAACATTTCCAGACATTTTTATTGCGACCAAAACCGGCTATTTCTCATGGGAAGTCAGACCATCTCCAGGCATTTTCATTGTGACCAAAACAGGTATTTTAAGCCAAACCATGATGTTTTCCTAACCCTAACCAAGTAAGCAGAGCGTTAGCACAGGGTTATTACAAGAGTGAAATACCGGACCGTAACCACCGAAAGAAGCATAAAGTTGCAACATAAAGAGATGTAAAGTTTCTACAAATCCCTGGTTTTCAGAAACATACATTGCCAACATTTATTCTGGCATTTGGATAAGGTCCAGCTAGCATTAGCAGCTACAATTGCTACCCTCCAACAGGTTATCTTCCTGTTTGTAGTCGGAACTCAAGTGATGCACCTTTAACCAGCTTTTTTTTCTGCCTGCGCACAAAAACAATGCCTATATTGTCAGGCAGCACCAATAATTCACGCCCCCCTAGGAGAACTCTAATTTAGCTATCACATTTTTGACTGAATAAGTACACAATTTAAAACAAACACAAAGGATTTTTTAAAATGAATGATTTGAGACAAGGCAAATTTATTCATGCACCACATTTCATACCTAAAGGGAACCCAAGGCTCGTTATAAATTAGAGAAGAAATCAATTATAAAGGCAATAAAAGCAGGCACAGAAATGCATATGGGGGGAAAAAACAAACAATAAAAGTAAACAGCAGAAGCAGAAAAGATTCAGAAGATCCGACAGCCTGAGAAAATGTAAGTGATGTGTGAGAAGTTTCTCAGGGACGATTTTACTTCAGGGTGTAGAAATGTGCAGCCACTTCTTCTCCAGGGACAAAAAACTGCTCCTCCTCTGTTTTGTTTCTGTAAATCCCAGCTGAGACAACAACTCACCTCCACAAAACATCCTTCACATAATAAGACGTAGCGTCCATGGTATGTGGCTTTTCATTCAGAGAATCAACACTTCATTCAGGCGTGGGAGCTCAGCTCCGGCTTTGGATTTTTACAAATGGGACTTTGGGACTGTGCGCTCATCTCGACGCCGTTGCCTCAGAAAATGATGTTACCATCCTGGAGTGTAGATTTAAGATGGAAATAAGGGCTCTTCCATCAGAGGGAGGGTTTTTTTTCCATCATTCAAGAGTGGCTCTCTGTGTCAACAGCGACTAGATTGATATTGCATATATTGCTCTTTCTGTTTGAATAAGTCATACAGTATCATGGTCATATATTGGCATGTGGCTGTTCATTTTCTGTTTCCATATGAGAGTGACAAAGCTTAAAACCTTAAAGTGCAGCGGTGTATGGAGGAGGGTAATTCTCTGAAAACTTGACGGTGTTGACACAGACCAGAGGTATTGTGAAACAGGAAGATGTGTGTACATAGAAAGTCATGCAGCTCTTGTACTCCTTTCCAAAATGTCAGATTCAATGGTTCATGGTTGAATCCAACATTCATGAAGAAAAAGTTAAAGTCAAAGACTCTGAAAACATCTCAATCGATCTCTATCGTCGAGGTGATGACCCCACACGAGTTAGCTTTCATTATTTCAATTGAGAGATTTGTTCTTTGTTCTGGTTCGAAGTGGGCCGGAGGCAGTCGGGAATAGGTGATGTCATCCACTTCTGAGTACCAATCTGGACATAATGTGAATAAAAATCCTTTTATGGGGTTGTTTGCTTTGTTTGTGCTGTCAAACAAATCTGATCAAACCACACCCAAACAGTCCTAATGAAGAAGATTAGCTGTGATTTGACGTGTTAAGCCTTCAATAAATAAAGAATGTTTTTTTCCTGACTTGATTTTCCTCATACGATTGTTGAGAGGCCATCTCGAAAAACCAGTTATTACTCCCTGTATTAAATATTTTGAGCAAATGGGAGGATTTATATATATTTGTGAAACTCAACCAGAGCCTAGAAAATGTGTTTTTTATCTGTGTGATGTCATCCCAATATAAACTCTATGGGCATATCAATCCCAGCACATCCTCGTACCTTAACGACTGAATAGGTCGATTGGAAATGACCCCTGAATACTTCTCGTAGGCAGCTGGACTTTCAGTTTCAGTTTCTTGAAGATGTTTCACCTCTCACCCAAGAGGCTTCTTCAGTCCTAACTAACTGGACTCCTGAATACAGGATATTACTCATCACATGGTTTACGCTGCGAAACAGTTGCAGTTTTTTTAGGTCTAGGCAATAAACTGCCTGGTTAGGTTCAGGAAAAGCTCATGGTTTGGGTTAAAATAGGTGCGTTAGTTAAGTATAAATTACTTAATGTACATGACGTAAGTTAAAGCTCCTGTTGGTGAGATAGTTGATTTTTGAATCTCATTCCCAAATCGTCAAATACTGATGTTTTCGGATGGTGGCCGACCCAACCTACAATCCCAAAGTGTCAGTATTTGATGACTTCAGCAACACAAAGCGTCCGTGTTACTGTCTTACTGACAGCAGCTTTAAATAACTCACCACTGACTTTTGGTTACACACGTGATACAATCAGCAGTCTGGTTGAAACTCTTGTGTTTGTTCGAGCCATCTGTCCACCCCATCCCCTCCATCTGTGGACTGTGTCGCTCTTTATAACACCTCACCTGACTTCCTCCTTTCCTCCCATCATAGTAACTACGACCACTAGAGGTCACTGCCAAACATTAAAAGTAAATATGGGACGTACTAAGCTGCCTGCACAGATGACTACATGGTGGTTTTTCTGATGAGGATGGGCTGTTCAAGTAACAGCAAACATCATCATTTATTCACACAGCTTCCTCTGGAGCCACAAAAGACTTTATGCAATTTCACATCTGCAGTGGTACTCCCCACAACCTGTAAACAGATTTTGATATGTAAAACTGGCGAAGTTAACCTGTAAGTGTGTTATTTGACATGAGAGACATGGTGAAACTTGTGGCTATCAATCAAAAATAGGTCATACTGTGAGCCACATCCGCAAAACAGGAGACAGTGTAGAAACGACTCACATTTACAAATCAGCCGATGGTAGTTAAAGCATGACGTGATGCAAAATACACAGCGAGCTAGCGTGCGGCTAATTCTACTGATGATGGTATGTATGAGGATGTTTTGTTTACTACTGGAGAGCAACTTGTAGACAAACACACACAGAGTGACTACACACTCTCTAAGAGAGCCTGTTGTTGTCCGTGAAGGGAGTGGAAACACAAGAGCCCTAAAGTTTGTGCGAGTGTGTGTCTGTTTGTGTACTTGTGCGTATGCATGCATGTATGTGTCTGTGTTTTGTTAGTGAGTGTGTGTGTGTCTGTGTGTAAGTCACTGGCGGGGATAAAGAGCCATTGTCTGCAGCTGGTGCATCCCCCACTCCTCCTCTCTGCAGCTGTGAGGAAATCAAACGCTCCTCTTTTCCCCCTCTCTGCTTCTGTCACAACCTGCTGATGCCTTATTAGGTCATTCATGGTGAAACGTAGTGATGACCCAGTGATGGTTTGTGTAGTGGAGCAGGTACACCAGCACCATTCAGCTATTATAAAAGGGAAAAAAAATGCACGTAACATCAACATTAGGAGGAAAAACAAACTTTATTGATACAGAAACTTTTTAAACAGTTATAAAGTGCTTCATGTGGGAGACTCAAGATAAAAACTACTCAGCAGCACAGCAGAAACATTTGGTAAATTACAACACTGAGAACAAAAATGAATAAAAAGTCAGACAATGAATTATGATTTTAAAAAATGAACCTGTTCAAATCAATGACAGGGAACAGTTTTTACTTTTCAACTTAACAGAAAGGTGAAGATTGTTATCTGTTATATCATTTATTAAAAGCTAATCAAGACATGCTTAAACATTAATAATTTCAGCTGTACCAAGCCTTGGACAGAAGGTGGCCTAACTAAGTCTGATGTCGTCTTATCAAACATTTGTCTTGCTAAACAGTCAGTGTCGACATTAATTGTTAGTTCCAGCTGTGATGAGGGAATCATTTTGTAGTGCTTGCATCAACAGAAAGTGCCAACAAAGAGCTGAATGCTGCCTGGGGAGGAAACACATTTTCTATCTGCGTGTTATTTCTTTTGCTCCATGTGCACTTTGTTGATATGTGAGCATCAGAGGCTTCAAAAAAATCTTTCATTTTGAGCAAGCAAGGTGCTTTACTAAGAAAACCTCTATTGCTTTTTGAATTTCACATGGATACAGTGCATCACATTTTTGTCTTTTCCTGAAATGTACAATTCTAATTATTTTATGATTTCCTTTCAAACAGCTCGGATTTTGAAACAAAGTTTGGTTAAAATCTACAAAACTTTTTATTAACACACAATGTGCTGCAGCAGCCGTGTCACATTTTGAAAATGGGTCAAGAAGACTGAAACGATTTTGTCACTTGATGAGTGTAGTTAGCAGCCAAGAGCCAATTTTCAGATAAGAACATGTCCAGTAATTGAAGCTAATGTGTGGAGGTGTGGGTGAGTGAATGAAGCGAGTGTTACACTAATGGTGATTGAGTATAAGTGTGAAGAAGATCAGTGGAAAATGAACCATTTCTTGTGCACGAGGACCATAATAATACAGAGTTACACATCTGTCCTCTTGTAAGTCGTTACAACACAGCCAATTCAGGAATAAACACTCAGAGTCACATTGGATTCAACTCTGATTCTGAGCCGTTTACCAACGAGCTCAGAGATCACTCTTAAACTTCAGGGATTAAACAGTGGATTTGTCTTCGCTCCTGTATATCAACCTGACTGCAGCAGTGATCCACGGACGGAAGTCTTTCTTTGATTGCTCCATCGTCAAGCGTTCATCTTCTGTAATGTTGACTGCTGGCTGGTGCTGGAGGAGAAATGTACTTTACTACATGAACGTCACATTACAGACAGGAGCGGGGGAAAGAAGTTAAAGAACTAGAGTCTCTGGTGAGTGCTGAGTTCAGTGATTGACCTGAAGGCAAACACAGGTACACACCCTCTGTGTGTCCTTGTTTGCTATCTTACGGCTATTGTACAGCAAAGTGATCTGGCTGTTTAAGGCAGTAAAACACTCCTGCAAACACACCATTAGACAAACTGATGAAAATCACTTTGACGTGACATATGCACAAATGTTGCTGGACAACTATTCACGTCACATGACTCCCTTGCTCAATCTGTGTGGTAAGTTATAGCGATGGGACCATATAACGCCGTTACCTTTAGTAAACTTGTGGATTCCTCTGGTTCTGAACATTGTCAGAAACAATTGTGATAATGTAAGTACACAACTCAACAAAATACATAACAAAGTGTTACATCCCTGTAAAGCCAGGGGATGAGGGGAGGGACATAGTCAAATAATACCGGGAGTAAAAGAAGAAAGAGAAACGAGTTTAAACACAAAAGTTTTATTTACAAATGAAACATAAAAGTAATTAGCGTCTTCAAAAGGAAGATCTTTTCATCCTTCAAAGGAAGAAAAAGACAACTGACGTAACAAAACTCAGAGCAGCTCACGCGCTAAATGTTGGTGCACTAATTGATAAAAGGAAATCACCTTACCGGTCACGGTTCAAGCTCACACAGCACACTATAGCTGCTTGGTTCACTGGCCCTGTTGTTAGTTTACGCTGCGCTTATAAAATCACCAAGGCCCAATGAAGAGGGAGAGCAGGTGTGATCCTCCACTCATTGACGACAACACCAACACAACCATGACACTAGGTTGGTAACACAAGGGGCGAGTCGGTTTTAGATGTCTCTTCTTCTCCATGGCAACAGTGAGCGAGGCTCAGATTGTAGTCATTAAAGCGTCCACCGTGTGAAAATGACGGTGGAAACATTTTTTACCCAGAAAGAAAATTATAATCATCGAAACTGGTGGTTATAGTGTGCTGTAGGGATGACGTATTTTTGTAGGTGACCAAGGAAGTTGGCATGGCTCTGGATCCCTGACAGAAAGCTGATGGGTATTTTTGAATATCGCTGAAAATAATCTCTGTGGCAGACACAAGTTTATGATAAGTACACGTTTTGTTCAGCAAGGTAATCTCCACAGATGAACACCACTTTTGTGATGGTGTTTAACATCCGTGACAACTTCTGTAGTCTCATTTAGTCACTTTTAAGACACGTTACGGCTTAATAATTAAATTGTAGGACATTTAATGGTGTTTTTTACGTTGTAGAACAAAACATTGCAAATATTTTAAGCCTCAAGACCTTATTTCACACATCTAATCAAAAATACATTCAATGAACCCATTGACTTTGAGACGAGGGAACCGAAAGTGCAAAACTGTGAATTGATTTCCGTATTTTAGGACTCATTACTACACCGCTTTATTGCATAAACCTAGGGGCTTGTTACATCATCCAGGAGTGTCCCATGTTGTCATCTCACCGCATGGTGTCATCTAGTAGCTATTCTGGACCTTTCAAACCACACAAATGTTCAAATCTCTATTTTTCTGAGAGCTTTAAAGGTGCAATGTGAACAAGAATAAGAATTTTAGCTTTAAACTTTCAAAAATGAGCTAAACTTATCAACAGAACGTGAACTAATAACAGTTTTGACGCTGTGTCAAATACGTATGTGCTGCCCCCTATTTGTTTGGTGTACGAATGTGAAAGATAGCCAATTCTTACATATTGCACCTTTAAGGACATGTTGTGGATGTAGTGAAAACAATCTCAACCCAAGGTCCATTTATAGGCTGAAAGAGGACATAACATGTTTGTTTTTCTGATGCGAAACATTGGTCAGATGAAACTATTAATAAAAAACATAATATTTTTATCACCTGTTGAGAACCAGCCTTTATTTTGGGTCTCTGCTCAAAAATCACACGCCCATATGTAACAGAATGTATCTCTGCAACTACATGGTCTATTATCATCAACTCTGCCAACTTTTATGCTAATAAAAGCAAAATTAGAGAGGTTTAAGTACAGATTACTCAGGCAGAACCTCCAAATGTGACATTTAGAGACATTTTGGCACGTTTTGTGGTGCATCTGTGCCATTTAACATGTCGCAGGTACCAAACTATATATCTCACTTATATGTTACCATGTAAGTCCAACTGGGCTCCGCTCAGGCTTAACAGATTAATGAAAAATATCAGACAAAATGTTCAAGAATGAAGCTTCAGTCTCATGGTTCACAATGAAAATCTGCAACTTTACTCATAAAAAACAAGAAAAAGCCACTTTATAAACGTGTAAATAAAAGTCAAGAGAGATTCACTAAGTCAAACGTGTCATTCAAAGTTCGACTACACTGTCCAGACTATCAATGAATGGTTATGAATGTCATGAAAAGCGTCGAGCAGCAGCTCTGCGCCTTTAAATCTGCGCGCTCCTCCCTCTTCTCAATGACAAGCCCGCAGAGCCTCTTTAACGCATCCAGTGGAAATGACAAACCAGAGGCGCTCCACGGGCCAGCATGTCAAACACTAACAATAATCATGGGCTTTAGCGACGGCGACTCATCCGAACCTCGCATCCCGAGACACTAACGAGCCTCCTCTGGGCCGTTTCGTCGGTCTGCGGACGCGTCAAAGTTGGAGCAGGGCATCGCCGAATGGACGTCGATGGGCTGGAATGAAACCTCCACTTCTATCGGACTGAAGGAAGGAGGGAAAGAAACCTCTGCATGTTCAAGTTTCCTGCTCCGGCTAGAGGGGCATCGGTGCGTGCTTGTTGGATGTGGGTGCGTGTGGGGAAGTGTGTGTTGGGTGCGTGTGTGTGCGCGCCCGCAGCAGGAGCAGCAGCAGCAGGAGCAGCAGCAGGAGGAGCAGCGGCGGCGGCGGCGGTGGTGGTGGTGGTGGCGGTGGCCGCGGGAAGGGAAGTTTAGCAGCGCCGTGATTTTTCCTCTCCTCCTCTCCAGATATTCCGTTGTGTTGTTTTTCATGTCACAGCAGGGGGCAGGCGGATTAACGTTTCCCTGATGAAAATTAATCATCTGTGGAGAGGCTCTGTGATCGTGACTATTATGATGATGTCGAGTAAGAGCGTGGAGTGGCTGCAGGAGGAGCTGGAGTCCGGGGCCAGCTCTCTGCTGCTGCTGGACTGCAGACCCCATGAGCTGTACGAGTCCTCGCACATCGAGTCGGCCATCAACCTGGCCATCCCGGGCCTCATGCTCCGGAGGCTGAAGAAGGGCAACCTCCCCATCCGCTCCATCATCCCCAACAACGAGGACAAGGAGAAATTCGTGAAGCGCTGCAAGACGGACGTGGTGGTTCTGTACGACGAGGCGGCTCCGGAGCGGCAGGAGTCCGGGCTGGGGAGCTCCGTGCTGGGGCTGCTCCTGCAGAAGCTGCGGGACGACGGGTGCAAGGCTTTCTATCTGGAGGGTAAGAGCAGACACTGGATGTGTGTGTGTGTGTGTTACAGTCCCCGTTTTTAATTCATAAAAACTCACGCTGACTCTGTGGTTTTGAACTCCAGCTGGAGATGTTTAATTTCACTTTGATTTAATAAGTTTAATGACAATCAGCAATATGTCACACCTTGCGCCTTTCTGTGCCCGGATCGTTTAATTATAAGACACATTTGTTGTATTATTTTGTCTCTTTGGCTCGTCCGGAACAAAACGCGTGAGATTTGGGCGCTTTGGTGGGGATGATTTAAATAAAAAATAAATGAATAAATAAAAAAAACACGTCTTAACTCTAGACAAACCATTAGTTTTAGCAGTAATAACTATAAAACGTTATTACAGGTTATTAATTGTCATATTGTGGCGGTGCTTCCCTAAAAATCCAGCTGTCATCATCTGCCTGCACACTAAACTTTGTTTTTTTATTATTTCTCATAAGGACGCATGTTAATTGTCAGGAATATCATCTTAACCACAGTTTTTATGTTATTTTTTTATAATAGATATAATCTAACATGCAGCTACACTCGCTGTGAAGTCATAATGAACTTTGACAGGAACACTTCCGACATAAATGATCGTCTGGATTTTAATTTTTTTTTTCAATCAGGACAGACTCGCTTTAATCACGAGCCAATCAAAAGAGACGCGAAGCAGCGTCCATGTGTCTCTGCAGACACACAGAGCTGGCTTAAATATGTTTTCAATTAAATGCTGCAGAAATGGCCCCGCCATGTTGTGCTCCTTTCGAAAAAGACTGGCGTTTTTTCTTTTTTTCTTTTTTTTTTTTCTTCTTCTTTTTTTTTTCATGAATGAAAAGAGAAACGAGGAGACGACGACCCACTGCGAATAATCCCCCCCAACAGTAAAGTAGATTATGGGATTAAAAACAGGGATAGATAGAGAGTGTTAGGAGATGTGGATGTGTTGGTAATCAGAGGTGATCAGAGAAAAATGTTTGCAGTGGAGTCACAAGCAGAGCTGCCATTCACAAAAAGTCCACTGAGCTGAGTAGTGAGTGTTGTGGAGCTCAGTGTCCTCCTGCTGCTGCTGCTGCTGCTGCTGCTGATCCTCCTCAGGGCTCAGCTTTTCTCAATGGAGCACATCTGTCCAGCTGCATGTCTGCCTTTTTCAGCATATCACCATATTCTCCTGTTATCTGCCACATCTGTATGTGATGTAGTGGCATATTAATAACTGAATTTCATTAAAAAATCTTTTTTTTATTCAGTTACAAGCCCATATGATTACAGACATGACATTATTTGTCTTTATGTTAGTTAAAGGGGCACTGTGTAGTTTTGCAGAGAAAATTCAAACTAAGAATTTCAATGTTTATAATATTAATGAGGTGATAATAGAAACCCAGAAATGTACATTTTTTTCATAAGTGAATAAACAAGATGTTCTCAGAGGAAAACACTGTTTGAAGCTAAAAAGGTGGCAGGGTCCGCCACATATAAACGTAAAGTAAAGCAGTATGAAAGTTAGTCATGAAAACAAAGAGAGGATGTTTAGTTAGTTTGTTTAGGCATAAAATAAAAAAATAAAAAAAAATAAAAAATCAGTTAATGAAGATCTTAATTAAAATTTCTTCCCCAAAACTACAAACTGCACCTTTGACTATAGTGTGAATAAAATACGTATTGGAAGTGACGGGCCGCTGTGCAGCATATACTGTTATTAGAAAGTTAAGTCACTGTGGTGTAATGTGTACTGTTTGATTTAATTAATTTCATATCGTACACACAAAATGTCCGACCCTCATGGGTTTAAAAACACCGAAAGTACATTGACACCGATCAAAAATGTCAGTATATTTCATTTTATTACAAAATCGCAGGTTATATCACAGCTCTGACTTAAACAAGATGTTCTGTCTCGGTCAAAAGTGTGTACCTTATGTCCTCGTAGACATGACAGCAAAACAAACAAACAAACGTGTTAAACTTTATTTATCTGGTTATTTTTCTTCTTCTTTTCTTCTAATTTATTCACACCTGTTCAAAAATCCAACAGGTTTAGGAAACCATCATTAATAAATGGTAAATGTGTAGTTAGTTAAACTTAAGTTAGTTTTTTCACTGTTGACAAACAATGAAATGCTTTCTAAACCATTTATTAAGCAATTATAAAGATTTTTGTAAACATCAGTTAACTGTCAGATATCCTGCTTTCATTAGGCCTACATATCTTTGTCATCGGCATCCGTGCCAATAATCGAGTATCAGTCGGGCTCTAGTATTTATTCATCGTTTCAATGGTCAAAAATATCCATCAGTGTGTCTCAAAGCTCACGATGACATCCTCCAATATCTTCTTCTGTGACAACCCAAAAATATTCAGATTATTGTCATAGAGGAGTAAAGGAACAAGAAAATATTTACTTTGAAGAAGCTGGAATCAGAGAAGCCTTTATTCTGATGAATCGATTATCAGAGTAGTTGGTGATGAATTTAATAGTTGACAAGTAATTGAGTAATCGTTGCAGCTCTTGTTCATTCAGGTTTATAAACTAACTCTTGATCCCTTCGGTCTTGACATCCAGCTGCCATTTTGTAGACACTGAACTTCACATTTTGCCTTACAGAACCTGCATCCCTCACACTCTCTGCACCACCCAGTAAAATGATTGTCTCGGCTTTATTCTGAAATGAACCCTGTTCTGGTTTCTTCCTCGTCCTCCAGGGGGCTTCAACAAGTTCCAGTCGGAGTACCCCGAGCACTGCGAGACCAATCTGGACTGCTCCTGTCCCAGCAGCTCCCCACCAGCCTCCGTCCTCGGCCTGGGAGGACTGCGCATCAGCTCCGACTGCTCGGACGGGGAATCTGACCGCGAGCCGGGCAGCGCCACAGAATCCGAGGGCAGCCCGCTCCCCAACAACCAGCCAGCGTTTCCCGTCCAGATCCTGCCGTACCTTTACCTGGGCTGTGCCAAAGACTCCACCAACCTGGATGTGCTCAGCAAGTACAATATCAAGTACATCCTCAACGTGACGCCCAACCTGCCCAACATGTTCGAACATGAAGGGGATTTCAAGTACAAACAGATCCCCATCTCCGATCACTGGAGCCAGAACCTCTCGCAGTTTTTCCCCGAGGCCATTTCATTCATCGGTAAGTAGAGGCGGAGAGAGCTCAGATTGTGTCTGTGTCTGTCTGTGTGCTATGTTGTGTTGCTTTGGATCTATTTAGTGACAGCAGCGTAGCTAACAATTCTTTCACTTATCGATTAATCTGCTCATAATTTTCTTGGTTACATAAAGTGCCAGTTAATAAAGTTACAAAAAGGGGATGGCTTCCAGTTGACTCACAGTCTAAAACAAAAAAATCAGTTTACTTTCATTCATGACTAAGAAAAGAAGAAAATCTGCACATTCAAGAAGCCGAATCCATCAAATATTTGGTATATTTGCTTTAAAAATGATTAAATGATCATGAAAAGATCGTTTAATCAACTAATCGCTCCAGCTCTACAGTATGTACCTTTTAAAGCTGCAAGTAAACAATCACTTTCATTAGATTCATCTGGATTCATTTTTAATGAATCAATAAATGGTTTGTTCTAGTAAAGAGAAATGTAAAGAGGATAGAGTGTCGTCTAAAAAACAGGCATACATTTGTGTAGACCCATAATATGTATCTTGCAACCCCTCGCTGGGGAATGGAGAAATGTTGATATCTTCATATGAATTGAGGAGTCTGTAGCATCAAATATGTTTTGCTTAATTAAAAAAAAATACACAATGAATCCATCGTCAGAACTTTGTAGATATTTTGATGTTTCTGCTCTGGTTATAATGAGGACTGGTTGTTATTTATACTATAAATACATATTAGGGCTGCAACTAACAATTATTTTCATTGTTGACAAATCTCTTGATTACTATTTTCTGTAACCGAAAAGTAGTTTGGTCTGTAAAATGTTGGAACGATGGTGAAAAATGTCTTGTTTTGTCCACAACCCAAAGATATTTTCGTTTGCTGTCTTATAGGAGCAAAGAAAGCAGAACAGATTCTCAATATTGTTGGTGATTAATTTAATAGTTGGTAGCTAATCAATTGATCATTGCAGCTCTACTTCAAGTAACTTTTTTTTGTTCAATCTCTGAACATTTTCATTTAGTAATGAAATAAATCAGAGAAAACAGTAAAACTATGAGAATCTCCAACTGACTTCAGCACTGGTATAAAATCATGTAAAGATCTTCGTATAAAAATCGTGTTAAAACAGAATTAAATGTACCTTGTGTTTAAAACTGCTCCTGCCAGCTGCACGTAGACAGCCTGTGTTTTACTGCTTCTGGTTAAATATGAATACCACAAACTATAAAGCAAAGTCTTGAATAAAACATGGCCGAGGATTCTTTCACTGTGGGGTCATACTGAAGCCGCAAGAATTTTAACTGCCCCCCCCTCCCCATCATCTCGTTCCACATTTTCAGTATTTCCCATCATTCCCGTCATTCCTTCTGACTGAATTCCCAGAGAATGAGTAAATTCCCTCTCTGATGAGTCAATGAGTTCGTCTTAGATTGTCCAGACCCCCTCACATCTGTCTCTCCTTTCTCGACTAATGCCTCTGCTTAGGTGGGAGGAAGTGTGACATATGCCAGAGCACAGAGGTCGTGGCAGATTTGGGTCACGCTGATGTTAAACGGCAGCTAATTATGGGTGAAGCTCACGCTGAGAGGAGAGCGAGATGTGACCGTGCGCTGCTCTGCTGTTGTACGCTGCAGATTCCTTAAATAACTCAAATTATCGATTGATGATTTTTTGATGTTTTTCAAGAATGCAGAGACGGGGATGTGATCTGAGAAGTGGTTTCGATTCTCGCGTGTAAAGCGCAAATAAAGTGATGTAATACTGCACGATCAGATCAGAACAGATTAACCACAGGTTACTTATTTGACGTCTGAGGCCCGTATCGTTGGGTTTTGGTCTCCAGATGAGGATTTTTTTTGTGTGTGTAAAAGTGAGCACACATCAAATATAAATTTAATTTGGCATGCGCTTGGCAGTCTGAGCTCGTGAGCCAACTGACCCCAATCCTACAACAAGAGAGGCCGGCTGAGGGAGAGTGAGGAGAGTCAGAGAGAGAGAGATAAAGGAGAGGATGAGAGAGAGAAGAAAGGACAGAAGCACTTAACTCTCGCTCTAATGGCCTGTAGTGATGCAAGTGCAAGGGCTCGAAACTGATAGAAGGTGGATGGATGTAGCCTGTTAATAATGTAAGATGTTTTTTTTTTTATTCATGTTTTTCGACGGACCGAGAGCTAGAAAGCAGAATGAAACATGACTTTCTGCTGTCATTGAGAAGGGTCACTCCGGATTTTCAAAATATGACATGAAATACTTGGAGAGGAAGATCTAAATCTCAGCTCTCGTGTAACGACGCGTTACTTCTGTGAATTGTAGAGCTGCAGCAACTAGTCGATCAAAGGAATAGTCGATTTTGATAATCTTGTAATCGTTTAAAGTCTTTATTCAAGCAAAAATGTCAAACATTTGCTAGATCCAGCTCCTTAAATGTAAGGATTTGTGGCTTTTCTTTGTCATTTATAATATAAAATCAAGGGTCTTTGGGTTTTAAACTATTGATTGGACAAAAGAAGAAATTTGAAAACGTTAAGTTGGGCTCCGGGAAAATTGTGATGAGCATTTTTCACAGTTTTTTTTTACATTTTACAGACCCAGCACCTACTAGATTAATCGTTAAACTAAAGATAATTGCGATTTGGCGCCCCACATATTTTCTAAGTGCAACACTACTGTCGCAAATACAAATCCCAGGTCTGTAACAGTTTGTCAGATGTAACGTAGGTGCTAACTACAAACAAAACTCATTACGTAACAGTGTTGTGTTGAAGTTGCCATGTATGTAACGCTGTGATCCTCTCACTGAGGTTACATAGTGAAGAAACAAGTGATGGGGGCAGAGTGGCTGAGACAGAGACACCATTTACCCTGTTACAAGACACTGTACCATCACAATGATTTTGAAGCTGTTATTTAAGGGTGAAAAAGTTGCTTTAATTATTCTAATTTAGTTGTAATTAAATACTAATGAAACTTGTTACTGATTGAGTCATAAATGTCTTTTACACATGAAGAATTTAGTCTCATGTGAAGAAAAATAATCTGTTGTTCTAAAGTCTCTGAAAATTTGCTTTGCCGTAATCATTAAATAGTCACGACTGAATCAGCGACAGTCAGATTTAACATTAGAAACATTTTTAGATGTTATTTCACACTTAAAAAAAACTCTCAACTCTGATCAAAGAGCGATCTCTTCCAACTGAGCTCTGCCAACTTCAAACCGCTGAGAGAAAAAGAGATGCAAAAATATGTCGTGTGAAACCAAAACTGTCCAAACTTTGGCAGAAAACTGTGTGTTCATGCACGAACCCATCGCTCATAGTATCAAGCTTGAAAAAAAAGGACTGCAGAGCCTTTGAATATATTGTCTACTATATATTAATGTGATCTAGCATATTAATCATATTGTGATTACTATTTATATTGTGTAAATATTGTTAATTATTTATTAGGATCCCTGTCAGTTGTTGGCATATTAAATTACAATATGTTCAAAAGATATACTGCAGCTATTAAAATCAAATTAAAGCAAACATGTAGCATACAAACAATTAGAAGAATTGACAGTAAAACATGATTAGTGTTTGTTTGTTGATCATCTGAAGGTGTGTGACTGAAACACAAGTTTTAACAGTAATCTTATCCTCATCTTTTCCCCTGCTCTCTTCTTTCCCCCCCATACTTCCTCCTCAGATGAGGCCCGCTCCAAAAAGTGCGGCATTCTCGTGCACTGTCTGGCCGGGATCAGCCGCTCGGTGACCGTCACGGTGGCCTATCTGATGCAGAAGCTCAACCTGTCGCTCAACGACGCGTACGACTTCGTCAAGCGGAAAAAGTCCAACATCTCCCCGAACTTCAACTTCATGGGCCAGCTCCTGGACTTTGAGCGGACGCTGGGCCTCAACAGCCCCTGTGACAACCGCTCGACCTCCCCGACACACGACCAGCTCTTCTTCACCACCCCGACCAATCACAACGTGTTTCAGCTGGACACGCTGGAGTCCACATGAAAATCAGACGGTGAACTTTCCCTTCTCTGGGGTGTCACGGTGGTGTCATTAACAAGTGGCTGCACTGGAGGGAAGCAGCCAGTTTTAGTGAATGTTTTAGCCTCCCGGTGGCTCGTCGTATGAGATCCTGGCCACGGAGCAGCGTCGGAGGGGCAGGAGAGGTCACAGATGCCACGTTAAAAAGGGGGAAGAGAGAGTTTTTTAACCCAGAGGGGGAACTGACAGACGGGCTTTTTTTGCGATGGCGTCCTCCTTTGGAGTTGATTGAAATCGAGGCAAAGAGCCCCCGTCTTGCTAACGAAGAACCGAGGAGACTTATCTGACTGAGAAACTGAGCGGCAGCGGGTCAGACAGCTTCATACAAAGATAGGAAAAATCTACAGCACTCAATTTATGAGACGTCGTCTCCGACTTTCTGTCCCGGCTCTCTGAGCTGAGTTGACTGGTGCCAAGTGGAGAATCTGGGATTTGCTTGTAGGAAATCTCGCTCTACTGAATGTAGAGTTTTATAAACCAAGGAATTAACACACACACACACACACACACACACACACACACACACACACACACACACAAACAAAGTATGTATGTTTGTACTGTATGTACTGTATGTATGTTAACGTACATAGAAGAAAATGTATGGGCAGTCCTTAACAAATTCAGTATGTCTATATGCATTTTTGTATATTTTTGTGTACATTTACGCACAAATCTATACCTTATATAAATATATACGCATAGAAATCTTATCTATCCAATCCAATAATGGCTTAAGAGAATGTAAAACTAAAGAAGGTGGGACTGGTGTGGCGGCGCCAACAAAGAGGAACATGGTGAGATTCCTAGTTGTCTTTTTTTTTTTTTTTTAAGTTTCGTTTTTCTTTAGGTTCGCAATGACCTAATGCAGTTTGCACAGTGGTGTAGCCATTGACTTGTTGGCACTTGGAGCCAGTGCTTGGAAGCAGGCAGATAAAGAGACATTCAGAGAGGAGGAGCGGAGAGGAGAGGCCAGTCCCAGGCTGCGACGAGTCCCAACAGCTGCACGGCGGAGTGGGGAGGGAGCAGGAGCTGGGCCCCCGAGCGAAGGACGAGGTTCAGGGGTTGGGACGAGGGCATGGGGTTAGGAATCATCAGTTGAATCGTGGTTGGGTAGATTTGACATTTAGCCAACTGCTCTCAAGTGCAAGTTCCCAGTTCTTACTTCCTTCCCCATATGACTGTTCATCATGTTGCCTAACAAGAAACGCCAGTTGTTTCGAGCAGCTGTTTGAATTATTTTGGTCGTTTCAGTCAGAAACTCTCAACTTCCTTTTGGTTTTTTCATCACAGCATCTAACGGCTTTGACTTTTGTAATTTGAGGCAGAGAGCTGAGCAAGGGGTCAGGGTCGGCGTCGGGGGATGATAAGGGCAGTGGTGACATTTCCAAGCAACTTTTTGGCCAGCTCTTCTTAGCAACCTTTGGGCGCGAAAGTGCCTCAACACGCTTGCATTACCTGACTCCTTTTCGCCTAAGAGGAAGTTGTTAGTTGATCTGTCGTCCTAGCTTTGATCCCCAGGTACAAATTTGCCAAAAAGAGACTCTCACTTGAGGGACTATGATTGTAACCTGGTCTCGGTGTTGGGATTATGATGATGTGGACTGGGACTGGCCTCAGTTTACAGACTGCACTTAGCTACTTAAATAGCTTCACGTCCCTTAACTGCATCGGAGAAACAGGAGGAAGGTCTTTCTGTAAAGGGATCACCCATTTCGTCAAAGAGAAGTTTGTCTGAGTTGATTCACCCTTAAGCCTTGGGTATATTAAATGAAAGATATATTAAACACAAATTGATATAAATATATATATTATAGAGCTAATAGTAAACAGATTATTTTGTATACCTGAGCATGTTGTGGTACTGTATGCTCTCTAACAGTAGACATAACCACGGGTTGGATGTTGCTTTACCAGGAGGGAAGACGAACGATGGGGACCGTTTTTTTAAATGCTGTTGCTGCTGAACACAGCAGTAAACAGCATGTGGTTAAGGAGTTTTCTGAGACTCTGTTCACATCTAAAGCACCTTAACGAGAAAGACCGGTTTAATGTGGGTTTCCTCTTCTGAGTGGAACAACACCGCAGCACTGTTGGCAGCGTCTGTAGGTACGCTTGGGTGTCACGCAAGAACATTTCAGCTCGTAAGTGCACAAAAGTCTTTCAACCTGATGAATGTCACGGTCACAAATATAATCAACTCCATAACTGCTACAGAAGGCCACCTGCTGTTCAATTCCTGGGCAGGTTTCATTCACAAACGTATCCACACGTATACGGATAATTTTCTCAATTGTTTTCCTTCCGTTCTTCAAAGACGACCTTCGTTTTACAAAATATCTTCATACACACAAGAACACAAAAATGATTCTCAACATGCGTAGTGAGCTTATTCTATTTAAATAAAATGACCAAAAATGTGATACAGCCATCATCCAAAACCGTAGAAAACCACCTTCACATGTTGAAAACTTTAAATTACACCTAGCAGCGCTAACCGAAAGTAAACAAACGGGTAGTCCCTGCAAAAGTTTTAGTTTAATGACATCATCATTTCCCCAAAAACTCTGCTTTATGTGAGTTAAGACAAATTCTGCACTTTAGAAGGGGTTTAAAAAAGTCTCAAACACAATTTGGGTGAAAAAAAGAAAATATCCGTAGTCGTGTGGACAAAGCCAAAGAGAAAAAAACCCTGAATGAATCAGCAGATGGAAACGTAACAAATTTAGCACTGACAATAGGTTTATTTATTATTATTTTTAAAGGTGAGGTGGTCATCGAAGAGCAAAACCATTTAGCTACAGGTGAGGAGGAGGAGGTTTAGCTCTACAGTGTGGAGGCTCTTAAAGTAAAACACGTGGTTTCCCCCGTGGAGAAAGTAGGACAATCTGCTCATGACTCCTACGACATGTCTGGACCACAAGTGACATTTAGATAAATTGGTGAATGTGAAAAAATTGAGAAGACGCCTGTACGTTCACAAAACCAGGAGTCACAGATGTTTTTACTAACTGTCAGCTCTTGCTCCGGTTTGTTGGTGCACTGAGAAAGACCTGAAGTTGGTTGAAACGTCACAAATCAAACTAAAAGGAGAACGTGACACCTGTGGCACGAATCTGTTTGTATGTGTTTCTTGCGTGAGGCCCATTAATCATTGCCAACTACAGAAATGAGTTTTCAAAGCGTTGATGTGGACGGGGTCTATACAGAAACAAAGAACTGGGTTTCAGAGGGGACAGCCGTTGAATCTGAACAGGGTTGGTTTTAGCTGGCCTTATATAATCTTTCTAACTTGTTTCTAATGCTGACTGTTCAATACTCTTTGTATCTCACTTTAGTAAAACATTGTGTAAAAAAGGAAATTGTTCATCTGTTATTTGAATCAGAACGCGGTAACAACAGACAGCGAGCTGTCGTTTTACTGTAACGGGTCACGCGAGGTCCTGTTTGTTACTCTGCAATATATCAAAACACCTTTTTGCAGTATTTTGTAGATCCAAGACCTCAAAATTTTTAAAATCTTCTTCTTTTGTACTATATCTATTCTATATGATTATACAAGATACAGCTCGATCTTGGCTTGTGGACTGAAGTAACATTTCACCTGGGGTGTGCAAAATGTGCGTTACCAACCTGAATGAGGCCCTCTCTAACACACACACACGCACACACACACACACACACATACAGTTTCACACAACCAGAGCTGTGGTTCAGCATGCCATTTATGTTTCACAATAGACGATTACACCACCCGGCTTTAATAATTACAAGGTCTTTTTCTGTCTTGTTTTGATATAACGTGCTCTATGCTATTCCTGTGGCCTTTCAATATGAATATATATCTAAGTATATATATGTTATGAATTTATATGCAAAAGTTCCTCTCCTATTATAGCATCAGAGATGAAGATAATACCACCATGCTTGAATGGACTTCCCTCGTCTGTAGTCATTTCCCCACTTACAATAAGAAAAACATCGAGGACTTGATCACTTGCACCCTAGGATTGAAATATATTTCAGTACGGAGCTTTTCTATTTAAAAAGAACATGGTTGATTTCAAGCTGCTTTCTTGTGTTTTTGTGTCTTTGTAACAATGAAAGAGAAATCAAGTCTTTTTCTCTGTTTGTAAATTTGCCAGATCACGGGAACGGTCCGTTTCTGTGTCCTTAAACTTGTAGCTACATCTCGGTGAGAATGTGTTTCGGGAGGGAAAGGCGTGAATGAGCGGGAGCCTCCGGAGGAGAGAGAGAGAGAGACGTGGCGGTCGTTGAATACAAAGTGAAAGAAAAAGTGAATGATTTTAAAAATGTTACCTCAGTGAGGATTTTTTCAGGGATTTTTTTGACAATGCATCTTGCATCGTGTTACAGCTTCGAACACACGTTGAATAGCTGTTTTGTATTGTGCTGTAAACAGTTTTTAAAAAAAGATGCAATCTGTCTGTGTGTGAAAACAAAGGGGCATGTTAACCAGGGCAGGTTCACCTTTCTGTCTACTGAAGGAAATACGATCGACCCTATGTATTGTACAGTATATGGAAACAACACAAGACATGTTTATACCGCAAATAAATATTGAAATATTTTTTTCTTTAACACGTGTTTCCTGTTTATTTCTTACTACATTAAAATCACTTCAATGGGAAATTACAATGAATGCAGAAGAATTTGTGATTATATTGATCAACATGTTGACAGCTTACATGGTAGCTTACAGTATTTGAATGTACTGTAAAGCAGCAGAGTCAGGACCCCACAAAGTGTCACAGGATAAATCTGATTGGTTATGAGATGAGAAAACAGACACAAAATTATATTCATTTAGACTTTCTTCCTAATACTTTCCTCATTCTTGTGAATTATTTTGATAATTTTACTGGTTCAGGTCAATAAATAATTTTTAATGTCACAGAAAAAATCGAATAATAAATCAAATGTTATTGAATCGGTCACAAACAGCCGCTGGTTTGTTTTTATGGGTTACAAGCAAATATGATTGAGATATTGATCAACATATTGACAGCTTACATGCTAGTTTACAGTATTTGATTGTACTATAAAGCAGTAGAGTCAGGACCCCCAAAAATAAATCTGATGGGTTACAAGATGATTAACATACATTACTCAAAATTGGTTAGGCATACTGGGATATTTTAGTGTTTCACTTGATTGTTTATTATGTGACATATCTGAATTTTTATTTTGTGTTTTGTGAATATTTTTGGTCCCCAACAATAATGCGACACATTTCATTTGACTTGTATTGCATATGCATGCATGCATATCCATGCAATATCCCAATATCCGTAACTCATTTTGAGTAGTTTACTTCTGCTGCACAAAATCATGGATAAAGAAATTATTCAAATGACAGAAAAATTTCAAAAAGCACTTTTTTGGTTAAAATGGTCACAACCAGTAGACGTACAGTTGCTAGTTTCTAATGAGGGTTCACAGGCAAATATGGTTGACCGAAAAGAGAGCTCCTGAACAGCTCTGTATGATATTAAAGCAACAGTTTGACATATCTGGCTGTGTGAAGCTGCTGCTAGCATCCAAAAAGACTGGAGACAGAAGAAACTTGGGGGTGTTCCCAGCCTTCATGCTAAGATAAGTAAATAAATGCTGGCTATAGATTTATATCAACAGAAAGACATGAGAATGGTATTAATCTTCTTAGTTAATCATCTAGGGAATGCTTAAGTCTCCTTATTTAGCATTTGTAGCACATGAAAATAAAAATAAAAGGTTTATAGCAGTAGAGTATAATGTGTTATAATGTGAGAATGTGTCTTCTCTCATGAATACATTTTTATATTATTAGAACTGTAAGAGGGAATAAAACGACAAAAAAGTTAATAAATACTAATAAATAATGAATACAACGACACTGCAGTGTGTTATAAACCATTTATTAAATGTTTATACACTGCTTATATCACTTAATGCTGTACGGGGGCTGTGTCTGTTCTGTTTGAAGTCAAACCAACCTTTCTGAGAAAGATTACGATAAGGAACAACAAGAAAGCAGAAACTGTTTCATTTAGTTTTTTGGTTTTGCTCAGACTTCCCCTCATCTCCTCCTACATTCACACACACACACACACACACATAGTCACACACACACACATACACACACACAGACACACAAAGGGTTTGTATTGTGGCTTTGTGACGGTTACACATCCGATTGCCTAACCTGAAACTCTGCCACTTCCCTTCCATGTAGTCTGCGCCACAGTGTTTTTTTGTGTGCGGCAGAGAAGGAACACGCTTGTTTACCATGAAATAACTTGAAAAATGAAACCAGCCTCAACCACTTCGATTGCAATCTAACCCTGTTTATGCAAATCTGTTACAACATATTTTCAGCACATTTTAGAGGAATATTTCTACTTTTTTTTGGAAATATTCTCATGTGCTTTCTTGGAAGCGGTTAGATTGATACCACGCTCATGTATGTCCGGTAAATAAGAAGCTGCAGCACAGAAGTCGACTAGCTCAGCTTCGCATAAAGAATGTAGACAAGGGTAAACAACTAGTCCGGCCCTGTCCAAAAGTAGCAAATTAAACTCACTAGCCCCTTCTAAAACTCCATAATCAGCGCATTATGTCTAATTTATATTATATCTAAAAAAAGTTAAACATGACAAGTGATTAAAACATTGTCCTCACACAGACCATAGCAAATTGGCTATTTACACTTTTGATTGATCTTCTCATCATAGGTGCATAATTACTTCTGTCACAATAAGGTTTACAATTCTATATATTAGCAGCAGAAGTGCAGCTGTTCTCCAGAGAAATGAGGAATAATATCTTTCCTTCTCCGAGCCCCACTGTCCATTAACTGTGCTCTCACATAACCTTTAATGCTTTTCTATCCTCTCAATTAGCAGGTAATAATGGCACATGTGTAGGCTGCATGAAAGCTGACAGTGAGGGAGAGAGTATCAGCACAGTGAGGAAGCGAGAAGGAGGGCTGGTGGTGGAAATAAAAAGAGCATCTTAAAGACAGCACTGTGAGCTGAGCTGAGCCGGCTATAAATATCTCCCCCTCTCTTCTCCTCTCCTCTCCTCGTCCTCTCCAGTGTTGGCTTCTCTTCCCTCCTTCTACATGGGCTCTTGTTCATTTTTTTTTGCCTTGACTTCCTCCTGCCGTCGCAACATCAAGAGAGCCATTCACCTCGTGGTGATTCAGGCAGGATATTAGCAGCGACAGCAGAGGTGATATAACGGAAATGAAGGCCCCACCCTGTTTGAAGAGACGGGGGACAGGATGATCGACACTACCGGCTGATAACTCTCTGGTTTCCTGGCAACATGATGACAGGGTTTCCCACATGCCCGTCATTACCATGGCAGTTCATGTAACAGGAAATGTTTCCCACTCTAATTTGGAGTGATTAAAATTACATGAGAGTTTATCATGAGCTGAGATAGTTATTAAAGACATTAATAAGCGGCTCAGTGACATTTCTGGGGTTGCCTTCTTAACCGAACATGTCACGGTGCTCTCTAATGAGGATGCTTCATCCTGGCATCAAGAACAGCACCTCTCTGGTCGCTCTTCACAAGTTGACACATCATTTCGGCTCCAACAAGTTCTGTTACCTAACACAGTGTATAAAGGTTTGGGTGCTGACCAGGTCGTGTCCAAATGTAATTTATTTAAAGGAATGTGTCTCTTTCCCTTCCTCTTTCTGACTGCGTCACTCATTTACTTCCCTCCATGTTATGAGTTTTGCAAGTACAGACAATTCCCAGTGGGAAGATTTACAGTTGGAAGAGTGTAGCCGATGTGTTGCATTAGCCTGACAAGCTAACTGGCTGTAGTTGAGGGAAAATATAGCTTTGAGTCACAGGCTGGTCTGAAGTTTGGGATCAGGACGGGACAGCACAGCCTAAGAGAACACAGAGGCCAATTTGATGACAGGAACTACAGCACCAAGGTGGATTTCTTGCCGGTTGACCCTTTGGTTCCTGACAACCCAGAGCTGAGTCAGTAAATAGGGCCACTAACTTGGCTTCTTGGCTAACCAGCCAACTACATGATGGCAGCTAAGTTAGCTGCTACTTTAGCGACAAAGCTACCAAAATCTGTCTATCGGGAAACTATAAAATTCACCTGGGTACTGTCATCAGCCACGTTGTTCTCAGAGGCCCCGGTCCAGAGGTGTTCAGCAGGAGCCTGCTGGTTAACATTAGCTAGCAGTTAGCAACAAGTAAGCTATTTGTCCAGAGTTGACAACTTTTTTTTTGCCATTGCTGGGCCTGATACTGGCATATAAGTGAGATATTGAGCAGGACATATGTGAAAAATACACTCAAGCATTGATTTTGACTTCATGGGAACTATAAAGGGCAACTCCATCAAAGTCTAGGTCTAATAAATTGCCTCAGGAGATGTCAGTGACAGCTGGGTCTCGGCTCGAGTGTACATTAGCTGCTACTAGCCTAACACACTCAGATGAAACTGTCAACAGTCAGGTTGCATTGTGGGTAATATAGGTGCCAGGTTTTGCCAGGAAAGAACAACACATCCTCAAAATTAAATGACTGAATAGGTCGATTGCCGGTGACGATACATATCACCGGCCTCGATGCTCTTTAAACCAACTTGCCTGACTTCCTCCTTTGCTGCCATAATGACTCCTGCGACTAGAGGTTGCCACCTTAAAAGAAACGTAAATACTGATTGTGATAAGCAGCTTCCACACTCAAGCTACATGGTTGTTTTTCTGATGAGGATCTTTACTGTTAGATGCAGAAATATGGGTTAGACTGGGTCTTAGTTTCAGGCCCTGCACCATCACACCCGTACAACTGTTCTATATCCTGTTAGCAAGAATACTTGTGTATTTAATAGCCCTATTGTCTAATAAGTACACAGCCGTTTTAGAGAAATGATTAACACTGCTGCTGATAATTCATACATAACAGCAGTGACAGTGAGTTCAGGTCACCTCAGAGTGGGGATCTGGGCCAAAGTGTTGTAAATAGATTATGAATAAAAGGTGCTGGCAGCAGAATGGTGATACAGATTCTGAAAAGGTTTTTGCACCTTGTACACAAGAGGCAAATGCTTAAAACAGAACCGTATAACTGACATTGCTGACAGTCAAACTCCAACAACCACATGTCGTCCCTTTAGGATTGTGGACACGATCCCGGGGTGGATGAAGGGTCACAGCGGAAAGATATTTGATCTGGACACATCCTGTCGCAGAGAAGCGTCAGATGCCAACGCGCCCAGGACGAAATGTGTTTTACAGGAGAGGAAACTGTGTGTCAGTGTTGAGAACATTAAATAGGCGTCATCATTTCATTAAGACAAAACGTGATTTTCTGTGAGACGCTGTCATTATACTCCCCAGAATGCAGCACAGACTTGTTTCGGTAATGGCCGTGCTTCTGTCTTCCTTTAATGAGATTCCCCTCACGCTCTCGGTCTGATCGACAGAACTGAATCTCGTGCAGACAAATTACATCTGACACAGTCATGACATTGACAAACAGAGGAGCTCAGGTCCGGCTACTTCGACGAAAGCTGCACTGCTGCCGGCTCCTTTAATGGGCTCAAATAATTACAGTAAATAGAAGCTGCTGCTGCTGCTGCTGCTGCTGCTGCAGTACTTAGGCGAGCACTGTCCTCCCACTGTGAGTGGTACTGTACTGCGATGCACTGTACTCTCGCTGCTCTCTTCCACAGTTATATAAAGAACCAGTGCAGCACTCTCTCCGGCAACGCACCACTTCAAGAGCATAATGAGGGGGGATCTGGGAGGGAGCGGAAGTGGAGGGAGGGAGGATGAGAGGAGCGAGGGAGGAAGAGATGTTCATGTTTCATCACGTCGAGGCCTGCATACCTGTAAAATGGAAACTTCAAAACAGGTAGGATAACAGACGAGGCTGGCAGGCAGAGACAGACGACAGGACTTATTGCTCATCACAAGTCTGCGTTCTGGATGTTGCTGCTTGTTTGTTATCACCTATTTGTCATTAGATCTAAATTATTATTGATATATTGTCTAATTTCTTTTTTTAATTGCTAAACACAATGAAGATATTGTTACATGCTTTTGAAACGTAAGCTTATTGTCCTCGCTCTCTCTGTTTATTCTCCCCAAACACAAATTAAAGCCTGGTCACTGACGAGAAAATACTGACAGAGAGCATAAAAACAAACTTTAACCAAAAATAATTTGCAGTGGTTACCTGGCTTATGAGAAATATAAATACACTGATAAAACGCTCAGTAACATCTCCAACTCCAACAGCAGTGACAGCATCCATGTTGCAGATATCGAGTTTGATTTGAGGGGATTCTCTTCAGATGCAGTTGCATCACTCAGAACAGCTGGGTGTCGATCAGCTCACAGCAGGTTATAACAAAGCGCTGCCAGCTGTGTATTTTGGCAAGTGTCTCGAAGACTACGCCTGCAACGTGCTGTCTAATCATTTTTACATCTGGTAAGAAGCGGGACAGACAAAGCCGGCTGACGAAATCATGATTTTATGGTCGAGACATCATTTGTCAACATCAATACAGGTGAATGACAACAGCTGTGCTGTATGTTTGGCTGTATATCGGCGTTGAGTAATCACAGAGAAAGTCAAGAGAAAGTTGTCTGCCTCACTTTGCTCCCACACAGCCTCCAGGCCACAGACTCAGATGGTTACACAATGCAACGATAAGTCAGTCCTTTTAAGATTCATACAATCTGGATGCCATTTTGGAAAAAGTCAGTCAGATAAATACATTGTTATAGTCTGGCTGTGAATGACAGAAAAAGGAAAGGCCCAGGAAAGGAAATGATGTCAGGGCAATAATATCGATCGGACTGATCACAAACTATAAACAGTTGATGAGGGTGACGCTGCAGGTTGCAGTCTAGTTGCGTCATGCTGTAATATAAATTGTGAAGAAACACTCTGGAATAATTTTCTAAACACAGTCCATCAGTGTTTGTATCGACTGACCGAGCACATCCAACATGTCAAAGTTGGACAAAGTTGAACTTTTACATGGAAGTGTAATGTGACCAAACCTTTAGACCAACAGGCCAGCCTTTACTGGCAAGAGAAACTTGTTCAAGAGAGCAAACAATACAGTGAAAAAGCAACAGGGGCATTGGATCCAATGTTTTCAACTTTATACAGCCATTCTCAAGAGACCAGCCTGTCCACAAATTACATTACACTGCAGGTCAGAGGCACGTGGTTAAGAAATGCTTATTCGACAGGAACAGCTTCAGACGACACCTCATCAGTTCACCTGTGTTTCCTACGAGCTCATTAAACTCACACCTGAGCGAACTTTGAACAGGACAGACCGCTGACATCACCTCAAACACAGTGACGGCTGTGCCGTGGAAGTAAAACTCACAGTAACAAATAGATAACGGACGAGTTTGAACCCACCACCGATGAAAAGTGAATGGTTGTGTGTGCGCACGTCTCTTGTATATGTGTGCGTGAGCTGCCTCATGTGCCTAAGTGAATGTTTGACTTTGATCCTGTCCTCGGTGAGCAAACATATTCAGTTTGTTCTTATCTCTTCACCTCCTGTGACTTTACCTCAGAGGCCCCTGTCGTGTTTATTTCATTCTCACAATGTATCTCTGGTCAGTTTACACAGTTTTTAGCTGCTATTTACCGCCATTGTTGCATCATGTGATGATTACAATCAGGAATATGTTCTTTCTTCAGTCTTGACCACGACACACACATACACTGTGAGATATTGTGATTTCTGACTTTTTTGGGTTACATTTGCATTTCAAAGATACTTTCCAACAATAACTCTTCTACCTTCCCACTGTACTTTTTGAGGTATTGTTGATATTTTGATGTATTGCCTCTGTACCTCTATTCTTTGAGGTGTGTTAAATGCTAAATGTTCTCTATTTGAATTAATTTCATGGCTTTTTTGTCGTTGCATTGGTTGACTATTGAAACAAGTGAAAATCAAGTGTAGTTTTCCACTTCATAACTTGCTTATTAAGTCTCTTTACCTAAATTCCAGTCAGTGAACATGATTCAGTGAAAAGTCTGACACACACAGAGGTGACGAAGATGAAGTCATGATAACAAGTTCTCTCACTTCACCTTCTCTGTCTTTGTTTCTTCTGCTTCCAACTTTTCTCTCCCTGTCATTGTATCTTAATCCTTTTTTCATTTTCTTTCTCCATCCTGGTCGGTGTAACAAGACTTCAGACAGGGTGAGGTTGAGGTTCTCACAGACTATTAAAGTGCAGCGCACATCCGGTTAAAGAGTTAAAGAGTAACAACAACAAGTGATTACGCCACTACAGTCATTCAGACCACAGTCCAGATTGTAGTGACCGTGTCTGGGAAACATACACGAGTGTTAGAAGTGTTTGAAATCACTCATCATCTCAATGTTTTCTTATCAAACAGCCTCAAAAAGAGACTTTAACTTTACTTTTATAAGATATTTTATCATTTTAAGCACTTGGAAATTAAGCTGTTCTAAATTCCAGTGACAGAAACAATCATGTTAAAACGCTTTGCTCGTTTTTAGGATAATAATTATGATATACTTACGTTTCTGTAATTCAACAGCTGATAAGATACACAACAAGTCTCGTGTTTTGTCCTTAAGTAAAACATGAACACCAACAAAATTAAATCTAAAAGTAGTATTAGTATTCAGAAAAAATAAATGTGTTCTTAAGGGAAAAGTTACAATAAAAGTCTTTATTTATCTGAAAAGGGAAGTGAAGAAGCACATTTATTTCATGTGTCATTAAAATAGAAATGTGTGCAGTCTGCAGTAAAAAAAGGAAAAAGCTGGAGAAACATAACTGCACTTTGACAGATTTCTTGTGGGGTCAGGTGATTCTGACTCTCACTTGTTCATGTGGCATTAATTCAAAGAACGTCCAGCCACCTCTGCCATTATGGTTGTTGCCCAAACACTGGCAAGGTCTTCCTCTTCACATGTCAACCCCCTCTAATCGTGTCTCACGGCGTCAGGCCTTTCACACCCATTCACTCATGTAGTAACAGGATATATCCAATGATTATTCAGCCAACAGGTAATATGCACCCATAAAATAATCAGTGATTAGACATGCACTCTGCTCTGACATTCATGAATGATGAATGAAATGCTGTGATGAGCTCCCCAGAGCTGGATTAGTACACCATTAGCACGCTGACTCCTTTAAATTGCCTGATTGTCTCGGGAGCACCTTACCGGTGTTAGACCATCTCAGCGCTCATCTCTTCACCCCTGGCTGCTCCTCCGAGACAAATGGTCGGACCAGACATTATTACCGGATGTGAGACAAGCACCAGACACTCACGGGGATGAGCCTCTGCATTAGGATCATCTTTACCCCCAAAATGGACCCATACATGCCGCTCAGATATCAGGCTGTAAGAGCTCAAAGGATTCACAGGAAACTCTGCATTCATTTTCTTGGTTTAATGCAACCATGGTCAGGTGAAAAGATGTTGTTTTTATTAGAACGTGACATAATGCACCCTTTCAGCTTTTAGTTTGTTTGGCTGCACTGTGAACAGATACTGTGAACATGTTACTTTTCCTCTGCTGCATTTCCTTTAGTTTGTACTTTCTCTCTGTGGCACTGAGCCCAAAGCCCATTGGTTCCTACTGGAGATTAAAATCCCTAAAATGGCTGACAAATATCCGGTTTATAGGTTAAAAAAACAACACATGGTAATTTCCTTACACTGGTGGGCACTGTCATTCTTAGCAAATGTTACACAAAGGAATAAATAATACATTTTTGGGGACTATTTTCAGCAGGAAAGAAAGTCAGCCCAGTCGTCATCACGTTCACGTTATACTGTCTAATATGTTTATGTCAGTCCGACTGCCATCGGGAGGTGGAGGGGACGGTGGTAGAGTTTCAACATTTGTAAATGTGACATCACTCGATCTTTTAAAGGAGACCTTGGGTCATCTCGAGCCGTGTTTGCGGTGAGCAAAACAGGTATTTCAAGGCAAAACATAACCTAATTCTTACCCAAACCAAGTGGTTTTGTGTCTAAACCTAACCAGAGCAGAAGCACAGCGCAGTCATAACGTAAAGCAAATATAATAAATAAATTGAACCAAAAGAAACGTTGGGATGGTGTATATGGGAGTGATCCTAAATTCAACCTCGGTGCCCGTGTTCATGGTATCCAGTGCAACAATGTGACTTTTTGATGTGTTTTTAAGAGTTTGGGGTTTTGAATTCAAACTTTTTCATACATCCTTTTTTTCCCTTTTGCATGATGTTTCTACAAAAAAAGCCATGTCTGATTTCATTATCACACACAACGATGAAGCTGCGCCTTTCATCTACAAACATCACGCTACTGCTTGAACACTGAGCTTCAAACACTTTGCCTTCCTATCCCCGTGGTTGGTTACAGCCGCTTCATCTTCATCCTTTTTCCTTGTGCTTCTGTTTATTTGGATGCATCTGAAGCTTTCGTAAACATTTACACTTTGTGCAAGCAATGAGCTTCCGATTGTCTTTATGTTTTTATCTCGTTCCAACCTCTCTAACGTTTGTTGTAATGGCTGCACATGCCAGCTGCAGCGTGAAACCTGCGAGGACACTGGCAGGTCCCCTGGCTATACGAGGCAGAGAGATGGGGAAGTGGAGATAAAAATAATTTTTGCAGCCCGATCCGTCTGATGATAACTGGAGTTCTCCTTTACTGTTACCATGGTAACCGGGGACAGGAAGGAAGTGGAATTGTTGCAGAGCTCAGCAGGACTGGCTGAACCACCGACGGAGACCAGAGTGAGCAATTACAGCCCCGAGAAGATCCTGTAAGTGTGTGTTTGTGGTATATTAAAACACACAACTATCACAGTGGAAAGTCTTACTGGGTCTTCTTTATTTGCGTCATAGCATGTTGTGGTAGTAGCGGTGAGCTCTTATCATTGTGCTGTGGACTCTAGCCAGGGTCTTATCTGACCCCATTAGATTATCTATCAGCTTGCATAATCAGCCTCTGCAAACTCCCATTGACCTGAACCGCACTGTGCCGAACCCAAAGCAGCAGAATCAAGACTGTGCACGCCAAACCGTGCCCTGATTACAGAAGTCGTCAGCAGGGTGGCAGAGTGATTCAGTGTCCCTTCACAATTAAAGTGCACTTTGCTGAAGTGTCCTTGAGCAAGAAAATGACTCATTTCGCTCAAGCGGAGCAATTCTGTCTCAGAAACTGCACTTTGATCTCACTGAAGACAGGCCGAGGGATATATGCCTCCTTCAGGGTTCAGTAATGCAGCACTGAAGTATCTATTTACTGTATTTACATGGTAGAATAGCCTGTAACATCCACTTACTACTGTTGATATTAAAGTTATAATATCTAGCATTTTCGCATTTAATGTCTAAAAACTATGTGACCAACAATGTTCAAGCACAGAGGAATACATAATTTATTCTTCTGGTTATCTGTCACTGTAACATCCGGGGGAACATCAGATGATACATCAGAGAGTGAGGAGGGAAGATGCCGAATGTGACTAAAAGTAGCGCAAATAAAACTTGAAAACATTACCTTGTCTGTGCACATTTCTGCCTGAGTCACTACATCTGCACGATCAAACAGTCTTGACACACGGACAGGATGTGCGCCAACACTGCAGCTACAGTGAAGATTTCAGCTTCTTAAAAGGGTCTAGATAACGTCTTTTTAAATCAATTTGTAATCTTGAATATCCGGAGACTTGGATTATGCTGGAAGAGCTGTATGGAGCCATTTTATGTTTTCTTTCAGTTGTTTTATCAAGTTTTAAAACAAGTCCCCATCTACTTCAGCTGTTTCAGAGAATGCTGCAAAGCTCGAGAAATGTTTTGTGGATGAAACTTCACGGAAACTTCGTCTGTGTGAGGGGGAGAAGGTAAAGACTAAAATATTGTTTTTGGTTGAACTTATCCTTTAAGTAACATTTCAACTTCTGGGCTTTTACCTAGAGTATTTTTAGTTATGTAGTATGATATTTCTACTTTTATTTAAGTCAAGGATGTGAGTATTTCTCTGACTACTGATGAAGGGATACATGTCCAATTAAAAAGATCTCTACATGTCCAAGCAGTGTCTCTGACAGATGTGCAGTATTTGCAGATTTTAAGACCCTTTGAACACTTCAGCTTGTCATCAACAGCATGTGTGCAGCTGTCCATGACGTGTCCTTTCAACTTCTGCTGAGGTGAAGGCAGTTGTCAGAGCTTCTCCCAAAGATCTTGCCTGTTGAGTTAAATAAGCCTGGTTCGCTCCTGGGTTGAAAAGAGTTCACAGCTCGTACTCAAGACCTGTTCTCTGAATGAATAAAGACTCAAGAAGCTGCTTTTTAATCCTCCAAAAAGCACTTCTCCCTGATGTGCTGAAGCCCAGAAAGCATCCCCCCTCTGGCCTAAATTTCAAACTTCATGCTCTGTTGTTTGTACTGTATGAACGCTTGAACTACATGGAGTTGTGTTACATAACGCTACAGGGTTCCCTGCAGAGTAGACTTCACACGCAAGAATGTAAAAAATGCATATATTTTACATTTCGCCGTCGCCCTCAGCTCCTCGCAGCTTTAAATTGATTCATCACCAGGAGGTCAAGTTCCATGCCTGTTGAATAAATCCATTTCCACTCTGCTTTTCTAGACTTTGGTTTCGAATTTGCTCTGCGAATGAGAGCAAAACCGAGTTCTGCCTATCAGACACCTTTGTAAATACACTGTTTAACAGGTTGCAACAGCTGAGTCAAGAACACACTGACAGAAAGCCTGACCTCGAGCTGTGTCCTTCAGAAACACTCACTGAAGCTGTTTATTCATAGTGCTGTTTTAAAATAGAAGCTCTGATGAAAAGAAAGAAACATAGTGTTGCATAACCGTCACTCTCTGAGCTCCACTTGCAAAAAAAGTCATATAATATGTAGATGGCTGCTTTCTAGGTTTAAATTTAAAGGTGTAATTTGTAGAATCTGGACAGAATTTGAAGGCAGCTCCAAAAACAAAGGGCCAGCTATCATTGGCTGTAGCTCGCTACCTTCGGCTAATTAGCTCATGGCACAGTTAGCCAGTGGAGCCAGTGGCCCTGGAGTTTGTCTGGACCGGGACCTCGGATCACATGGGGAGTCGCCACAGTCAGCCTGGCTCAGCTCAGCTGGATTTCTTAGCCTGACATGAGGGTGAACACAGCTGGACAGCAGACCGGGACTGATCACAGCCTCCAAGACTTCCGGAGGGTAGTTTCACGACAGGGGATACAATAATGAGGTGATTTATGGTGCATCTGACCAAGACTGTGACTTTGGGAATGACAAGGCACGGCAGGAGAAGATGGGGGCTCACACTATCGCCTCTTGCTGGTTCAAAGTGGTATTAGGACAAAGGACAGACCAGGGCTAACTGGTTAGCATGCTAACTTCAGTAGACATCTCTGCAACACAGTCCATCGACGTCTTTGACATATCCTCCACACTGTTGTTTGTTCACACGTCGTTGATAATGGTAGTACTTTTCTTGTATGTTTCAAACTGAAATTCTTACAAACTGCCCCTTTAATCTGAAGTCAGTGCAAAAATGAACTGTTGGGCCCAAATCAACCCTCCATTTCTCCCTTCCTGCGCTGTACAATATTAATAATATAATAATAATCTAATATTGTAGTTCTGTGTAATTTTACTATTTTACTGAAGTCTCCTCTGTCGTTGTTGAGGTGTGTTGGGGGTCAACAGGTCGTTTAAGTTGCTACAACTCAAACATTTTGTCAAAAGACTCAAGTGAAATCAAAGTCATGTGCCAAAATTAAAACTGTAGTTAAGTCTGAGGAAAAGTAAGCTACTGTATCTTTTCTCGTCACTGTTGACTTCATATTAAACCAGGACCAGGATAATTCCCTGGCCTTAAACAGGCGCTGTGGGTGATCCTTGCACATCTGTATGCCTGATGAAGTCACTTGACCGAAACAAAACTACTGAAGAGAAAACAAAAGCTGATAACAAGAGCATAAATTGTCAGGAAAACAAAATACATTGAAAACATTTTGCAGATAAGTTCAAGAACATTCAGCGACTTTTGTAGATGCATTCTACAAATGTTGTAGAGGGACGGCTCCATTTCATTTTTTTTTTTTAATGAGCACAGAGAGGCAAAAACGAGTTGATTGATGAGTGCGCATCAATTCCATTCCTGTCTTAACTCTGCCTTTGTTCTTCAGATGAAGCAAACATGTGCAGACTGCATGTCAAGTGCTCTATTATTCAGGCGTACGCACGTTTTGGTATCAACGGGGGATGAGAGCTCTCTGGTGGATTCAAAATAATCATGAATGTTCTTTCCACATTGTAATCTCATTACGTGCTCACAGGGTGTTCCTGTTTTATTCAGGCGCTCTTAATTGTCTCGGTGGCTAATTCATCCCATATCTCCTTTTTCTTTCATGTGGCTAATGATTTAGTCCTCTCTCTATCTCTGTCTCTGTCTTTTCTCTTTTTTTTATTCACATCTGGTGTCCCTCTCTCTACTTATGTCCCTGTGACGCTTTGCTTCTGTCTGCCTCACCTCATTAGTGTCCATTATCTGAGGGGAGAGCTAAAGATGTAGCGCTCAGAATCGGGATGTCAACAAGTCATTTCCTGCAGGACACACTGGACACTGTGTGTGTGTGTGTGTGTGTGTGTGTGTGTGTGTGTGTGTGTGTGTGTGTGTGTGTGTGTGTGTGTGTGTGTGCGCGTGTGTGTCGGTGCTACTAATGATCTACAAATCCCCTGGTTGTGTTGCGGCCCAGGCTCTGTGTCAGTGCTACTTATTGGCAAACATGAATCTGGGCTTTACAGCACAGCAGCTGAGATGTCTGCATCTGTGTGTGTGTGTGTGTGTGTGTGTGTGTGTGTGTGTGTGTGTGTGTGTGTGTGTGTGTGTGTGTGCACAGACACGCACGCACAGATTAGTTTCTATCATCACACTTAGTGGAATCCCTTTAAGTAGAAGAGGGATTCCTGCACTAGAAGCAATAGCTTAGTAAAATTACACCCGCTAAATATAGCCTGCTTGAAAAAATACATTTAATGACCACACTGTCTTAAAATACAGATAATGAGAATGCGTTGACTCATAATCTTAAAAAAAGACGGGCTGAGACTGCAACAGTGCCGTGCAAAGTGATGGTGTTGTGGTCAAAGTGGGAATGTACCAAAATATTTGCTTCACCTCAGTTAACCTGCGTTCGGTTTCACTTGGCACTTTCAGACTATTATTTTTTGACTGAAACAAGATTTAAAACACAGTGGTTACTAACCAGTGAGCTCTCAAGATTAATCTACTCTACAGGGTCAAAAGATAATTAAAGGAACAGTTCGCCCAAAAATTATTCAGCCATTCAGTAATTATCTACTCACCCTAATGCTGATGGAAAGTCAGGGGGAGTTGCACCCTTCTCCGAAAACAACTGAAGTAGATGGAGAAATGTAAAAAAAATAAAATAAAAAAAAAAGCAACCCAGCTCGTCTCCGGCAGCCCAGAGATCCCAGATCCCAAATTTGAGCTTGTGCACACTAAATATTTTAGCTCAGCAGCTGCAGTGAAGATAACAGCTTTAAAAAGGCCGTTAATAACGTTTTTTCACATCAATTTGGGATCTTGGGGCTTCTCGAGACTTGGATTACACAGTACAAGTGGTATGGAGCCATTCTTATTATCAGTCAGTAAAGGTCTGAGAAAGGTCTTTCTGTTTTATCGATTGCTGTTTTTAGTCCCCATCTACTTCAGCTACAGCGCTTTTTTGCTGTGAATCTCAAGAAATATTTTATGGATCATTAAACTTCATCCGACTCTTCATCATCATGGCGGTGGGTTGGTAATGTCAGAGTCTTTAATCTGAATCTAAGTGGCCTAAACACACAGTAACCCTAAATACTTAACCTTAAACTAGCCTTTTAATTAGTGTTCAGAGCTCATAGTAACAGCTAAACATTTAGACACTGACATACTGATAACCGGCAACTGGATTCTGCAAAAGTCACTCTTACTGAGGAAACCTGCAGCAGTTCCCATTGGAGCCCACACATTTCACATTTATAACAGCAGTTTGGCCTTTTGACACTGATTCAGTGCAACACACGCATCTGAGTTTCTGTCTCTCTCTCAGAGGGCTGACGGTTGTGATATCGTCCGTGTATCTCTGCGTCGCCGGCAGCATGTGACAGGGTCAAATCTGCCCTGTCGCTCTCTCGGCTAACAAGCCACACACACTTGTGACAGTGACACATGGTGTGCTCTTTGAGCTGAAAACAGATCATTATTGGGTGAACTTCTGCTGTGGGCAGGAAGGGAGAGGAGAAGAGGAGCTGGTATTTCTATTCTTGTGGTCATTTTTGATCTTTTTCAGTGTTTTTGAGCTCCAGAGTTCTCGTCAGTGTGTCTGCCTCTCTTCGTCTGTGCCGTCTGCAGTCACCCTGTTTCACCTTTTCTCCCCTCTTTATGAACGTTTTAAGGACTTTCACGTCCACGTTGAGATCAAAAGAGTGGATATTTCTGTGAGTCTGAGTGTTATTAGATACATACTTTTTTACATCCTGATACACGCTGCAGTGTAACAGGAAGTGCTTCTGTCTCTACCTCGTGTTTTTGGCCGTACTGACTCTCTGTCTGTCTCTCTCTGACTAATTCTCTGACTGTGGGAAAGTCTTGGCCTGTCCTTGGCCCGGTGCGACAGATTCCACCATGTGATCGGAGGCGACAGATTCCCTACATATCAGACGACTCGGGTGTCCACGTCCGCTTCCTGCCCTCTCAGACACGCACACACACAACACACACACATACTGACACCTAAGCCGCAGTGTCCAATCTGCCTTCCTGTCCTGTGCTCAGGGCTTCGGGCCCAGTCCGGGTCCACACAGCTGCCAGTCGTCTCAGGTTGCAGTCTGAAAATAGATGCTATGACCGTTAACATCCAACATGCTAACCACCGGGCTTCCTGTTAAAGCAACGATGGGTGCATAAGGTGACAGAGAGAGCACACTACTTATGGCCAAACTGGACAGGATAGAAAAGGCTCATAAGACAGACTTACTCCGTTTTTAGCAAAGGAGCAGGACAGACACACAGAATTTGGTGAAACAGCAAGACGATGTTGACAAATGTAAAGGTTTCCTCAAGCTCTCTTCGTTACCTGCCCTGCCAACACATTCTGATACCCAAGGTCGTTTGTTAGCGTCTCCCAAAACGACATATATTACCATTCCCGAAACAACATGGCAGTTGCAGCTTTACAGCGACACTCACACCAGACCTTCGTTACGGTCACAGTTCAGTGAGGTTTTGGCAAGAAAACGGCTTGGTTAGGTTTAGAAAAACATCACGGTTTGGGTTTCGATGACTATGTTACTTTGTAACTTCCATTATGACTTATCTATGTTAGTAGATACTCACTAGAACTCACTATGACCTCTAGTTTCACACTGGACACAAACAGCACCACAACACAACCATCCATGTTTCCCTCCCTGTACAGACTTGGCACTTTTTATGCTACTTCTCCTCATTTCCTCCTCTACAACTGTAATAATTACCACAGCCAGTAGAAGTCCCCGCGCACACCGACAACAAACGTAAATATGTTTCGTGATGACTTGCTTGACTTCCCTTCCTTTATGGTCATTTCTCCGAGGAGGACAGGCTCTGACCTGCTCATCCACCTGTACACCCGCTCCCAATTCCTTCAGTCAGCATATGGCAACCCCTTCAACCTTACTACCTATCAACTTACTATATTATCTGTCTAACCTGTTGAATGCCTGTTTTGACTGCCTGCTCAACACAATAAACTTTGCTTTAAAGGTTCACTATGTAGTTTTGGGGAAGATATTTTAATCAGAAGAGATGATGCCTAAACAAACTAATTAAACAAACTCTATTTGTTTTCATGACTGAATAAACAAACTGAACTTAAAGGACAACACAATTTCATACTATTTTACTTTGTTTATATGTGGCGGACCCTGCCACCTTTCTAGCTTCTGGGGACCTTATTTTCCTCTGAGAACAGCTTGATTATTCAGTTAAGGAAAAAATAAATATTTCTGAGTTTGCATTATTACCTCATTAAGGTATTAAAATACTCAGTTTGAATTTCTTCTCCAAAACTACACAGTGCCCCTTTAACTTTACCTGTTAGGTTACTTAACTTGTCTTAAGCAGCCAGACTGGATTTCACCACACAAAAGTTACTTGTGTGGTGTGTTGAAATGCAGGCGGAACAAGAAGTGGCATGGATCGGTTGTAATGGTGGTAAAAACATGAATTGTGCAAGCTAGCATTGCTAGCTAGCTAACAACAGCAGTCCACAACAGTTGAACATTTAATCAAACATTTTAATGCCATTATCCTCATTTAATGTCTTTAGTGTCACGGTAGAAAAGCAGCATCCTTTGTTTCTGCTGCTGTATTATTTTGACATTGAATTATAAGAACGGTCAGTGTTTACTGAATGAGAGGTCAAAGTCTCACACTGTCTTACAAAGTCTTACACTGACTGGATATTGGGGAACCTGAGCCTGTGATTTCTCATGTCAAAGTTTCTAAAGATTAAACCCTGAGGGAATGAAGTGGTGCTAATTTGCAAAATAAAAAGGAGTACATCTCACACCCCTGCTCATTAAAATAAATGGGCAACTGCTATCAAAAAGTAAAAAGTCTAGCACTGAAAATGCTTTTTTTAAATTTCAGCTTTAAAAAGATTTCTGAATTATTAATTTTCAAATTGTACCATTTTTTAATAAACAGAATAAGCAGTGATATATCAGCCCTTTATTTATGCGAACAAAAAAGCAAACTGCACAAATTCATGATCATCACCATCATCTTGAGCATCTTGCTATCTGAAAACAAGCAAAACTCCTTTTGTCTTTTAATAAATTGCTTAGTTTAGTAATTTCTCTTAATTAAAGTTGAAAAGTCGACAATAATTTTCAAAAGTCTGCAGCTCTCAGCTGGCTGATTCAGGGGGAGAAAATGAGTAATCTTTTAGTCAGGAGTGGTTCGAGTGATTTTCAGTCTGGGGCTCAATGGAAAGAGGCCCTTATCTGGTGAGTAGGTGTTCATAAGACCTATTTCTGGTCGGAGTGCCGACAGACGAGCTCGAGTGCTTCCTCTGTTTTGTCATCCAACCACACACTGAAAGACACACAATCACTCACACAAGCAAAGACACACACACACACACACACACACACACACACACACACGGGTGCCGTGGCAAAGCACTGATGAAATCCTCACAAATCAACACTCAACACGATCTTGGAGAGGGTGAAGTGTGACAAAACACACACACACACACACACACACACACACACAGCTCAATATTCTGTCACCCTGTCACTATGGCAACTGGGGCTCAGCAATAACTAGTGTGCTGAAGTGTGAGTGTGTTTATGTGTGAGAGTATAAGTACCTCTCTGCATGTACACATTTGTTTGTGTGTATTAAACATGTGCTTATGTGTTGATGTTTCTTTGTGTATGTGTGTGTGTGTGAGCGTGTGTGTGTGTGTGTGTGTGTGTGTGTGTGTGTGTGTGTGTGTGTGTGTGTGCGTGTGTGTGTGTGTGTGTGTGTGTGTGCGATGTTGGGATTAACCTCTGTGGATGTGCAGTGACATCTCACCTCTCTTCAAGCCTGTGAGGGAGATATTCAAGGGGGCTTTTCATTAGATACTCCAGCAGCTACTGTGGGAATCCTTTGATCCCACATGTAAAAAGATGAAGAGCCTGCAACATCTGCTCTTCCTCACAGCTGATGTTATTTGTGCCCCGGGCAGGCCGATCTGGAAGGTGAACAAGGCTCTTACATCAAGTAATAAACAGTTCACTTCCGTCGGGCCTTGAAATTTCATGATAATGTCAAGTGCTTGAGTGGCTCCTGTTTTTTTTATCAACTGAGGAGCATTATTAATCGGCCTCATGTAGAATTTTGAAATTGTAAGCAATAATAAAAGACGAGATTGTCTGAGATACACAAAATGAAGAAAAGACAAGTTTAAAGGGGTCTTTTTGAAATTCTAGGTTGTCTATAGATATAAATATGTTTTTATTTGGTGCTACATGACCAGAAAAAAACAGAAAATGGACTGTGGTGTTCCCTTTTGCTTAAAAGGCAGAAAACCTGCAACAACCAGAACGCACTGGGCAGCACCAGACGGCTAAACGCTCCTGCTGGTGGATGATGTAGTGTGAGGTGGGTGGTGTTCGATTTAGCTGTTTTCAAACAGGCAAAAAATGGGGGCCTATTCACAAACTTTCTCATATTACAGCTAAACAGTACACTAAAATTTGTTTCCAAAAGCATTTTCAGTTAGACAAAGACAATGCAGTAACAGACTCTTGATTCATTTATGATCAGTTTTACAGTGTTTATCTAACTTTTGGGAACTGGCCCCTCTCTCGATCCAATTGTCCGATTATCCGGGCATACAAAAAATGCAAAAGTACAATCTGCAGTCCAAATAACAGGCTGACCACAACTAAACTTAATTTGACCTGAGAAATCTGTGTTTTTAGGCAAGCAAAGAACAGGGCTCTGGAGATAGAAACATTGATCGTAAAATGTACTGGCTTTGTGGACTCTGCCTTTCATGCAGGGCCACCAGCAAGTCAAACATTGTAATAATCCAGTGAAACATCTCAACATCTACTGGATGGAGTGACACAAGATATTGTACAGACATTCTTGGTTCCAGTGGGATGTATCCTACTGAGTATAATCCTACATCCCACTTGGATTACACCAACTCTCAGTTTAGTTTCATCAGCAGGACTTCCTTGGATCGTTTACAAGTGGTCCAGGGTGTAACTGCTGGTCTTGAAATGTGCAATCAACTTTACTATTAATACAATAATTTTGAGTATTGTAAAGCGAAGACATATTTCTAGATGATAGCATCTCTCTGTCTCCCCTGTTTTTTGACTGTCTGTGTGTCCACGCCTGTCTGTCTGGCTGTCCGCCTGTTCAACTCCAACAGTAAGGATGCACGGCAGTTCGGATGTGCTTGGATCATTAAAGTTAAAATGGGTGAGAGTACGGTTACAAGGGGCTCTCCCTGCTTCATCAATAATCCATCGGAGACCAATTTACTTCCAGACAGCAGGAATACTAACTCACCTCTTCCTATCCCCATTCACAGACTCTCCCTTTCTCAGTCTCTCTGTCTGTGCATGTGTGTGTCTCACCTTTCTTCTAGTGGATGGGTATATGGTGTAACTTATGCACCTTCGTGTGTTATTTTATATGTAAATGACCTCTAGACGAGACATCCTGTCCTGTCTAGAGGTCAGCTGGTGAGGTAGAGGATGTCTCCTGTTTATCATCTAATAGGTAGGTTAGCTTAATTTAGCATTTAGCTGGTGTTGTGTGGATTTCCCCGTCTCCAACATGTTAATTTTATTTTCCCAAATTGTGGGGTCAAAATGCAGAATGTGATTTCAAGATTACATAATTTGTAATTTGAGTTGTAAGTTTTTACCTGATGACTTGAACATTTTTGTGCCCTTAAGACAGTTGGTAATAGTATTATTAGTGGCAGGATTGATGCAGGTAGTGCTTTGCTACTAGTAACAGCATGTCTACATTGAAAGCATGTTATGTCAGCTGTCCATCCCACAGATTTCTGGTGAAACAGATATGCTCCTCTTAATCAATCCAGTTGTCTACATGAGTGTTTAATGCTGAATGTTTTACAATCCTGATTCCAAAAAAGTTAAAAGTTGTGTAAAATATAAATATCAGAATGTGATCATTTGAAACAGTTTCCCTAAACTACACTACAATATCTGAAATGTGTTGCTGGCATCAAATTCTGAATAAGCACATATTTACAAAAGACAATAAAGTTTATAAGGTAAAAAAAAATGTCTTCGTAATTGCAACCTTGTGTTTATGACTTACAATCTGGTGGGGGGGAACACATTTTTTTTGCAGTGTGCAACCAAGTGAACAGTACTCGGTTTCACACAGGAAAAAACAATATCTATTGAAAAACACTTTTTTTCCCTCATTTTTTTAATTAAATTTTTTCAACAATTTAGATCAGACTTAGAAAACGGATCACCAGAAAAAAAAAAATTCTTGCTTCCGTCGCAACAAATTCAACTGCTCCTACACGTAAAATAACAATGATAAAGAAAAGTACAATCCAATGGCACAAAAAGAAAAAGAACCAGAAAAAATGGTATGAAGATACTAAAAAGTTATAGTATCAGATTGGCCAATAACTCATTGTAAAAAAACTTCACTAGAAGCAGAGTTTAGTAGTGCTCTTAGTAACTATATGTAGTGTACAGCTATATGTGGTTGAGGGTAAATTAGTTCAACACAATGGAAGTATTTGAAGTCATTTGTTGTTGTTGTTGTTGATAAACACGCTGCTTGGCTTGAAGGTGCCCTGTCCTGTAACATCAGACTGGACTAAACGAACAGAGAGGTGGATGAGAGGATGACATTAATGATTCATGGCTGGGGTCTGGCTGTTGTCGGTTACTGGCAGAGCGCCTGATGTCCCTCCAGACCGGCTAAACGATGATGTCATGCTTTAGGGTATCGATTGAACTCTCCTCTCTAACACATCACTCTGTCTCTCTCTTTCTCTATTGTTCTCTCTGTTTTTCTCTTCACTTCTGCCTCTCTCTCTTCTCTCCCCCCCTACTCTGACCTCATCAAGTCCATCATCAGAAACCAGATGCGGCCACTAAAACAATAACGCTCCAATCCAGAGAGTCATAAAACACATCATAATCAGATGGTCCATGCCAGGATCAATAATTTCCAGTTAGCCCCGGTACCCTAGAAGGCAGTTTTGGATGCTCCAGCGGGATGCAGAGGGGGCTGAGCGAATTGATGGGGGCCGAGAGTTGGGTTACATCTAAAGTGCACCAGAGAATCGATAGTTTGTGGAGGCCCTGGCACACACTCAGAGTTATGGACCGGCCTCTCATGGGAAGTGAAGCACACAGGCCTGGACAAAAACAACAGATTGAGTTTCACTTTCAAAAAGCGTGAAATACACCTGTATTTGATAAGATTCAATAGTTCAATAGCTTGACAAAATACATGTGGGCAAAAAAAGTGGTGGGCATCCATTACTAAACTTGTGTTATTGTCCTTTCTAACTTAGCTTAGCTTTCTAACGTATAGCTAGTTTCACATAAGTCATTTATTGCTAAAAATGTTTGCAATGTGTAAATCAGTCGCTAAAAAACATCTGTAGTGAATGTTAATCAGCAGTCGTAAACCGTCAAATCACAAACTAACATAACTGTCAAAAACAACAGTTTAAAGTGCAAAATAATACTTTAAACTTAACTTCCAGTCATTTTAGAATATAATACCTCCTTATATTTATATCTGCAAACAAGAACCATTCTTGGGATGAGTGGGATTTGCCGATCCTATCCGATGCTAGTTGGTCATTTTGGCTAACATTATTAGCGTTAACCATCACTGTGGAATCCCAAGTCGTAGTCAGGCCAACTGTCAAAAACAACAATTTTAGTGGACAAAAAATATTTCAAACTTAACTACCAATAATTTGTAAATATAGGTGTTGTATTGTTAAATTTAAACTGTAACTGTATACATAGCCTACAAGAGAGATTTGTGCGGTTGGATTAGTAAGATTTTGCTACCCTATCCGATGCTATATGGTCATTTTGGCTCGCCTAACGTAACAAACAGTTGGCCAAAAATAATATGAAATATCAAACATATTTCAAATTACTTCCCTACTTAATCTTAACTAGCATTAGCAAGTTAACGGTTTGCCATTCAGCCTAGTTCAGTGAGCTATGCAACAGCTACACCAAACAAATAAAACAGCCTAAAAGATTGTGTGCACCCTTTGCATTCAAAGCCCCACTCCAGTGTATTTTGGCATTTTTATTCTATAGATATTCTGTATTTTTATGAGTCATTTTCTGACAATGTTGATTAGCCACACTGTTCGCTAAATTGTTGACAAATAGCTTAATTAACCGTTCTCCATGCTAATGATGTCGATCTCGCTAGACGCCTGGTTGCGATGGTAGTTGATAAAGTCAGACAATCAACCACACCCAAGTCATCTGTTTAAAAAATAATGTTACTGTAGGAAGAAAGAACACTGGCTGGAGTGGAGCTTTAATACATTTTTATTTAGTCAACACTTAAATGTACGTTCCAACTCTACAACCTTTGAACTAAGAAGCTGCTATAACCTCTGAGTGATCCCGACAGGCACTGGCATGATCGAGGCAACATCCGCTTCAGTTTCGTGATGAGTACAAGATCCAGCAAGAAAAATAAAGACAACGTGATGCAGTCCTTCTGTATCAACACGGTTGGCCGTGAGTTGAACAGAGGGAGAAACAGAAATGAAAGAATTAAAAAAAGAAAATGTATTATTCTGGCTGTGTTTTTTTCTCACAGATGGACCATGGCCGCAGGAGAAACTCGTACCTTCGTGCTGCTGCTGCTGCTGCCTCCCTCACGATTTAACCCCCAAATAAACACACACAACTCTGCTTTCCAAGGCCTCGTCTAGGACAGTAGACAAGTCAGCTGCCACCATTACATATCATGTTTTTGTTCAGCTCACTGTGGAGGCCTTGCAGACCTTGCAACGGAGGAAAAAATGTTCCAAGGCTAAAAATGACTAAAGATCTATTAGAGCTCTTTGGCATTAGTCACTAATAACTCAGGCAAGATCAGGACGCTCATTCTTTTACCTTCAACCGGGTCTTGAAATAGATTTTGTGGTTTGGCAAATCTTGATATTAATACACTCTGAAAACAAGTTGACTGAGGCAAGTTGGCAACGATGTGATGTGAAGTTTGGACTAATATGAGGTTAAAATACTGACATTTAGTGTTTAATATGGGATGCAAATACTTTTCCAGTCTGTGTTTACATACTAATGTTTAAAATTTTATGTTTATGTATAAGCTGCCAACGTGGTACAATATGCTCACAGTAAGCTTGTTGATATACTTACATATATGTTGAGGTGTAGCCTATTATTTGAACATGCTATGCTAGTGTTAGCATTTTGTTCATCTGCATGCATAACGGTTACGTGGTCACGATCGTTTGGGAATAAGGATGGTTTGTTTTTTTGGAATATAAAAGCGTTTTCTCAGTTTTGTGAAACCTGGATGAGCTAGCTGGAGTTCTCCGATCGAAACAAAGATGCCGTGTCATATATATGCCTTATTGAGGCCATCGTTCGTCCTTGGTACAAAACATCGTGACTGAGCTTGTGAGAAATCAAGATGCAACCGCACACAATGTTCAGAAAGCCAAATACTGTTAGAATTATATATACCGGATAGGAATAATTGTAATCATCATATCCCAAATAAGATCAGAAAAAGTATAAGACTCAATAAATTCATGGAATTGATTTTATTGAGTGTGCATGGACACGATGGTGGTGCAATGAAAAATCAGTGCATGCCCCAAGTTCTTAGGATTTATCCTCTGGTGTCTTTTAATGTGAAAATTGCATGGCAATCCATAAAATGCTTGGATGACATTGCAATTTTTAGTGCCACATCACAATAAAATAGTCAAAATAAGTCATCAATTATCCTGGGGATTGTCAGTGAGTAAATGCGAAACCAACTTCAGAGAACCCATCAACACCAAACCTGTGTGGCAGTACGTCTCAGGTAAAGTTAGGTTTTTTCTTTAGTATTTTGCAGACTTACATTACGCTATATAAGCTGCATCTTGATTGGCTGTCAGTGTTTGTTCTTCAAATCGCTTCAAAGGCAGTCCCAACAATTTACTGTTGTTGACGTTATCCACTTGAGTAAAACCTACTTTAAAAACGACGTGTTTATTGCTGATTTAGTTATTATTCTTGGTGTGGACGGCCTTTGTGAGATGATGGAAGCAAGGGTTGAATGTGAATGGAGCGGGGCATTAAAAAAACATTTAAGCCCCACTTCTAAAAGATTTACAGCAGCAGTCACACCAGTAGACACAATAAAAACAAGACATTCATGAATGTTAATGAGGCGAGTTACATTCAGCAGAAAACTTGTGGGATTTGAGAGAGACAGAGGAAAGATAAATACAATTTTCATATAGAGTAAAATACTACTACTTCATTTCCAGTCTGTTTCGAGTTTGTGCCGTTGCCTGTTACTGCCTGGATACAGCAAGAGGCGACAGTACAAGGTCTTGTTCTTATTTGGGAGATCTTTCTTCCTCTTCTTTTCTTTCTCCCTTTTTTCCCTTTTTTTAAACTTGAACACAGCTACTGCTGCAGCGCCGACTACTAGAGAGTGTGCTCCTCAGAGCAGAGCAGGTCACGTGACTCTTGGTAGATCCCTGTGTTTCACTCACTGTTTCACTGTTTGGACACAGCCAGCGATTCTGCTCCACCACATTTATGTGTTCGAGTTCACAATGGAGGCCAGACTGAACACTCACACACGCGTGCAGAGTGAGTGCCCTGCATTTGCCTTGCTGAACTGCGTCGCTGAGCTCCATTCATAGTTAATCAATGGAGGGGAAATGTAGATCTTAGATTCTAATTATCCTCCGCAGTGGCCTCTTTCCTCCTGTATAGTCTCTTTCTGTCTAGCCCTCTCCCTCATCTCTCTCTTTCCTCCTTCCTTTATCTGCCCCTCTCATATCTTTTTGTCTTCCAAATTTGTCTCATGCCGCCTCGCTTCATCCCTGTCAGCTCCACTTTTCTGCCTTGATCCCCGTTGTTCTCCTCGCCCCTCCCTCCCCTCCGCCAAGACTCCTTTTTGGCTGAATGATATATCAAACAGTAGCTAGCTGCTGAATGAGAGGGATTTGCTAACACCCCCTCTCCTCTGCACTCTCTCTCTCTCACACACACACATGCACAGCCATCCATAGTACTGAGCGATCCGCAAGAGGGGATCAAAGGGAGTATTAATTCCACCATACTCAAGACACGCACATATGCGAGCGCACACACACTCTATGCTGAGAGCCATTCATTCATTAATGGAGTCACATGCTGCACATCTCAGTTTCACACATCGCTTGCCTTTAGTTAGTGAGAGATACACAGAGAGCGTGGGCATGCATGTCTGTATGCTATAGTGTAGTGTCTGTATCTAGGATTATGTGCTCTTAAAGCATGTTTACTCTCATGCATGGAGAGATGTGTTAGCGCGTGCATGAATGAATGCGTAATGGTGCGTGCATACTCCTGAGCATCGTTGTGTGTGCACTTGCTCTCCGACGCCGCCTGCTTGCTTGGATCTGCTGTCACATGGCCTCTGCTCGGGAACACGCGAGGCAGCGGCAGTGCAGAGGAAAATCATCACATCTCACATTGTCTGGATTTTTCTTAACTTCACCTGCACGTGAGAGACACTTTGGTTGGAGAGGAGGCTCTGTTACGAATTCTCTTTGGCTTGAAACATAAAATGATATTAGTAGTTTTTAAGGGTGGCTGAAAAAATCCTCAATGGGGCCGCTGCGTTTTTGTTTTCCTACATTTCACACATATTTCCGATCACTGCTGCTCAAACTCCTGCAGATGCATCATCCCACTCCCACCCGCTCCCATGGAGATCCTCATCACTCCCATCCGCACTGGTGTTTTCTATTGGAAATCTGTCTAGCTCGCCCTGCAAGAAAATAAGACACATGCAGCCCTTATGGATTCAACTTGAAGCTTGTGGGACCTAAAATTGGATAAAACTGTTATGGATCTGGTCCCTGTTTCTCTGATAGTTTGTGCTGTTTCCCATGGCAGCAGATACGAACCAGATGCTGGAATGTCGGATTTCCGAGAAGCAGTGATAGTGTAACTGTTAACAGATCAGATTTGGATAAGGAGTGGCAACTTTTTGGGGGGGTTACTGGTGTTTAAATGAACTCCACACGTTTACAAGTTTACAAAGTCAGAGATAGAGAGTGACGGCAAACTAACCTAAACTGTATTTAGGGCATATTGAGCAATACTGCATAGTTGTATATGCATGTTTAAGCTTAGTAATAACAGATCTCCATATGTTTGCATATTGAATAGTTTATATTTAATGGTGATGCTGAATGACTGCTTCCACCCACATTAGACTGAAAAAACTGTGTATCCGGTGCCTGCTGTATGTATCCTTGTGCCGCTAAAATGCACCCGACAGTATATTGGTGAGTGAGTATCATTTCTGTCAACCTTCAAGAGGGATTTCATGCTTAGTATTAAAGGATTATTAGTTTTTATGTCAACTTGGGCCAGTTTTTGCCATCGTACCTCCATCATTTCCTGTGCAATGAGGGATTATTCAGCCCAGTCACTAGGAGTTATGTTGGTAGTTTACGTTTCCGCAAATCAGGTTGACATTTGTACTAAACGTGGCATATCACATTCATTATGTGCATATAAGCAGTATTTCACATCAGGAGGTGGAGGGGAAGGAGGTGGTGTACAAGTAACAAGGCTACCAAATGGGCAACTGCAGTTTGAGTCTGCGAGGGCATTTCCAGGCGTTTGATTAGCAGGAAGTCGAACCATCTCCAGGTATTTTAGTGGCCACCAAAACCAGTTTTGGCCAAATTGTATTTAATATATAGTAATATAAATATATATATCATCATTCTTGCAGAAATGGCTGGATTGTCACGTATTTTGTTTTTGTAAATCGAATCAATGATATCCTATAACGTAAAAAGATGGAAACACAAAATCTTGTCACAACTGTCCTCAGGCGGAGCTGCAGCTCTCTTCTTATTCTCTTCTCTTACCAACGTGTTTAATCAACACCTTCATCTCGCAGCGAACTGCATATGTGTGATTAACAAGATGAGAGACCTACTTTTTCCTCATCACACAGACAGCAGCAGGGCTCCAGCTGTAAGCACAGCTCTCCCTCTGCATCGTCTGTGTGTCTGCGTGTGCGTCGACCTGTACTGCACAGGCCAAACACCGAAGAGCTTCCCCTGTAATTACACACACCTTGACAGCAGATTAATTCCCGCTATGAAAAAGAAGAGAGAGAGAGACAGGAGGAACAAAGGAGTCAGGAGAGAAAAAGGAAATCATTCAGAAAGACCCAGGGTGCGACTGCATTCATAACTGTTGCTCATGTTAAAATGTGTTACTGTGTAGCCAAACCTTGAAGCAACACCTTGAAGGAAACCTTTCTTTCTAAAAGCACCACGCTGAGTGTTTGACAACAGGTATCTCAATGTTTTGATGAGACAGACGCCATATTGTTTGTATCACGTGTTCTACCAGCATGTGCCTTAAAGACATGGCTCAGATCTGATACATATTTCTGACAGCTGCAGAACAGATCATAGTAATGAGGCCTAAAAGATAGTAATGTGGAAATAAAAGAGGGGAACAAGAACTCAACCTGGAGAAAATGCAGGTTTCAGAACATTTGAGAAAACTGTGACAATGTAAATGCTGTCTTTCACAGTGAAATCTGGGATTTTTCTTTGTGAAAGTGAAAACAATGATCAAGTGTTAACCCACCATGACATCACTCGGTTTGGCAGCTACCATTTGAAGCCTCAATTTTTGCATTACAGCTGTCGCCATCTTGGTTTTTTGGAGCCAGAAGTGACCTTTGGACAAGAAGGTGTAGATGGTTAAAATATGCACAGCTACGCCTCTATCCTAGTCAGACCCAACTGAGAACCTGGAGGACGTCCCATGATAGCGATTTGTTGAACACAAGGTAGCCACGCCCTAAAACATACCCTGCTTCATCATCTACTTTAATCTAAATGGGACCATAATTTACTAAATGAATATCATGCTGTATTGAGGAGGACTTGAAACTAGAGATTGAGACCATGAATTCATTGGGACACTGTTTAAAGAGTTAATGAATCAAGTGAGAAGTAGGGTCGTTTTCTCATAAGCTTCAACAAATCATAACCAATGATGAGTAAAGGCAACTATTAACATGAGGGACAAAAACAAACACACACGGTAACACAACCTTAAGCCAAAATGGAAAATAGTGGATAGACTGTGTCACGTTTTGGGTTTTTTAGTTATTTCCTGTTTTATTTTGTAGGTTCTCCCCTCATATGTCATGTTTTGATTTACACTTCCTGTCTTTGTCTTTTTCCCGCCTTTCTTCCTGTTCACCTGTTTTTTATTTGTTAACTACTCCCGGTGTATTTATGCATGTGTTTTGCGAACCTTAACACACTGATCTGCTTTAATATTTTAAAGCTATTTCTCCAAAAGGCTGTTTCAGCTGTCCATAAATGCTAAAACATTCAGAACAACATACAAATAAAAACAACTACAATTTAGTAAATTTCAATTTTTTTATTTTTTTTTAAATAATCATGTTTTTACCAGTGATGTGAATCAACATGATAAACATTTCTTGGTGTCCTGAAAGTCAAGGTAATTCTAGTCTAAAAAGGAAGTTTGAACAAATGAATTAGAAAATGTCCTCAGAGAAAGGGTTTGAAAGCCACAAATACAGAACCTATCAATGAGCAAAACTAGTGAGTAGTTTTGTCCAGGCCTGAAGAAAAGAAGTGAGTCAGAAAAAACCAAGAGTCACACAAACCCGTCAATACTCTCTGAGGAGGCTGTCCTTGTTAGAGATACTGGGTGTTTTTTAAATGTGCTCTTCTCTATGCATTCAGAGAGCCTCGACAAAGAAAACTGAAGGTTGAAAACACACCCAGGCTTGGCCATCAATGGACTTTTGGAAAACAGCTTCACATAACAGCACTTTCATAATTTGTTTTTTTTAACCAGGAAAGTGAGGCACAGTGTCCAGAGAGGGATACAAAGTGGGCAACATACAGCATTTACAGAAATCGATGATGATTCACAAAACTGAACTCATCTCAGAGAACAAACAAGGTTCAGTTAATTTATTTTTGGTTATCTAGCTTCGTAGAAGATGAAAAGACACATCGATATGATTTTCGAAACATTGTTATCATGTTTGAGATTTTTAAGGCCCAGAGCACCTGTCAGGGCAGAGTGAAAATAATCATCTATCTTCCATCTCCTATTATTATCGAGTTATATAATTATATAGCTTATATTTCACTTTGTTGAATATCACTTTTAATTGTCGCTGTAACCAGTTTTTCTCATCGATACTATAATCTGATCATTTTATCTCATCTTAATATTCATTCATGGTTCTGATGATGAGGCTTAACGTAACAGGTAAACAACCCACCTCGTCCACTCGTAACTGGAAACCTCAGTGTTAACAGAGACAGCTAATAACCACCTTCATGATAACGATTACCCAAGATCACTAATGTTTGTTTTAGTGAAGCAGGTAACCCAAAAAGAGACAGAGAACTCGGGACAGCAGTGAGCAATATGATGATTGGCTGGTACCCAAGAGCTACCAACTTTTTTTTCTCTCACTCCAGACTAACTCTGAAATAATGAACTTCAATACAGCATTTGTCATGCTGCCAACAGTAATGTTATGCAAGTGTTGTTTGAGTAATTCACTGGAGAGATGCCAATTCAAAAAGAGAGAAAGAAAATTAAATCAAGGTGTTTCTTGCTTGTGTAACCTTAGGAATTGCTGTACACAACACATTTTCATTATTTCATTACTTAAGTTTGCTATACTGAGTGTGTGCTAATTAAGTTGAACAGTTTATTGTATGTCCCTTACATATGAGTGAACAATAGTTCCTATGTAAATACCCTGAGAAAAATATCCATTTTTAATCACGACCATAAGAGCTAGAGACGGTCCAACTTCCCAGGAAAAACACCCAGTCTTGTTGGCCACTAAAACTACCGGACATGTCCCCACAGACTCAATGCTTGTTATGATGCCACCTTCGTACCCTCCACCTCCAAGTGCAAAAGTGCGCTAATAAGCATATAATGAAAACTTGATGTGCCACATGTGGTACAAATATCAACCTTGGACTTATCTGTGGTTTACAGAAACACTAAATGCACTCCTTATATCCTTGTGACTGGGCTGCTACGAACTACTTCTTCTCTCGTGTAATGCAACCCTTTAGATTCATCATCTGGAAACCATGAATATCCATCAAGACAGATATTTCAGTCTTCAGACCAAAGAAGTGGACTGATGGACCAATCGCCATCCATAGAGCCACAACCATAGCATGCATAAAAAACTAAACATTATACAACAGGCTCAATATACAAATGCTCATCCATTATCTTCTTCCATCTCTTAACACAGAAAGTGAACCTATTCCACTGTAGTTTTTATGAAATGACAGCGTCTTGGCAGTACATTGCCTGTTATATCAAATCTCAGAAGACCATTTGTATAAGTGTGAAGCTGTGAAAGTAGATTAGCAACAATAAAACGTGTCGGGAGCTGTGTTATTTAGACTCAGGGTCACAGAGGGTTTGTGGCTTTATTATATGAAGAGTTTAGGAAGTGGGCCAGGGTGTGAATTGGTGTTAAAGTGGCACACATGCTTTGCTTCTGACACAATTCCTCGGCTAATTATGGCTTACATACGTTTTTTCTTGTCACAATGTCGCTGAATGAAAGTGGAAACACCCACAGTGTTTACAGTATTAAAACGACTCTCCTGTTGTCGTGTTATGTATGTACGAATTTAGCCGCTGTGAAGTGTCAGAGGGACACGTTTTAAATTAACTTTCTGACATCATAGACAGCACAGGTGACAAAAGGTATTTGTTACATAAAAGGGGTGAGGAATGATTGACAGAATCGGCACAGGAAGTGGAAGAAGTTACGAAACGAGGCAGGTTGTTACATGATTATTATATAATTAGACAATACAGTAGTCTATATTTAGCTCAAATATGTATTGCATGTATGAATTGGATACAAGATATTTCTAGTATGATTTAGCTTTGGCACTTTACTTCTTGAGCAGAATTAGCTTTTCATTTAATTAACCCAATTCCTGAACTTTGTGCTCAGACATCCTCACAGTTGTAATAGTTACATTTTCTGGTGATGACACTTTGACAGCTCAATCGCATTTCCAGATTTTTCATTTCCTTCTTTTTTTTATTGGTGATTTCTCTTGCGTTGCTGTGGCAATGTGGATAAAATCCACATTGCCACAGCAACGCAAGAGTGTGGATGCTCGCAGTTCATTCAAAACTTTGTGCTATCAGCTATCATCAAATACAAAAAGAGCGCTTTTTCATTACCGGCTGCTAGCGGTGATTTTAGGCTAACAATTCTCAACCTGTGCTCCTAAACAAGTATACAAGTGCAACAACTTCACTGCTGGACTTGAGTTAAATTTTGTCCGTCAAAGGGGGGAATGCTAGCTAGCTAGCAAGCTACTTAGTTAGCAACCGAGACATCAGCAAAAAAGGACTATAATACTTTAAAAGTTCTTCTAACTCTTGGTTTGAAGTGTGCCTCTGGAAAATCTCGGACACCCTAGCCGCTGATGTGAACGTGGAAAACTGAGGGTTAGGCCTAAGTGGTAAGGGGTGCATGGGGATTGGGCCAACTTCTACACTGAGGGGCTATTTATACCTGGCCAATCATACCTGGAGATTCCTAATGACCTAATAACAACCTATTAAGAGAAAGTACTTAACTTCAGTTTGCCAGGCCATATATAATCCTAACACAGACAACAACCCTTGAAATAAAACGTAGGTTGGGACTGTGAATACATTCAAACAATCAGTTTCACAGCGTAGTTACATATATACCCACAGGCAACAGGGTAGAGGCCAGTAGCGTGCCCCTGGTTGTTGAAACAAATTTGACTGCCACTACAGGTGGCAGGTCAGCGCACCTGCACCTGCATTAGCACTGAGGGTAAACTTTTCTGTTAATTTAACATTTCTTCTGTAGCTCTGCAGGGGGAAGAAATATGTGGCATCCATCAGTGGAGCTGGCGGCACAGCAAACAAAGGCAAACAAAGCCGGCCCTGAGCTTCGCCATCTCCTCTCGTCTGGGGAAATTAATAGTTCTGTGGAGGTTGCTCATCTTTTTCCCCACTGCGTTTTCAGCGGTCCTCCAAACCATGGTGGGAAGCATGGCAAAGATGTCTGGAGTTACCCTGTAGGAGGCTCCACAGACAAAGCTGTAGACCTCAAATTCATGGCTCCATGCATCGTCTTTTTGCTGGGGCAGCATCTGGACCGGCATGTTGATCGAATTTTTCTTAGATTGTTTAATAATTATTAGCCACAACCTCTTCCCCCAGAAGAACAAGGATAAATAGTATAAGTATAGCTAAAATGGAAGATTTAAAGTACTATGCAAATATGTTATGTAACTTAAAACCTTGGTTTCAAGAGCATCAATTCATTGAAATTACATTATCATATCACCTCACATCTCAACGCCCCCTCAGTGTTTTCTTACTCCAGTGGCTAATTTTATGTATGTTCTGGTATCTCTTCAGTATAAATCAGTTGAAATGCCTCGTGGCATAGATGGTAACTTTTAATCTTCATCTCTCTCCCTTTCTCTCTCTCTATCCGGGAGGACAATAGCGAGTCGTGCCTGTTTGTGAGGCCAGTCTCTTCCCACTGAGACAGAAAGCAGGTCAGAGTAAGACTGGCTGTCCCTGAGACACATATTGTATAACAGGCTACCCAACAACACTGCGTTCAAAAATACCCAATGCTGAGCTGCACTGTGTCCAAGTGTGTGCGTAGGTGTGTTGTGAAAACACATATACTGTGTGTACTGTATGTGCAATGAATGTGTGTCTGTGCACTGTGTGAATGTGAGCGAGTGTGGCCGTGATACAAGTGAGTCACCAGAATGTGATTAATGCAGTTTGTTTGCTTCAGCTTTTTGGTCAGTTATTCAACCAGTGAATCGCTTTACATTAATCTGTGTTTGATAAGGAGAAACAGTCTTTGAGAGAACAACATCATCAGTCCTTTCAGCAAGAACCCCAAATCGACATCAGTAGAAAACCTTGTAGTGGGAAGTCAAACGATTTCTGCGTCTCGATATTCTTTGTTTATGTCTATAATCAATCAATAATGTTGTCATCCGGCTTGTGCATAATGTAAATTTGCTACTTTTCTCTGGTCTGTGTAGCAGACATCTTTGACATGTCTATGGTTACTGTAAGAGGGATCCCGCCCATCCCGCCAAGCAACAGTAGAAAAGCTTCTTCCCCGAGCTGCCTCTCTCAAAAATAACAATGACATCATATCGTGTGAGCAGAGCTGTAGTGATATATTATTGTGTAGCCAGGGAGCGTAATGCTTTGTTAGTTAGAAACAAAACTTACAGTACAATCAATATGTGCATTCACAATGAGCCCATGAACAGAGACTGGGAGAATGTAATCATATTTACTGACTCACATTCATTTTCTGGCTGCTGAGGTTTAAATTAGTTTGATTGAGAGCGGAGCGGGGACGCTGGAGACGAGTACATTACAGTAATTAATACTGGAAGAAATAACAGCGTGTCTCCGTTTTTCTAGGTCATTCAAGTAGAGAAAAAGCTGTATCTTGGGTACATTTTTAAGAATATTTGATGCGTTGGAGAACACGTCGATATCATGTGTTAAAAAATGTGTTAATGTAAATGTTGTGTTTATGGCATTTAATATGTTGTTTTTCATGTTTGTTCCTGGATCTCCTCTGTGATGAATCTGACCATTTCTTCTGTTTGATTTCTGCGAGTTTCTGTTTTTGTTGTTGTTGCTGGGTTAAATGGCCTTTACATCTGTCTAATGTTCTGACTGACTGTTTAATGCGGACTGACGTTTGTTGTTGTGTTCATTTGCCGGAAGCAAATGGATTCGCAAAGTCAAATATGAAGGGTAAAGTCAAACAAGACTGGTGCGCAAAGTCAAGGCCAAAGACAGCAAATAAACGTGTAAACAAATGTGGGATCTAAGATTGATATATGCTGTAGTAATGTAAATATAAACACATTTTTATCATGAAAGGTGTCAACAGCAAAGTGTTCTTAAATCTGACAATGATCAAAATGAAATTGTGGAAACTGAAACTAGCTTGTACAACTTCAATTGAATAGTCTACTTGGTAATTCTGAGGTAATCAACTTTTAAAATTTACAGTGTAGGGTTGCTTACGATCATTTTTGTTGCGTGCACCAGGCCATGTGGAGTGCAAAAGAGGTGAACTACATTGGCCCGCAATCTCAGCTTGATACACTATCTGGTCACATACGTCATCTCTCAGCTTTAACTCCATTCTCAGGTCTCCAGTTGCTAATCCTACTTAAAAAATCACCTGTGCACGGAAGAGGAAGTCTTTGCCCCAGAGGAAGAATCGTTGTCAGACAATAGCCAGAGTGTGTGTTGGGATGACATTTAACATTTGAAAACATTGGCTAATATTTTATAATCTTTTCGAGAAAGAAATGTGTATTTATAAATGTGAGGTATCAAGAGCTGTCACAGAAGTTCATTTTTAAGTGTCTGTTCAAGTATTGTGTTGTGTTGAAAGCCTTATATTATTATTATTGGGAGGACTTGGATTCAGTAATTCTCTGATCAGTAATAACTGATATGGCCCTGGTTGTTCTCTAATAAAATAAAATCCCTTGTTTGCCACAGTTTGTCTCTCTAACTCTAATTTTGATTTCATACACATCTGCTGCTCTGTTCTGCAACTTGTACAGATGTGTGTGTGTGCCAGCTGAGCCACAGGGACGCAGAGGATAGAGGCAGAAGACACGAATGGATAGACAGTCCGATAGATGGATGTTCGGACAAAGAGAGGGAGAGAATGACTCATACTTCTACATCCTCCCTCCATCTCTCTTCCCTCCCTCCTGTCATGCCAGCGGTTCTTTATATGCTGATGGCCTTTATTTAGATCAGCATCCTTTCATTCATCCGCTCCCATCAACCAGTAGGAAACCTCGATATTAGCAAAGACCGCCCACTTGTCTTCTACCAGCACCAATACGCACGCTCTGCTTCCCTACTCTGCTCTCTTATTCGTTCAGTCTCGCTTTCATTCTCGAATACTGATGCCCGTCCTTTGACCACGATGAATGAAGTCAGTGCAGCAAAGCAAACAAAGAGTCAGGGACAACAGAGATGGATAGATAGACAGAGCAGGAGAGAGATTATGTGCGTTGGATTATTGTCCGTGCTGTAGGGTCAGACAAACAGAAACCCAGAGCACCATATCCACCTTTGAGCATCCAGGAGATGAAGCATATCCAGGACAAAACACAAGCTACACACACATATAAACACAGCGAGAGTGAGAGAATCGCTCGAAGAGGAAATGGAGAGACTTTACAAGTTTGATGAACAAGCGGAGACGGTCAGTGTTTTGTTGTGCAAATAGGAGGGCGTTACAGTGGTAGTCATTTTTCATGTTAACCAGGCAGGAAGACAATCAAATACCTGGTGCCGGAGGAAACTGAAGCAATCAGTGATTCACCATGTTGCTCAAGGGCACTACTGCAGAGGCTATTGTCACTTCTGCTATTTTAGAGGGCTGTGCCATTTGAAAAGAGTTATTCTACCTTCACATCTGCTGTGTCTATTTGCTGACTTACGTTTGGTTGATATCGTTACGCTTAGACTGTTGTAACTTGTTATATTTTGGTATCACTCAGTCCACGAGTCCATAAATGCAGCAGCCCGACTCCTTACAAGGTCAAGAAAAGAGGGAGCACACTAGTCCCATTCCCTACACTGGCTTCCTGTGTAGGGAAAATCCTGCTGATACAAAATCTCATACAAAAATACAAACCATTGGTGTATGAGCTTGTAAAAGTTTTTAATTTAAAGCCAAACAAAGAACACATTACATATTCATAACTACTACCACACCTCCAGTCTTCAGTATCCTGTTATTTTCTACTTATTAATTTGCACTATGTATGACACTTTAATGGATCTTCCATTTTGTTTGGATGTGCCTGCCTATAAAGCCTCCATAATCCAGAGACATAATAAGCAGCCTCTTTCATGTGTTGAGGTGAAGTGAGTCCCCGAGGGATTGACTCTGCGCCGCTCAAAGACGAGATTTCCTCTTACAGATGAAAAGGAAACCGAAGTGGGTGGGAAGCAGTGCAAAAGAGAGAGCAAGAGGGGGAGTAAGAGAGGGAGTTCAGGGGTAAAACTGGGAGAGATGTGCGAAGAGGGGGGAAAAGTAAAAGGCAGAGTTGAACTATGAGAGAAAGAGGAGCAGGAGAAAGAGGGTGGATGAAAGTGAAGGCAAGTAAAGCAGAGGGGAGGTTAGAGAGATAAGTGGTGAGATAACAGCAGTGGTGGAGGAAGTAGTACAACAATGTAAAAGTCTTGTATTGATCATTTTAAAGTGAAAAAAAGTGTTATCAGCTAAATGTACTTGGATTTTTGTACAACCTGGCAACCCAAGAGTTTGAGCTGAGCTGGATTTATGGTCAACGGACGGGGTTAATACTGTAGGAGTCCTTCTGGAGATACCTATGGCTTTTGTTTTAGTTCTGGTTATAGCACCACCAAGGCACAAGACAGATGTATATCGTATGTCATTTAACTTGCGATAGGAGCGATGGTAGAGGAGAAGGTTCGCAGGATGATAATGGAGCCTTTTTTAAAAAACAAACAATCTGTGGGCTATGGTACCACCAGCCACTGTGGCCTCTACAGGTATACAGGCACCTCTTAACGTACATCAGCCCTTTCCCAGCAGTGTTTCCCACTGAACGACCTTGTACAACAAGATCCCTCCCTCCAGTCACATTCCCACCTCCTCAAACACATTTAAAGCCACCCCCCTCCTGTCCACCAGATCTCACTCCACTTTCCCTCCTCACCTGTTCACTTGACCGTCACACCCAATTACACACCTGTTCTCACTTCCCTCATCATCTCTGCAGTTACCTGGCCTACTCCACCCGCTCTCAAAGAAATGCTAAAATGGGTCGGCAAATATACCTGGGCGGCCCTACAGGTAAAGTCTATGTGTGTGAAACACTGCACCAGAAAGCGGAACGTCCTTAAGATGCTGTAGATGTTAAAGCAGGGTTGTTGTATTGGATTACATTCGTTACACAAGTGTGTGGCCACTTTGCCATCCCAGATAGCAAAGGTGTTGCAGCCCAGTTCTGGCCCACACCATCCAGCCCACATACCACATGGAGTGATGGCACTTGGGTGGTCTGCTGCCACAAGTGGGCCATATCATGGCCAGAGGTCAGCCAAGAGCGAACCGAATAAACTAGAAATGGCTTAAATTTGGGTCACAGCTCATTCTGTTCTGGTGGGCTGGATCTGAGCCAGTCTGGGCCAGTTTATGGTTTATTTGGTTCGTTCTTGGCTGACATCTGGCTATGGCTACGTCGACATTCCACAGGGTATATGGGCCAGATGAGGGTGTCTGGTAAATTTTGCTATCTGGGATGTGTAAAATCTTACATCATCTGGAAAGTAACCGTCAAAAGCCGTCAAATAGTGTAGCAGCAGTACTTTATTTCCCTCATACAGTGAATGCAAAAAATCAAATAAAGTACTTTAAAATTGTCCTTAAGTACAGATCTTGACTAAATGCACTTTCCACCACTTGCTAAAGGTGCAGTCAGCGATTCTGGAGAAAGCTAGTTGATTGTTGAATGTCATTCACTGGTCTTCAAATAGCGACAGTCTGGGATATCTCTATTTGATAACCTGGGAGTGAGGCTCAGCATTCAATTACCTTTTTCCCAGAATCGCTCACTGCACCTTTCATAGTTGAGACACACACGTGCGCACAGAGTGAAACAAATAACATTGTGAAAGAATGAAACCCGGAGAATTACAGAAACAGAAACAATGCCACAGAGAGCAAGGCAGCAGTGACAGCAGCATGTGATGTCTCTTGTTCTCTTAAAGGGAAACAGCTGAATAACAAAGCAGTGCTGGTGGCTTATTATAGGTGGGGTTTCTTGTAGAGCATCTCTGAAGATGCTCATTCTGAAAAATCATCATCGTACTGCCTATACTGTAGCTATTTCAATGTTAAATAATATCATTTTCCTGATTTTATATCATACTTTAAAGGGCTTTAAACCTTTTTACCCTGAGAAAAAAGGTAAACAAATGCATCATGACATCAAATGAAAATGCTAAAGTAATTGAATTTTTCTGTGCTATGAAAAGGGCACTGCAATATCAGGGAAGCAATATAGCAAAATGTTTATTAAACTTAAATTAGGGATGTGCATGTGTGATTTTTTTGTTCTCTCTCATATGGAAAATCGTTTACAATCAGAATCTCAGATAAGATCTAATATTTAATATTAGTTTAGACGGCACACAAGCCCCTCATATTGTGTCATTCAATTAGATTGGTCTAAAAAAAATGAAAGTGTGGGTGTGTGTATAAAGCAGAAAAGTCTAGATAGCTATCTCATCGACTTCATCGCAACAGGCAGCAACAGGTTTCAAACAGGTTGGGACAGGCGCAAAAAAAGACTGGGAAAGTTGGTGAATGCTCAAAAACACCTGTTTGGAACATTCCACAGGTAAACAGGTTCATTGGAAACGTGATAGTATCATATTTGGGTGTGGATGCTCCTCCATGAAAGGCTGAGTCATTTACAAGAGAGAACAGACTGAGGTTAACCTCTTTGTGAAACACATAATTGCATAAAAGATTTTACTACATGGGCTCTAAGATAAGTGGTTTCCTTTCCAATAGAGCCCTGAGAGGACTTGTATTACATTTGAGTGACTAGCGGCCACAGTATGACTGGAGCAAAGGAGGAAGTCCGGTCACAATGTTGAGGCTGACAAAGTGAGGTCAGATTGGATGGTTGGGCCCACTAGATACTGGACGGGGGACCGCTGTTTGTTTCCTATGTCCAACACATTGGTTCCCAAACCTTAAAGGTGCAATGTGTACGAATTTCAGTTGAGAACATTCAAAAAGTATCTAGAATGATCAACAGAATGTGAGGAAATAACATGTGTGACATGTGTGTATTATGTTGAACAGATATGTACTTAAGTTAGCATGGTAACCAGCTAGCTCTGGCCTATCCTGGTCCAAAGCTCCCATGCTTGCAGTGTAAGCACCAACACTTCCCTGGTACTCCAAGCTCTCCATCTGGACCTCTAGCTGCATGGCTAACTGAGTTAAGTGGCTAACCATAGCTATGGTTAGCAGCAATTAGCATCACTCTGGTAATATGCTGCGCCCTTCTTGTCTCATTTAAAGCAACATTATGTAGAAACTTGTTTCTGCCATTTGATGGCCCCCACCATTCGTGGGCGCAACACTGTCGTAAATACAAATCTCAGGTATTTCTAACAGTTAGTTAGGTGTAATGTAACATTACTTGCTGACTAACAAAACTCTGCATGTCATAACAGTGTCGTGTCTTGAAAGTTTATTTCTTGAACGGCAGGCAAAGTTTGCACACAGGTGTTAGCACAACAGTAATGCCAAGCCAAAACACCTGGCTACAACATGCTACCAGCTAAACCTCTGTGGAAATGGCCAACTTGCCTTTTGATCAAAAACTAGCAAGTTGACAACTTTGCAAGCCAGCTAATATTACTTACTATTCAACAACACCTCGCATGTAGCTAAGCTGCCACGGACGACTCTTTTACCTTCTGTAACGCCCACTTCCGTCTCTTAACCAGTGTCATGATATCCGAAGAAGCTACCGAGCCCCGTTCAGCTGCTCACTGCCCGGGACTTGAAAACTTCTTCCCTCCCAGCAGTCCAAAGCTCCTGTGATAGTGGTGCAAACGCCACACTCCTCAGAGCCAGCAAGCAGAGTTTACTTGCAGCTACAGTGCACAGTTACAGGTTGCTTTCAGGAAACTCTGTAAATCACAGACAGTTGAGGAAAGCAGAGCAGCTGTAGGGCAAACTAGAACAAAAAATTGTTCCAGTTTCATAAAAACTTGTGATGATTGGTGCTGTGTGATGCTTCCCGCTCACCAAAGCTCACTGTAACATTAAATCATTTTGTAAGTTATTTTAAGGTTACATAATGTTGCTTTTACCACCTGTTTATTATAGTAACCATAATAACAGAGCCCCCCTAACCTGAACAATGAAGTACTTTTAATTTAAACTATGATTTTCCCTCAACCAAGTTGTTTTGTGTCTAAACCTGCCTAAACCTTAGAAACCATCCATACCCACAGATCTGAATCGTAGTTGGGAGATGTTTGAACCACAGTTTTGGTGAATGACCACAGGGGGCAACAATGAGCTCATTCACCTCTTGAGAACAAGTTTCTATCATCCGATGACGCTTGTTTAAGGAATTTTTCTAGTTTCATCAGAGCAAGCTATGGCAATTGTGAATTCCAGTCAACTAATTCATTAATAAAGACTTCACACTGGTAATACTGACAAAATATGCACAGAGATGTGTTCGCTTTTGCAGTTTAAACTCACACTCCCACACCAGCAAAGCTACCATGTGTGAAAAATCTCACAGGAAATGAAAAACCGGTCCTCCTTCTGACCACTATCAGATCGAGGAGAATGTATGAAAAAAAAAACACACACACACACACCCAAATCTGTAATTGACTGAGCAGAGCCGAGTGTCGCAGAGTGGAGCGGAGAGGCTCGTATGATCAAACAGGGGTCTAAATATAGGATGCTGCTGCATGATTTCTTCTGCTCGAGCAGGGAATCACCCAACCTCAGCTGAGAATGAGAGGAGAGATTAAAAGGGAGAGGAAAAGGAAAAGAAAGACAAGGAAGACGAGAAGTTCAGGCCATGTTTATAGAGATCTTTTGGTTCTGTCAGTGTGTGATGGTGTGTGTGTGTGAGAGAGAGAGAGATGTAAGCTCAGTCACATGGCTGTGCATCCTTTCACATCCATCACAACATAGAGGAGGGCCAGCAGCGCTGTAATCTCTGTGGATCTGTCTATAAACGCTGGCTGCTTTACAATCTGTCCATCATCTCACTGTGCTGCTGGTTGCAATGTTGACGTTTTGGCCTCTGTGGAAAGTGACTGAAAAAAAAAAACAGCAGTCGACCCATGAAAAGCATCACGAGTGACACTTAATCAGCATCGTTGCCAAGTGTGTCAGAGAGAAATCGCATATCAGCTCCACCAGAGTTCATTCAGATTTTTGACAACTAATCCAACTGACATTCTCCACTGTGGTCCTCCATTAGTTATATTTTATCACCCACAGAAGGTGTGAGATGGATTATTTTGATTTAATAATCACATACAGGATACACCAGGGAGTTGGACTGCAATTATGAGCCACTAAGTCAACAATATGAAGTTAAATCTATGAGAAACAAAGTAAAATGTTATTGTTTAAAGGATCTGTGTGAAGGACTTCAGGGAATATCTACAAAATATGTGGCAATCCATCGAGTAGATTTTGAGAAATTTCCATAGGGGTGGACGGCCCGACTTTTCCATCAATGCTGCTCGTGTGACTAATGAGACTTAAATCATGACATGTCGACACCTCAACTATTTCACAATTGTGACTCACAACGAGTAGATTTTCATCGCTAACTTTTCACTTTTTTTATTCTCTGCAGAAATGGGAATGAAAATGAGATGGGCTAACAGTCGTAGCCATAGTCATGAATTACCCCATCTGCAATTACCTCACGCTGCCTTCAGAGGCCAGACATCCATCTTCCACTCTGGTGCTGAGTGCTTGTCTTGGATTGAAGTGCTAACACTGAGTCCCAGGAACAGGTTTTCTTGTTCACGAGGCTCAGGAGGAATTCAAGCTGTGTCGAAATGGTTGAAAAGGCAAATCTTCACAAATCAACACCTGCTAAATGATGACCCAAGTGTAATCAAACTGAAGAGATATTAAAGGTTATTGAAGTTCACCCAAAAACTTTGAATTTGGTCGTTATCTACTCAAATGCCGATAGAAGGTCGCGTGAAGTTTAGTAGTGCAGAAAACACGTCTGGAGCAAAACAGCTGCAGCATTCTCCTAAAAAACTGAAGTGGATGTGGACCTGCTGTAAAACGTAATAAGACAACTGAAACAAAAAACAAAACAAACAAAAAATTATAATAAAAGACAAACTTTACATGTCTTATATCATTTATTTTTTGTCTTCTCTTTGCTTTTGTTTCTCTGCTTTTTTTCCAGTTATGGCCTTGGACAGTTATTTAAAGGATTTCATCTGAGAAGTTTAGAGGAGCGATAGCCTACCTTTTTGGTAAAACTGCAACCGTTACATCCCACATGACAACCAAAGGATTTTAAGGAGTCAAAGTAGAAGTCAAAAGGAAGGTGATTTATTTTCTGTTCAACGCAATACTTGGAAACACAACAAAGGTTCTCAAAATGTGGGGGAGGATGGGACAAGGTGGTCATGCCAAACAAACAGAAATCAATATAACAAACCAAGGCATGACTAATCCTTTCCTCTGAAAGCAAAAGCAGGAACAAAAGACCTAACTTACTCATCTAAAAAAAAAGGGGACTTCACAAAAAAATGAATATAAAGGTGGCACGAAACATAACCTAGAACCAGCACGGGCTTCACTCTCCGGACATTTTCAAAGTTGCCCGTTCACACGTAGCACACGACAGGAAACTGTCCGTGTCAGATGTGTTCGTCCACAATGACGACTGTTTTTGCCGTGATATCAAAACGACATGTATCCACAATATCAACGGGAGAATGAAAAGCCATACAGGAGCGAGCAGAAAAGAGCACAACGCAGCATTGCATTTTTGCACATCCGGCTCCCTCGTCTCAAAGTCTATGAGTTTTTTTAATAGGTTTTCCATTAAATGCCTGAGATAAGGTCTGTTGTTACCTCAGGCTTAAGATATTTACACGTTTTGTTCTACGACATAAAATACATCATTAAATGTCCCATAATTTAATTACAAAGCGCTTACGTGTCTTAGAAAAAGCGGTTGCTAACAAGTGGCTAAATGAGACTGAAGAAGTTGTCACGGACATTAAACGTCACCACGCCGAACACGGGGACTCATTTACACCCCAGTCCGTCTTTACAGGCCGACTTTAGTTACAAACTATTCTAACTTTAAGATTTATCAATGTGCAGAAAATGTGTATAGTAACTGTGCAGTAAGACATTTAGCGGTGGTGACGTTTAAACCATGCGACCACAGTGTAGTCTGTTTATAGCCTGACATTAGCTTTTTACCTCCAGCGATTTAATTTACGCTTTGAAAATCACAAAAAAGCGGTCTTCACCTGTGAAGATTATCTTGCTGAACAAAACGTGTGAGTTTCATAAACTTGTGTTCGCCACAGAGCTTACTTTCTGCGATATTTAAGAATCTAATTAAAAAATCTCATCTGCTTTTTCTTGAGGGAAGCAGGGCGATGCTAACTTCCAAGGTTAGCCTGCAAAAGTACATCATCCCTACAACACTGTATAGAAACAGCTAATACCCAAAAGATAAATATCATGTTTCAGTAAATTAACATAGTTACAGCTCAAAAGAAATGAAAACAGTCCAAAACAGAAAATTAATAAACATAATTTGGTTTTCCAATAAATGTGGAAGTCGTGTCACTTCTCCTTTTTCATAATGGAGACGAACACAACATGAATTTTGGGGTCCTGTCATGTGTTAAGCAGAGGGTGCCATCATGTGGCCACACTTGTGCTCTCTGCTGTCATATCGGACACCACCAGCAGGGGGCAGTGTTATAAACACACCGGCCTCTCTCCCCGCTCACTTCCTCTCTTGTCCCGACTCTTCTTCTTCTCCTCTGCCGGGTTCAACTTTCTTTCTCTTCCGGTTGTCGTCTGTTCGTGTGGCAGGTACCCACTTTTCCCACCTAGTCGGACTTTTAAAATCTTAATCAATCTGCGTGTATTTTACATCCCCGCACATAAACATCTACTGGTTTTGATTAATCACTCTACTGGGCTTATTTTCACAGCAATATGTTTTAAATATGATCCTCATTAAAAGGAGAAAGTTGCATTTGAGAAATGCTAACGCTGCCCCGAGTAGAGCATTAGCGTCACATCGGCTAGCAGCCATGGAGTTGTTCGTTTTACAATCATACACGATTCACTTCATTTGTCATTTATCATTGTGTATTTCTTTAGTCTGATAGGTACATTTAGATCGGGTTGAAGCTGCTTTTTGTTAATTATAAAATTGCCGTTTTAAGCATCTGTTTACATCTTACGAAGCTTCTGCGGCTGCTGGCTAGCGACAGACACACAAGCTAACATGCCAGTGAATGAAGCTAACAGCGATGCTAAATTAAAGTTGAAGTCTTATGCTGTCTAATTTGTCTTCTCTTCAGATTAACCAGCGTCGAAATGGCCAAGTCCAAGAACCACACAACTCACAACCAGTGTAAGTAGAACTGCAGTTAGCAATTAGTAACAGTTAAAGTTAAGCTCCTGTCTGTGGAGTAAACTTCTAAGCTATTGGTAAACTGTCAAGAACAGCTAAATATCAGGTGTCAATTGTGCAAGCTTGTTAATTAATGTATTCAGTATATTAAGGTGTGCTGTGCGGAACAGTTTAACTTACTTGTGCTAAATGTTGTTTCCTTCTGCCTGAACAGCTCGTAAAGCCCACAGGAATGGCATCAAGAAGCCCACGTCTCAACGCTACGAGTCACTGAAGGGGGTATGTATGCAGTTGCACTTGTGTGTTGATTGATGGTCTATCTGCATGCACAAAAAAAATTCTGGCTGCACAGGGAATCATACAGTCTATTTGGCGTACATGGTAGTTACATGGCAAAATCAATGTATACATGTAGGAATGTAATCAGATCTGATCTCTACTACAGTCTTCTATTTGGTCCCAGGGTTCTCATCTTATGCGTATACACTCCTCAAAATTAGTTGGTGATGTTGGGAATTTGACTTGACTGTTTATTCTGCAACATTTTTAAAATATGATTGGTCCCCAAAAATGGTAATGTGGATTCTTTCACTGTCTTTACGATTACGGAAACAGAGTTTTGGGATGTCCTCACCAGCTTTTGTCGTGAGGGAGACGATTGAATAAATATCAAGTCTTGCATTACATGTAGACTAGTGATGTAGAGCTGTTTCCTTGAGTTGAGTGATGTCTACCGGATTTGCAATACGATGATGTCCGCAGTGGCAATGGCATCGTCCAGGCGTTCGGACTGATCCTTTAGACTTGCATGATTTTGACTTGAAAGTTTTAAAGTATATAAAATGTCTCGCTACCAGGGCAGCTGGAAATTTGACAAGAGCCGGATGTCAAAAATTGTATAAGCGTCATTCGTCCTCCTGTTATTTGTTTATTGTTGTTGTGTGTGCTTTGGCTCAGTTTTAAGCCTAACCGGCTGGCTGGTTTATCAAGACTTTGTACAGTGCAGTTTTGCTCAACTGACCCTGCAACATTTTTGCAACAAGTACCAAATCATACGCATGCTGTCAAGATATTAAACGTTAAGTTGAAAGTAGGAAGCAGTTCTGATTTCAATCGACTGTGCTTTCAATTATAGGAAACTGATTTATTGTCATGTAAACTATCAATTACATACAGCAATGTCTGGGTAATTATACTAATGTTATTAATGTTGTTACTTTTGTACCTTGGCCTTCTGCCACACATTTTTGATTTGTATAAGCCAGGTACTAGTGAAGTAGTCCTGTTCCCATCTCGTGAATATCTAACTACTCGAACCCTTGTGTCTTTTTGCTCTACTGTACTGTTGCTTTCAAAGAATAGATCTTGGAATTGTGCACCACCTCCATACTTTGATCCAACCTGCTCACTTCATGTCTGTTTTCCGTCTTTGCTGCAGGTTGACCCTAAGTTCCTGAGGAACATGCGCTTTGCCAAGAAGCACAACAAGAAGGGCATGAAGGCAGTGCGGAAGGCGGCAGCAGCAGCAGCAGCAGCAGCTAAGCCGTGAAAAGCTGTCTTGCGGTCACCTCCATATCTGTCAGTTCTGTGTTTCTACCATCACAATAAAGCTATGCTTTGTTAACAAACCGATATCTGTGTTTTTCCTCTTATTGTACCTTCCTCAATATGATTGTAATGAATGAATCACTTTGTTGCCTGGTATTTCCTCCAAGTTGATGTTGACTGTCACAGTTCATCATTCATCTAAATCACTAATGGGAATGTGGATTACAGTATTAAGTTTCACAGGCTGCTGTGTGCCAAATGTCAAACTTGATGGAAAGAAAAAAAACGATTCAGTAAATTGAGAGTTGCCATTGTTTTGGGAAAGTGATGGACCTCGAACTGAAATCTTTATTCTAAAACTATCCTACTGGCCTAGGAGAGCGCTACGTTTCTCAAGCATCCACCTTTCTGTTATTACAGAAAAGACAAAGAGAAGATGGTCATGTAGGATTTAAATACATCATGGCAGAGCACAATATTAAATGAAAAAGGTGATATTTTGTTTTGTCTTTCAAAGAAACAATCTTCCCTGTAATATATGCATTACAATTAAAGACTAAGGAAGTGAGCACAGGTAAAGGTTTATTTCAATACTGCTGAAATAACATCCAGATTTAAGGCAAATGGTTGCAATGGTAACAAAGTAGATGAACAAACTCAAATGTAAAGGTTAACTTGTATAATTACGTACAAATCATAACATAAGATGAAAATAAACAATGAAGTAGGGGAGACAGATGGGTACACACTGTATATGGATCAATATAGATATCATTAGACTGGTAACCCTTTTGCATATAGCTTGATGAAATTGATCACATTCTCATTTGTGATCAATTATTATTTGATTATTATAGTAAACTATCTTTACGGTTAAGAGAGTAGGCAGATCATACCTGTCAACATCTGTAAACTTAGCAACAAGACAGTGAACAGGATATGTTTTATGTAAGATTTTGAAATGTACATCAAAAGCCAAGCTCTTCTCCTGTTTGTGTTCTCAAGCTTAGATCTCCAAAGAAACTCCTCTAGGATCACTTTTATTATTCCTTTGAAAAATCTGGCCAATATGCTTGTTACAATTTATATCTGTTAGTTCAAGACCGTCCAAAACATCAGTATAAGTTACAACATGTTATTCCAAGTAGAAAGGGGATGCAGGGGTTTTGTTGCTACATCTACGACCGGTCTGTTGAAGAAAATGGGGGGAGACGTCATCATTCATCTAAATGACTTCAAGAATCAAATCATTGTCAAATGCAGCAGGAAAAAAAGCAGCAATTGACTTTGGATTAAAGGAAAGGCAACAACTCAGCAGCAAGATGAAGACAGGAGGGTATGGACCTGAGGAGGGTGTACCTGGGATGCCAAGTGTCACCGTTGAGCCCTCTGGAGACATCATGGGCCTATCAATGAAATGTCAATGAAAGAGGGTCCCCACCTGATGAGCCTGATGATGAACCTACTCTTCTTTACACGTTAAATCCTAGTTGAAGTTAAATCCTATGAGCATTAATTCTCACCATACCTTAAATAGTTCCTCACAAGTTGAATCACTTAATTTGGAATAAGCCAAGTTAAATAATTAAATTCTCTGAGAGGAATTGGAAAATTGTGCACATAGCTGCTATGTCTTGTGTTTTTATGTTTTATACATATATATTCAAGAAAACGAAGCATGATGTCATCTGATTTTGTGTATATCTGTCTACTCTTGTAGATGTATGTCGTGTTTATATTACATCACCATGCTTGAATAAAAAATATCTTGACATAAGACAGCATATTGCCAGAATCATGAAAGACATAGCAGATGCGATTTATATATTTCTCATGTATGAAAGAATAAGGATTTGTTCCTGATGAGTCTGTCACAGCTGTTCCAGAGGAAGGCTTTGTGAGGTGAGAAATGATGGTCAAAAGACAGCTTCCAAGCTAAAAGGGCTTGCTGATGAAATTTTGATAATTTGATTAGTAAACTTTCAAAGGTAAGGAAAGACCTCCAATTTTGTTGAATATGTGATATGTAATGAAAAAACAAATTGAACTGGGGTTTTTACATTTTATTTTGATGTTACGCATCAACGTGCGTCATGTCGTCACTTCCACTCACGCTGATTTTCAACTTGCATCATTTCTTGTCTCTCTTGGCAGCCGGGGGCAGACATGTGAGTACATCCATTCAGACTCAGTAATCACAGTGTAAAGATTTGATCACAGTCACACTTCTCTGTATAGCTGCTGGTGTGTGTGAGCGTTTAAACGTCGCCTTGAACAAACTTTGTGGTCCGTTTAGCAACAGGCTAACTAACTGAAGCGCTCACCGGCTAGCTTAGCTCGCTAGCTAACAACAAGGAGGCGTCATTCTTGTCAAGTAACTGCTGTGGAAAAGTGAGTTTTGGGATGTTAAATGACAAGCTTGGACAACATTTGTGCAATTAGAAGCTCTACGTGGAAATGATACTTTAAATGGACTTGACTTTAGCGCTTAAATGTTTAAAGGGACTGCATGTTCTGTTGAGAAACTATCGACAAGTGACATGATTTGACAGGTTGGCTATTAATAAGATGCTAAAGTGGTCTGTGGAGGGTGGGACACATTCATAGAGGAAGACAACTTCCAATGCTTACTTCACTTTACATATAGTATTGAATGAAGCACTGTGGGTCAATGGATGTGTACTGAAAGTGAGATTTAATCAATCAAAGCTCAGTAGTTTGTATTAGGGACAATAATGGATATTTTAATGGCCCTAAGTGCGTAAAAATGAAACATATATCATGTGATCTTCGTGACATGTACACTGCGTTTTATTTACGTGTCTTCCTCCTCCACAAGTCTGTTGAGTCAATTTTTAATGGTCTGTTTGTTGGCAGACATCATGGTGGAACCGGTCTCTGAGTCCATCAACTTTCCCTCTGAGGAGGAGAAGATTCTGCAGCTGTGGCAAGAGAAGGGCTGCTTCCAGGAGTGCCTCAAACAGTCCAAGAACAGGCCCAAGTAAATGCAAATGTTATGTTTAAGATATTCCTATGACACACTGTTGAAGCACGAGATGAGGTGGACATTTTGCTACATTATCCTTTCATGCAAGACAGCTTAAATCAATGTGTCTGTGTATGTGTTTTGTGATAAAATACACAATTGGAAATTTTATAGACAGTTTAGTTTGAAACTTCAGCACTTTAACATGACTCCTTTCAGCCTACTTAAGAAAATGTTTTCTGATATTTTTTGGCAAGAAATTGATATGAATGCTTTTCAAAATGGTTTATAACAACAGTAACACAGTGATCTGATCTTTTAATGCTGGCTTTGGATTAATGATTGTCATTCCAGCTGTTGCACTGCCAAGTACAGAAGTGGCATTTCCTGACTAACCAGTTGTTGTGGGACGCCAATTATAAACTGTCATAGCCTGATCCTAGTCAGTATTAGTGCTTATCCATCCTGTGAAACATGTAGCATGAGAAAAAAAGACAATTTAATTAAGTTTAACGTGTTAATAGCGATGTTACCAAATAACATGTAACAAAAATAATCTAAAACTTTGTGTATATTCTCTTTATTGTACTGTATGTCTTACTTAGGTTGAAATTGTAGAATTTGTACATCAATTACCTTTTAATACCAAAGTTTTTCTTTTTTTGGCCAACAAAAGATTAACAAAGCAAACGTAAGTAGTAACTACAGTTACAAGCAGACCTTCATTAACTGACTTACAGATATTTATTAGGAGGTTTGATAAACAACGCTACCAAGTTATCCTTTCTGAAATGACCATAGAATCAACCCAACACCAGTAAGAGTGACAACAAAAAAAGAAACAGCCTAAACTTCATATGGTAAACACAAACAAACCACTGGCCAGATATCAGCACGCGGGTCAATGTGCAACCATTGTTACTATTTTTCTGCTTTTTCCACACTCACTGTTTGTTGGTCAGATGCTGTGAAGACACTTTTTTCCCTGCACGCAGCAACCATACATACACTCATTTAAGGTGTTTCCAGACTTAATAGTCATCTCATCTTGTCTTATACCCACCTATTTGTTCATTTATTTTATCAGTGAGGAAATACTGTCCAGACCTTTAAAAATATTTTACTGCCCATTTCCCAACCAGGTACACCTTCTACGATGGCCCTCCTTTTGCCACGGGTCTTCCGCATTATGGGCACATTCTAGCCGGGACCATCAAGGACATTGTTACTCGCTTTGCTCACCAGAGCGGCTTCCACGTGGACCGGCGATTTGGCTGGGACTGTCACGGCCTGCCTGTGGTAAGAATGTGTCACGAACACTGTTAAAATTTTACTGAAAGGTCTGTGTAGGTTTACAGAGTAATCTCTGGGTTATTTATTGGGTCTCATGCTCTGTGTTTTTGTAGGAGTATGAGATTGATAAGACTTTGGGGATCAAAGGGCCTGAAGACGTGGCCAAGATGGGCATCGCCGAGTACAACAAGCAGTGCAGAGGCATTGTCATGAGATACGCCAACGAGTGGGAGGTGAGCGAACCGCAGGAATAATAATAATATGTTTGTGTGAGAAAACTACAACCATACTTGTGGGACCAGTTTGTATTTTGTTTCATGCTGTCTGACTTAGAACAACATAGTTAACATGCTCTAAAACAATATATAGTGAGACAGCTTCATTAATGATTAATACATGTACAGTGCTCCAAAAATGTTTCACAGTTTCCCCTTCAAATGTGAATATTTTCTGGTTTCTTTTCTCCTTCATGACAGTGAACTGAATACCTTTGGTTTATGGACAAAACAAAATATCTTGGACTTTGGAAAACACTAATCAACATTTTTCATAATTTTCTGCCATTCTATAGACCTACCAACTGCTTGATAAATTGAGAGAAAAAAAATGCTAGATTTAATGCTAATTAAAGCTCTAATATTTTTTTGATTTACTGCAAGTCTCTTTTTTTATTCCTAGACTTCAGTGAGGCGAATGGGAAGGTGGATTGACTTCAAGAACGACTACAAGACTCTCTACCCATGGTTCATGGAGTCTGTCTGGTATGAATGTCATATTTATCATCTTACATACACAAGCTTTTGCTCAAAGATACATTTTTTACTTGTATATGAGGAATTCATTTTCGCTGCTATTTCATATACTTACAGCACTAAGCCATATTCATCAGAGATTTCTTGTGATTTAAAGTATCTACTCCACTTTATGATGTCTTCAACTTTAAATTGATTTTCATCCTGAGGGAAATTTGATTTGCAGCCAGGCTCTTAGGTCATTTAGGAGTAGAGAAGACAGATGACTAATGACAATCGACTTAAAATAAAACACTTAAATCTTTATAAAAAAATGTGATGCAAAGAAAGACTTAATCCATGTCTCGAGTCTGTCATCTCGTGTGCAGTGTGTCTCAACTTCCTTCTTAAAGTTTTTGTTGTCTTTATTGATTCAGGTGGGTGTTCAGTCAGCTGTATGACAAGGGTCTGGTTTACAGAGGTGTCAAAGTCATGCCGTTCTCCACTGCCTGCAACACCCCCCTGTCCAACTTTGAGTCCCACCAGAACTACAAGGTTGGCACAAGTCACAACCCTCTCACACCTCAGCTGGTCTAAAGCAGCAGTAGTCACAAAATCTGCTGTTTAGATGTAAATATCAAAAATGACTTAATCTCTTGTTTCATTTTTTTTCTCCAGGATGTTCAGGACCCATCTGTGATCGTCAACTTCCCATTGGTTGGGGATGAGGAAGTATCTTTGATCGCCTGGACGACCACACCCTGGACACTGCCAAGCAACCTGGCCCTCTGTGTGAACCCGGAGTTCTTGTATGTCAAAGTCAAAGGTAATAAAGCTTGACACAAGTGCTGTGTCCCAATTCCATACAACATAATGCACAATACTATATACAATATATAGGAGTCTTTGTAGTATAATTTTTGGGCTTAGTATACAAGAAATCAACATACTTAACCGCTTTAAACTAACACTAGATTTTATAATATTCCCACTATTGGATGTCAGTCGAGCTGTGACTTAACAGTGCTACTGCTAATTGATCTAAAACAGCAAAATGCTTTCAAACATTTGGTATAAAGAGGTGGGCGATCTGGGAAAGGAATAATATTACCATCTTTTTAATCACAGTCACGATTCACGATTCCAAATTCTGATCTTTTTTTTTCTCAATTTTTGCAATTCCCTGTAGCCAGTCTTGAAATATGATATTTCTACATTTGCACCATTAAAACACAATATGGCATTGACAATACTGTAGCCTTTTTTTGGCACAAGCTCCTCATCCCACTTGTTGCTACCTTTTAATTCACGTTGCATTGTTTACAAATCGTCACCCAAGAAAGAGCCATGTGGAGTGATTCGTCCCATCTGCATAGCCATCTAGATGACTACATCACTCTATTGGTTTGTTCACAAAGCACGGATCCACTCGTCAGTCGGGTTGTGTGAAGTTTGGAATCAGAAGTAAGAGGATTTAATACCACAACCTCTATGAAATGTAGAGATTAGATTGTGGGAGTGTTCCCATTCTCAATTAGTTTTATTTGTTTTCCCTTTGTGCAGCAAAACAACAGCAACCTCAACGATTGAGATTATATTTAAGAATGCATATCAGTGTTTTGAGAATATTTTTTTTATCTACATACTCGAGACCTGCTCAGATTTGGTATGCTTTGTGGAATTGAGCTTCTGAAAATCAGGGTTTGGTCACCCATGCCGGGATGTGCTGAGTGGGACTGCATGCTTCTCTGCAGAGCTTGTTGATCTGAAATGTTCTGTCCAAATAGAAGCTGGTCTCTGTGTTCTCAGTGTCTCCTGTGGTCAGGATACTTTGACATTATGGTCAAGAAACACCGTTATTTTGTTGTTAAGTCATTGTAGGGAAAGGAAGCAATATATGCTCGCATATCCTGCCCCTGTTTGTGTGGTGGAATACTTCACTTACCAGGATTGGTAGTTTTGTCGAACAGTGTTGTTTAAATTCTATAGCCTAAGGCCAAAGATGTCCGACCAAAAATCTTGTTTGCCTCCTGGGTTCAGTGTTCTGGACCACAGTATGAGCTGATGGGTGTTTTTATTCAGAAAGAACAAACAAGAACAAATTAACAGAGGAGGAGTGCTGTCTTGGCAATTTGCACCCAGAGGAGGGGATGTCTGAAGCATAACGTGTTAGTGGACTTTCTAGCCTTTGGCTATGTGTAAGCTGATGAAATAAGACAAGAGGCTCTCTGTGACTGGAACTTTGTTTTTATCTTCAACTAACCAGACGCTTCACACTCTCAAGCAGAACTTGATGCTAAGGCATAGCTGATGTTCACGTAGGCTCATTAAAAACATTATCTGTCCTCCAAGTGGATGTAGATTCACCCACGTTAAAATGGCCCTGCTGGAGGTTCTGTATTGGATTTGGTAATGCTTTCTAACAGATGTACTAAGAGATGTTTGTTTAATATTAAGTGATGACTTTTTAAAGATCCAAAATATATTTCTACATACGCTGCAGGACTCTGATAGGTAATTCAGGTGCTTTTTTGGTGCAACAGGTAAAAGTATGTATCAGTTAAGACAAATTTCTAGTTTTTAAATACACAAAACATTATACATCAACAAAATATGATTTCTAAAGATCAAAGAAAATTCAAGATATCATATTCCCTCTAATATTAAAAACGTTAATTGTGCTTCTCATCAAGTATTCATGCTTCAGGACCACACTGTTGTCACTCAGTTGCCAGTTTATTAGGTACACCGAGCTAAAAGTAATTCAGTCTGATGCAACAGCCCTGCAATAAATCCTGCCCTTATTAGGCCAATAATCATTTTTTGTTGAAGCTGTTATAGAGAGGTATTGATTCTACTTCATGGTCAATTTGTAAGCTGTAGCTTGTGGTGCTGCTGAACTACGCTGTATTACACTGAGAGTGTTTCTGTTTTTATTCCCCCCACTTTGAAACATTTTTTTTAAAAATTGTGTTTAGAGCTGCAGTGTTTGAGAGGCAAAACAAGACATTTGAAGATGTGAAGTCTGGCTGTGTGAAATCATTATAGGAATTTTTCCAGAGAATTGTTTGAAGCTATTTTCTACACATAAATATTAATCTATGAGTAAATAACTGGGGGCTTAATAAGATAAATAAATGAAAAAAACTTTAGTTGCAGCCGTAGTTTTATTTGACTACTAGTTTCAGCAAAGTGTGCTTAATAAACTGGCAACTGAGTGTATCATACAGCTCAAATAATTGATTAGCTGATTGACTGGAAAAAATGATGGATGACAATTTCAATTATCAATCTTTTTTTTTTGTGCTTAAATTGGTTTTACGAAAAACATTTGCATGTTTTACCTTCGCAAATATTAGCACCTGCTATGTTCTCAGTTTTACATCATTGAAATCTAGATGTCTTTGAGTTTTTATTAGCTTTTCAGATCAAGTAGTAAGAATAAGATAAGAGTAAGATCTCACTTTATGTTCCGAAAAACTTGAAATTCAGATATGAATAATTTCTTTGCTTACTGCATGCATATTTATCAACTATATATTTGCACCAGGAAACTGACAGATATGTGGACATGTTTTTCATACCTTTTTTGTTTTTAAAGCAGACATTTTGACTAGCCGAGGTAGAAAAAAGCACAGTGTTGATAACAGTGGCTCTGATCTATTCAGAGTCCCAGTAAATCATGTGATGATTGGACACTACTAAGCTTATGCAAATAGAATTATTGATTTTATTATTAACCCTTGTGCTTTTCCTAATGTGACATGTCAAAATGCCTTTTTAAAAAGGCCTGTGACTGTAGCTTACCACAGTTTTATTCATGTGCATGTGTGTCAGGTGCGTTTGTCGGTAGTTCAGACCTGAGAATGTGGATGAACCTCAAATCAGGTCGCTTAAAAAAGTGTTGTCCTTGTTCAAATATATATAAAAAGATACTCCAGAGAGGTGGCGAGTGTTTTTCTGTCACCCTCCTGCTGTAGTTTTTTGGTTCCCTGTGAGAGAAACTGGTGGGTTTTTAAAAGGATGACCTAGATTTATACCTGTCTGTCATAGCCCCGTTGACCCTGCAGGGGGCACTGTTGAAGCACAGTCTGTCATGCTGACTGCACCGCCTGTGCTGTGCTGCATGGGAGACCGCCTTGGAATACCAATGAATTTCTTTTTTTTTTTTTTTTCTTCTTTTTTTTTGTACCGGCTCAGTCTCTCTTCTTATCTCCCGTCCTCTCTCTCACTTCATCTTCATCCAAATTTTTGTTCCCCCTCGTTTTCTTATCGCTCCCTTTGCTTCCACATCCACCTGTTTTTGTCCTTCGTTGTTCTTATTTTCTGACGGTCTGTCTCATTTTTTGTCCGTCTCCCTCCCTTGCTGCTGCCTTTGTCGCTGTTTGAGTTGAGGGCTGTCAGTAGCAGCAGCAGCAGCAGGTCTGAGCTGTGCAGTCATTTGTCACACCACTGAGGGAGAAGAAACATCTTTTATTGATGCAGCCCCCTTCTCTCTCTCTCCCTCTCTTTCTTGTGTCTCACCGTTTCAGACCATTTGGTTTCTGCCCTCTTTACAACTGTTGTCCCTGCTGTTCTCATCCTCGCCTTTTCCTAAATTCCCCATTTGGCCAGTTTTCCAGGAGGGTTCACGTTCCCAAAATGTCAGGCAGTCATCCTACACGAGGCGGAAACTTTTCAGTGAGCACAGTTGCTGGTTGAATGGTTGTAGCCACATGTTGGGGTCCTCACCTGACCTTGACTTTGTGGCTGACTGTTACTATGACGCAGGATAAGTAATCCACTGAGTGTGAGATTCTGGGCCGATACCGATGTTTGAACACATTTTTCATCATCATTTCGGTTATTTTAAAATCTGCTTCCATGTAACAGCAGTACATGATTTATATAGGGATCCTTGGGTTAATGATAGGTCTAGATTTATTCCATTAACACAAGGCTGATAGCAAAGTGTTAAAACCCTTGGTCAACAGTACACTCACAAGTGTTTCTCTGTCCATCTGTCAGATAACACCACACACAAGACCTACATCATGATGGAGGCCAGGCTGGGAGCTCTGTTTAAGTCTGAGAGCGAGTACACTCTCCTGGACAAGTAAGTACACAGGACCCCAAAAAATACATCAAGCGTGCAACACTATAAAGACACAAGGAATGACATTTTGTGTTATTCATTTTTGTGTTGTTACTTTCATATGCTAATATGTTTTGTTTTAAAAAAAAAAAAAAGGTAAGATGTAGTCTACAGCTCTTTATCTGCACAGCTTTGTGTTGCGCGTTTTTTCTAAACCACGCCCACTTTTGAATGATCCAATCAGATTTTAAGGATTTTATTTGAATCACTCTTATAAGTAAACCCTGACCACTAAGGATGCATGACATGGGTTATTTTTCAGCCAATACCAGTAACCAATAAATACCTGCTTCTCCTGTTCGAGACCGATAAGTAAACCGATAATTTCACATTTTTGATTGTAAAAAGAAATTTATAACCCCTGATTTATGTTTCCATATTCCGTATTCACACGTATTGCAATTGTGTAATCTTCCTTTTAAAACGTATAAAATACGTCCACAACGTGCTTGTATTGTGTAGATGCTGCGCTTGTTAGGTCATTGAATACAATTGGGCTCCATATTCAACTACATTTATTAACTATAGTTTAACAGATGCCACCAAAAATATACATTTCTCAGTATCTATCGGGTCGATATATATATATAGTGCATCCCTACTGACGACATATTCTGGTAGATTCGACTGACATTACGGTAGCTTAGGACACTCTACCTTCTGTTTCACTGTAATTTGAAATACCTCAGCCTGTAAGTGTAAACTACAGCAGTCTTTTGCTGAGCTGCAGGGGAATTAATTTCTCCAAAATGACATGAACGTATTCAACAACACAGTGCAGTCCTATTTCATTACTGTCAGATCTTAAGAGCAACCATACGCAGGGTACACAGAACTGATTTTCAGCTCTCTGTATATGCTAATTGTCATAGAAGCTAATATGGCAGACCCTTGTAATAGTGTTGTAAGTGTTAATGTAGTTACTGTTTTTGTACTAGGTGCTTACTCCCTCATGATTGTGGAGCAAAGGGAGGTGCAGAATAGAGGCATAAAGGGAAGGTGAATTACAGTTATTGAAACAAGGACTTTGTGTTTTATGTGTTTTTAGATTTCCTGGCAAGACGCTGAAAGGGAAGAAATACAAGCCCCTTTTCCAGTACTTTGCAGAGGTTTGTAGACTCTGTGTTCCCATTAATGTTGCTGTTTGGCTGCTTTATGTATTGTTTGTCACAAAACTCACCTTAATTACCTGTCTGACCACGTATTGGCATCTCAGTTTATGTACTCTAAATCTTTCTTTTAATCTCTCTCCTACTGTCCTTGGCTCTATTTATTTTGCTTCCTCACCGCTCGCCCACCTTCATCTAATTCACCCCGTTCTCGTTTCACTTCAGTGTGGGGAGAAAGGAGCCTTCCAGGTGGTGACTGATAACTACGTCAGGGAGGAAGAGGGTACAGGAGTGGTCCACCAGGCGCCTTACTTTGGAGCTGTGAGTGAGACGTTTTCTTATATTTTTTTCTTCGCCTGGATTGTAACCAAAACCTTTTTTTCCATTGTGTGCTTTACTGCTCTTATTAATTCTCCCATTTGAGAAGCACAGACTAGGAAATGTTTTGCATTTTAACTTGATGAATTACTCAGTAGTGGTCAATAATCAGTTAATCAACTAATTGTTTCAGCACCACTACTGGGGCACACGTTTATAATATTATGATAGGAAACTGCAGGTGTATTCAAGTACTGATGAAGAAAAGACCAACAGAGTTTAAAATATAAATCTAGCTTTAAATTGTAGAATTGCTCAGATGAAGTGTACTGTTGTGGCTGAGAGCATGAACAGACATTTGCTCGTTTGTCCTGCGTGCAGCCCTGATCCTGCTCCCTTCTGTCACTGTCAAGCTCACTAAGCCCTCCTCCTTTTAATTATAATGTACTTCACTTCCTTGAGTGATTTGGAAGAGAGGTACGCCTAAGTAAACCTAAGATGTTTTTCATCAAGATCCATGCAACATTCTCTATTCAAAACAAGGATGTAGAAAAACACCCTATCCTGCAATGTTAAGGAAAGTGAGAAAAAAATTCCTGGATCTGTCTCTTTATCCGGATCTTCTGGGCTGTAACCTATCCTCCATCCAAGTTTCCTGGAAATCCTTGTAGTAGTTTTTTTGTGTAATCCTGCTGACAAACCAACCATCAAACAAAGAAACTGAGACGGGTGAAAACACAACCTCGTTGGCAGAGGTAACATTGCTTCCAGTAGGCTAGGCTTGATTGTCCTGTGCTGCAGATACTCGTATGGATGAAACCCATGAAGTAAAACAAGATATCTTTTGTTGAGTTTAATTCTGGATTGTTTCCCTGCCATCCTTCGGTAAAAAACCAGCGTCCATAATTGCCTTGACAAATAAATGATGTTGTATTTCTGAATTTGCAGAAGGGTTTTTATTCTTGTTTCCATCACTTGTGTTTTCTCCAGTTGGATTGCTTTGAGTGCCTTAAGCAAGTGTAGCTCCTGTATGTGTGTATGCGTGGGCTTTACACATGCAGGCATTGGTTTATATGTCACTTTACAAGAGAATGTAGTGCTTACCCTCCCCCGTGAACAAGGTTTTTATTAATCATAGATACATTTGTTGGTTGAAATCTTGAGCTGAAGAAGTGAACCACATTTTATCAAGACGAATCGGGGCCCACTTGAGAACTATGACCCTGTTTGGTAAAACCATTTAATTAAGAATCTTGCACTTTCCTCCATGTTGTTATCTTATCTTTGTATTCTTCTAATAAATGTAGAATAGTGTGGACTCGCCGCTTAATGAAGAGTACTTAATGAAACACCTGTGTGTATTTAATTAATATTTTAAGGCTACAGTATCAATGTATTCCTACAGTGTAGAGGCCAATGTTACATTGCTATCAAAGATATTGGGTCATTGCTAATAGGTAAAATGTCCTTGTCAAGGGCAGATGGATGTCCCTGTGGCTGTGGCCAGCTGTGGACACACTCAGTCTCTGCTTGTTTTTCTGGAGCTCAGTCCCTGTGAGGCTGTGAACGAAACCTTTCTCACCACAATTTACATTTTTTATTCGTTCGAATTTGTTTTTAACTGGGATGAGTTTTGTTAACTAGTGACCACATTCACTTTGAGATTAAAAATCTGAAACACAAATATGTGCTCTAAAGATAAACGGTGAGGTCAAACGCATTGCAGAACAACATTTTTCAAGCTTTATGTTGTTATGACTAGATGTGAATGACCGTGTGAGCCATCCATCTTGGATCTTGACAGGGTGTTTGAATACAGAATACATTACAACTGGACAGTACGCAGCTCTTTCATGCATAGCTGTCACATACCAGAAGTGCTTATTTCAACACTGCAAAAAGTATCCAGCTCAACAAGGAATTTAATATGGAGTCATAACGTATCCTTGAACTATTCAAACTGGCTGAATCACTGGGTCAAACTGGGTTTGATAATTACCTATTTTCACATACAGTTTGGTCTGTTTGGATAAAATTACTGAAACAATTGAAATAAATGTGTCACTGTATCAATATATTATCAAAATAAAGTGATTAAATTAATGGTAAACACATTTTCAAATGTGTTATAGGCTACCGTACATCACTTTGTTATAATGAGGGCTGCAAATAAAAATTAATTTCATTACTGATTAAACTGATTTCAACAGTCCCAGACCTTATTTTTTTGCACTGAAATCCATTAAAACATGGACTTAAGCGTTTGGTATTGGAGAACTGAATTCAGTTCTTGCCATTTAATTTTCTGTAAGTCAACTAATTGGTTTATCAACTATAGCTGCCACGATTAGTTGATTAATTGATTACTCAATCAAATGACAATTAATTACCAACTACTTTGATAATCAGTTAATCGCTTTAGTCATTTTTCTGTCAAAAATGTCAAACCTTTGCTTGTTCAACTTCTTAAATGTGAGGATTTGCTGCTTTCCTTTGTCATTTATGACGGTAAATTAATAGTCTTTGGGTTTTGGACTGTTGTTGGACAAAAGAACTTGACGTCACAAATAAATCAATAATAAAAATAATCTTTTGGTTGCAACCCTATAATCGACTTACCATTGCATCAAGTTAAACTGTGTGTAATTTTGCAGTCAGTTACATTGGGAAGGAATATAGAAAACACATTCACTCACTAAAACCCTTTTAAACTGTATATTATTCTCTCCGTAGGATGATCACAGGGTGTGCACAGAATTCAACATCATCCAGAGGGACCAGGCTCCTATCTGCCCTGTGGACGCCTCGGGCTGCTTCACTTCAGAGGTCACTGACTTCGCGGGACAGTATGTCAAAGTGAGTGACACATCAGACATTTACATGTAGATTAGGTTAGCAGACATTTCAGACATTCTACCCTGGTGAGAGCCACTGGCATGACACACAGGATAAATAGCAGGTTCGTTTCCATTGTTTGTATCTGGAAAATACATCTGTATGTATTGAATTGTTCTTGTTTTTTTATTCTGGACAGTTGTGTTGAAATGTTATCTATCTTCTTGGTCTTACCACTATTACCAATGAAAATGGAAACTGGTGATACTTTTATTCTGCACATTTTTACAAGCAGTGTAGATTATTTAAAAAAAATTATTTGTCAGCATAAAAATGTTATCAATATGACCTTTGAATTACTCTAGTTTGATGGCTTGTTCATTGATGTGGGAGTTCAGGGACCCACGTCAGAGCAGTTTCACAAAGTTGTGATGAAAAACCTGCTGGCCAAAGCATATTGTCACTGTTTACCAGTGTACCGGGTGCCCTCTTCTTGCCTGTCACACCCAACTTCATTACCATCATAAGTGGATAGTGAGTGAAAATAACAGTCATACATGATCTGATCACTATTTCACATCCTGGCGCAAAGGCCAGGGAGTGGACTTGACCTGCCTGGCCACTAGCAGTACAGCGTTAGCTAATAAAGAGCATGCAGCAACAGTTCACTCAAAGTCTGTCATAGTCCACTTTTGAAATATGTTAAAACCAAGCGTGAGTTTCAAGACTGTCCGAGACATTCTTTATTGCCATATAAAACCTCAGAGGTGATCTGAGGGAGCGTCAGTCGTGACACAAGAGAGGCTGAGAGAGCAGCTGTTCCTCTGTTAACTGCAATACAAACCCAGTATTTTAAACAATATGAGAGCTGCGTCTTACACCCAGAAGAGCCTGCAGGTCAGCGGCTCCAGCGGCAGAGTAAGGGTTCAGAGCCCATCGCCTTCCCGGTGTCGTGGAACCTCATATGACAGCCGTGGACGCTCGGGCTATCGTGGCACTGCCGTTGAGGTGGGCACAGAGATACACCAGCAACATGCCAACGAGAAAGAGGAGATGCAGGAACTCAATGTCAAGTTTGCAGGATACATCGAGAAGGTCCAGGCGCTAGAGCAGAGGAATGCTGCTCTCCAAGGTCAGCTTGATGCCCTGCACGGTCGCTACAAGGGAGGCCCCGCAGGCATCGGAGAAGAATATGAGCTCAAGTTTAAGGAGGTGCGGGACCTGATTGAGACCCTGACTAATGAGAAAGGAGCAGCTGATATTGAACGAGGCTACATTGAAGAGGAGGTTGAAGTGTGGAAACTAAAGCTGGAGGAGGAGCTGGCCCTTAAAGAAGAGGCAGAGATGATCCTGACGGAGTTTCGCCAGGATGTTGACAATGCCACACTGCAGAAGGCTGAGCTGGAGAAGCGTATAGAGCAACTGGTGGCCGAGATAGAGTTCCTCAAGAAGCTGCATGATGAAGAGGTTGCTGACCTCATGAAGCAGATTGAGGACGCAAAGATTTCTTCAGAGCTGGATGGTGATCGGCCTGACCTGGCTGCTTATCTGCGCAACATGCGTGTAGAGATAGAAGCTGTCGCTGCCCGCAACGTCCAGGAGGCTGAGAAGTGGTACAAGGGCAAGTTTGACACCCTCAAGCAGCACGCTGGCAAAAATGAGGAGCAAATGAAGACCATGAAAGACGAGATCACGACCTTCCACAACCAAGTGACAGACCTCCAGAACCAGATTGACGGGCTGAGGGCTCGCAACGCAGCCCTGGAGCAGCAGCTGGAGGACATGGAGATGTCCCACATGGATAAGGTGGGGACCTTCGAGGGTGTCATTGCTCAGTTGGAGGCCCAGCTCTGCGAAACCAAACTGGAGATGACCAAGTATCTCCAAGACTACCAGGAACTGCTGCACATTAAGCTCAAGCTGGATGCGGAGATCGCCACCTACAGGAAGCTGCTGGAAGGAGAGGAGAGCAGGCTTGGAATTGCTAAAGAGCTCTAAATGTGTCAGAGATGAGAGGAGCCGCAAGTCTAAAGCAGCCACAGAAGACCAGCAGAGAGATCAGCTCATTCTTGTTAAAAGACTTCCCTATCTTACCCATTTTCCCTATTTTATCCTCCTTACCTTAAGGGCTGAGTATTGTTTGAAATGTTTCATTACCAGAAGAGATTTGACAGCTGAGTTTGTAAAGCAGTACAAAGGACAATAATATCAAATTTTGAATACATGTTTTTTGGCAATAACTTGAAAAACTGAAGGAGACTCTGACCTTTTAGAGATGCTGGCGCGCAGACGTACATTAAGACTTCTCTTAGAGGCTTTACCAAATTTGTCAAAGTACCTTAGCTAAAAATAAGTAAACAAATTACATATCTGACCAAAAATTTGATGCCAGCTTTCTGTACTTGAAAGTACAAGGGGTACTTTGGGCTACAGAAACATTTCACTCAGTACCCAAGAAGTATTGTGGTTTAATACCCAGCCCTATTTCCCCCATTACTTACCTTGCCACACCCTGACCCCCTTATCCTTATGCCTGCCTGCTTCCCAATTCTTCCCAGTCTTTCTTAAAATGTTCTGCCATTATTTCAAAGCATCTAACCAACTCTGTCACCTCCAATTCTTGATTTATGGCAGCCCTCAGGTCTCCTCTTCATACCCTTTTCCTTTACTCCTTTTCCTAGTGCCAAATCCTCCTTCCCTTTTTTCCTGCTAAATCAACCCCGCTCTGAGACCTCTCTTGCCATTTCTGTCACTCCCCTTTGCTACATCTGCTCACTTTTTGCCATCACTGCTTCTTGAAACCTTTGGATCCCACCTCCTTCAGAGGAAAACACTTGAGTGCTGCTGTGATGTGTCACATCTCAATGCAAACGAAGCAGAAAAAACAAAATCATTAGTGTTATTACTGGTCTTTACAATGCCCCCTGATTGTTCCATATGTTCTATTGACCACTTACACTAATGTTGACCTGTTAATTAATAAAGATTGAAGTGAGTGCATACAACATAATGCATTGATCTTTCTTCCTTTCTCCAGTGAGGTGCCTTTTTTACTCTTCAATGTATTTTCTTAATGTCTACTTTTTCTATCCATCTCTTTACCTTTTCCAAACCCTCATTTTAACCTACAGAACAGGAAATGTGCTGAAAAGCATTTCTTACGCAGTCGAGCCCAGTAAATTATAGTTAAGTATTTAACTACATACTTCATCTTGTACGGAAATTCAAAGTGTGCCACTGAGGAATAAAATGGCTGCCTTTGGTTGTTGTTTTTCACAGCAGGCAGGCTCAGTCTGGTAGTTCAAATCATTATACAAAAGAAAAATGAATGAAGAAAAAAAAAGAGACGTTTTGGAGCTGGTAGCTCTGCTGATTATTTATGCTTCGTGACGAAGAGATTCTAAGAGTCACAAAAATGTGTTGGTAATCTAGTAACATATCTAGTCACTCTTGTTTATACACAATTGGCCAGCTGGTGAAATGGATTTATTCACATCCTCAGTGGGTTGCAGGCGGAGATCCAATGAGCCTCCACATCACAGGTGTACTTTCATGTTTTAATGAGCCCAGGTCAGGGCATAACAAAATTTACTCCTGACTGAGAAAGTTTAAAAGCCCTCTCTTCTACAAAGAGGTCACGACCAACAGACTGGCAAACACCTCACTGAAAAGTCATATTTATGAGCGTGCTGTGAATTGCACTGCGAGCTTGGTTAGAGAGGAGGTGAAATAGTGTGTGATGAGGCACAGGGCTGATTGCATATTAGATTGTTTGTCATAAACGGTGAGCTGGATGACAAAACAGACAATTTCTCCCTACCTCTATGGTGATATTTATCATAGCCGTATGAGCAGACCGTAGCCTTGGCTCTGAGTTTACCTTGAGTTTTCTAAAAGTGAAGCACAAAGCTGTTGTGTGTTCAAGGATCCAGAGCTTTTCAACCTCAAGGAGAAAATTCAAATTAAAAGACAAGACAGCCTAGTGATAGAGGAAAGGTAAGATAAATGATTTGCCTTATATGTCGCCATAGCTGGAGAAACACACTGCCAGTGACGCACAGGAGTGTTATCATATTAAATGAGAAATAAATAAATAAAGAAAAGAAAATGGCCATTTGCCAGGAAAACATGTTATTCTAGGTTGCTGTTGTAGCATATGTACAGGTGATCAACTGGTCTGTACTGGAAAACATAATATAATGTGATAGATAGATAGCAATGTAACAAAAAACAATATAATCCAGCTGAAAACTATAGTAATAAATTCAGCTATAGCTGAGCACACTACTGCACATTATGAATACACAATATTGTCTTGATCTGGTGACTTTTACATTATAATATGTGGCAGCCAAATGTTTAAGTTAACTAAATTACCTTAAAAATGTTAAAATCTCTTCATTTCTCAGATGCGCAAAATCCAGACATTTTTTTCCACTGCAGTGTTAAATACTGCTGACATTTTATGACAAAATTTGTAATAAATATGATATTAATATGTCGTGCTTGTCTTGTAGTGGTCAAAGGAGTGGCTGTAAATACTCTTCCTCTTTACCCCACAGGACTTTCACAGAATAGCAGCTAACAAAGCTCCACTAATTCAGTGACAAATATGTTTCACGTTCTGTGGAGAGGCCGTGGCCAAACTCGGCACGGTAAAACTGGCATTGGAAGTGCGAATCAGCCCGGCTCGATTTGACACACTGTCCTCTGTCTTTTCAGCTTGGTATGAAGTCGCTCTTTAAAGCTTAGTTTATAAATTGTGTCCACTGTTTTGGTTTTCTCTTATAGGATGCTGACAAGAATATCATCAAGTGGCTGAAGGAGAAGGGTCGCCTCGTCAATGCGAGCAGTTTCAAACATAGTTACCCCTTCTGCTGGAGGTGAGACATCTGCAGAATTCAAACTATAAAACTAATGTTTCCTCTGTGTCATGTTGAAGGGGCTCCTTCCAACTCACTTAAATTAACAGCTTCTCTTTGAGTCTTCCACCGTGGCCTCTTAAAACAACTGTTCTAAAATAGCCACACCTGATGAATTACGCTTTAGACTTCAACACAGGTAGCCTTATTTAGTGGTAGACGACATATTGTACAGTTCAGCGTTCAGTACAGCGCGTGCCTGTGCCTCCCTCAGGAGCATCAGTGCAGGACGTTAATATAGGTTTTGTGGTCTCCGCACAGAATCAATTCATAAAGCCAATGCCACTGAGGTGACACACATGTAACCTCTCAAGGACCCATATTATCACATCATAGCTAACACACACACACATACACAATCTAATTTTTGAGCAGACTAAATCACTCTCTCGCTTGGAGCAGCTGCAGGCTGACCTGAGCAGGATTAATTAACCCAGTAAATATGCAGTGATGTGCTCTCTGAGCCACAAGGAGACACAGGCTCAGAGAGATGAAACAGTTGTGTTATTAACCACTCAGTACCTGTAAGGTTGAACTCAGTCATGGCGGAGGGAGCTACACTTGAGACAAAACTTGAAAAGAAAACCACAAATTGGTGGTAGGGATAACGGTAGTGGAACACTGTTAGAATATATTAGGTAGCAAGGATTCAAGCAAGTTAATAGAATTAGGATGGTAAAAACTGAGATCGATATTTTCACCACATGTACGTTCAGAACACATTTGTCAATTGAATTTACCTTGGCTCATATTTTCCAGCTTTTTCTCAAGATGGAGTCCACAGCCATGCTAACGGCTCCATGAGGTTGTACATTGGAACAGAGGAGCTTTGAGCTAAATGTTTATGTTAACATGTTCACAATAATGTTAACATGAAGATATTTTAAAGATATAAAGCCTATACGTTGTTCATCGACTTAGTTTACTGTGTTAGCATGCAAAAATGTCCTAATTAGCGCTAAACCCAGCTGAAGTAGTATTGCGACTAATGGGAATATCATTATTTTTGCAGATATTTGGTAATAAAATATAATTAAATATATGATATATTAGATTATGACCTGATGTTGGAACTGATGACAACATCTGTGCAAAGTTTCATGGCAAACTTTTGAACAGTTGTTGAGATATTTGAGTCTGAACCAAAGTGGTGGACGGACCAAACGAATGATATTTCCATTCCAACAGCCGTGCTATTGTGGTTAAAGAGCACTGCCACCAATTGATCCTTCTCCTGGCAGACATTTTGACTTGTCAAGGCAGGAAAGGCACAGATGTAATAAATAACATTAAAGATGGCTGCATTCCATTTAGACGAGCCAGTTCAATGGCTCTGGTGAGCCGACATGCTCAGTCATTGACATAAATGCTGTTATTTACACCTGCCGTGAAAAAGGTCTATTATTGACTGTACCAGCCCTGTTTCTAAAGGGAATTAAGTGATCAATATAGCAGACCAACAGCAGGACAGAATCTAACAATATATAACACACAATATGAAGAATTAATGAAAATAACAATCCTTAGTTCCAACCTGAAAATGAATGGCTTGCTTCCTCGGTTTGTTTTAAAAATGCATTTTTCATCAATGCTTTGGAAACTTTTTTGAGTCCATATGTTGCAGCCTTATGTTTTATGTAACGTGTTTATGCCCTTTTAGGTCCGACACGCCTCTGATCTACAAAGCGGTCCCCAGCTGGTTTGTCCGAGTGGAGCACATGGTGGAGAAACTACTGGACAACAACGACCAATGCTACTGGTAAGCTGTCTTCTGAAACAACTGATAACTAGCTTGGGGCTCGGTGACAGTGGACTGGCAGCTATGAGTGTCCTGGTCTAAAAAACTTCCAGACAGTCCCAAAACAATTACAGCTGAAATTCTGCACGACCTCATCAAGTTGTTTGTCGCAGTCATGGGCCTGTACCTGCAGGACAACTGCCTGTATTTATCACTGGGCAGAGGAATTTGCCATGTGAAGCTGTTGCAGGGTTTTTCTTTATTTTTCATGAAATGCGGTTAAAATCCTCTTCAAGGCATTTTATTACGACACACAGGGGACTGATGTTTTGTGGAAAACATTAGCATGATGCTAATTGTAATGGCAGAACGTGGAGGAAAAGTAAGCGTCAGCACGATGGCTTTGCTAAGTGGTATTACCCCTGGTGCTCCCAATGCTCTTTTCTGAGCCACAGTAGCTGCCTCTGGTAATGGGACTGTCAAACTGAGATGAATGAGTAGCTGCGAGGAAGGTGAAGACGCACAGACACACATGTACACAGACCGGCACAAACACACACACACACACACACACACACACACACACTACTTTAAAGACTGCATTCCTTATCTGAGGGGTACTGGTGTTGCATGTAATACAGGATAATGTATGTTTAAGTCATTCACAGTATGTGGGGGTGTGTTTTGCACTATTTTAAGTAGAATGGGGCTACCGCTAATGATGATCTTTATTATTTATTTATTTGTCAATTTATGAAATAATCACTTGGTCTATAAATTATCAGAAAATACACGAATATATACATTTTGCTATTACAAATATTTTAGAAAAACATCAAATATTCACATTTGTGAAGTTTGAACAACTGAACTTTTGTTTTTTGTTTTTTTTAAAACAAAAAGTGTACTTGATTGTCGTTACTTAATCGTTTCAGCTCTAGAGTTGAATGCAAATAGATGTAGGAAATTTGAAGACATAATAAAACAATTATGTTGACTGTATACAAAGAATTACAGTGAGTTCATTATAATTTTAATGATAAGTTTAGCTGTTATACTTGCATGTCTGCACACACATTTCCTGCCTGTGTCTGTGGGGCTGCACAATGAGGGTAATGCTCTTATACAGCTTTCTAATTAAGCTTATTCTCCGACCTTAATTATTTGATTTTGTTAAAAGATTTTTTTTTCCTTTTTGATTAGACTCCACTTTCATACTTGAGTTCTAGTCTCTGGAAGATTGTCTGTCTGCCAGTGAGGGCTGCCAGCTCATCAGCATCTTGAAAAAAAAAAAGTGAACTCCTCGCAGAGTTCAGTACCTCTATATGAAGTTGGTGTTCACTGATGAGAGACTTAAAAGAATCCTTCAGAAAGGAAAGTGCAGGTTACCATATTCTCAAAGTGATTTGTCCATTTTATCTCTACTGACACAGTGCAGTGTGTAGACTCGGGCTAAGTGTCTATTGAGAAATTTCAGACTGATTTCTCCAGATGTCTGTCAGTATGAATAAATTAAGGACAAAATTAATGAGTGCTCGCAAGGGGTGTTGGTCTCTTTTGAGGCTCAAAGTGCAAGAAGATAGGTCACTGGTGTCTGATCGCAGTATGTAGCTTCTTGGCCATAAGGGAGAAGGAAATGTCTCCTCCATTTCACTTTTCCTTGTCTTTGTCTTTTTCTCTGTCTCTTCGTGTCAAACTCGGCTGTTTCCTAAGCCACTGGAAATGCTCAGTAATCTGTGAAACAATGGGTCCTTGAGTTCAGAAAGTGGTCGACACATGTAGGCTTTTAATTCTAGCCAGCGCCTGTCAGTTGTGATGGCTGAAACAAATGTTACCATCAGATTTTATTAGCTGTTTGAAGCAGTTTCCAAAAGATTCTTAAATATGCATTCAAACTTCATGGCAACATACATATGTGCCTTATATAAGCCTTACATATCTACTCTTATATTTGCATCTTATTTGGTCTCTCCACCAGGGAGGTCATGTCTTCGCCCATGTCCATTTGTTTGCTTGTTGGTTGGTTAGTTGGTTTGTCAGCAGGATTACACAAAATTACAGAATGGATTTCCACGAAACTTGGATGGAGGATGGGTCTCGGCCCAGAAAGGACCCCATTAACTTTGGGTGTGGACACTGATAAAGGGACGTTTCCAGGAGTTTCTCATTCTCTCTAAATGTTGTGAGATAAGACATTTTTTAGTTTATTTAGGTGTCTGGTATCTATGAGTGAGTACAATTTGATACCGATTCTAATAAAAATTTTGATCTAGCGGATTCAAGTATACTGGATTAGACTTGATTGAGTTAAAGAAAACTGTTTGCCTTGGTGGAGGTATTTGCTTTTATGTGATTGTGTCCCTTACTTAAATTTCCTACCTGTAGTTTCTTTCTTTTATCCCCTTACGTACATGAGTTTCTGACTTTTAGCATTATAAGATAAGACTATTTAATTCTAACATAACCTTGTTTAGCTAACACACTTGGACAAGAAAGACAGAAATTAGATGTATGCTAAATCATTCATAATTTTAAACACTATGTCAAATGTTGGACTGAACAATGAGCCTTGCTGATAAGGACAGAGCTGCGAATGTTAGCCGCCACTCCGATACAGTATTTTCCAGAAGTGTCCACACTGCTTGAACATGTGGATAAATCCAAAGCTCAACAGACCTGCTATACGTAGTTACAGTGCTAAGCCAGGATTGGACGATCATGGCTTAGCACTGTTACTGTCTCTCTTTTTCTTCCCTTAGTTTTCCTCATTTTCTCACCTCCTTTACCTTCTTTCCATCACGCACATGCTCAGTTGGTCTCCACCCGACCACAACCTCTGTCCCTCTGTCTCCCTCTCGTATCCATCCCCAGTGTCTGACTTATAATAGAAGCCTGCACATATTAAATGGCTCTTCTGTGCGTCTCGAGCACAAGACAGCACACTTTAAATTCTACATTTAGCATGAAGCAAGAGAGGGAGGGTGACGGGTGGAGGTATGTTGGAGGGGGGTTGGTGAGCAGCAGGACAAAAAAAAAAAATCATTAAATTGATATATTAGGGGCCTAAATAGAAATGCCTCCTACAAATGGGAATTGATGAACTCGTTGCTTAGCGCGTGGATCCTGACGACGATTTATACCCCCCCTGCACTGTTCTCCTGAGCAGCGCAGCCCGGCATAGCGAGAGAAGGGACAGGAAAAATGAGAGAAAGAAGGGAGAGACTGTGAGATAGTGGATTAAAGCTAGAAATCGGTCGAGGCAAAAAAGGGTAAGGGGAGAGCAGAAAAGGGGTACAAAGGAGGAAGATGCCTTGAAGGGAGTGTTAACCTTTGCAGTGGAGCTTCATGAGGAGAGAGCAGTGCAGTTTATTTTTAGGGCTAAAATGAGCAAGAAGAGGAAAAGAAGGCAGCTTAATAAAGGCGTAATATCAGACATTATGACTAATGCTTGCTCTTTTTGCGCGGAAATGTATTAAGAGGGTATCCGCAGGTCCTGGTTCAGTTTTAAAAGCATCGAATTCACTTTCCTGAAAGGCTACAGACGGTACTGAAAAAATCTTTAAACCACAAAAGCCCTTAAAATGTTTCTCTTTCTCCCCATCGTCAGTAATGTTGGTTACATAATGTTTTCTTATTTTATGCAGACTTTAGGAAAATGTTACGCACCTCATAACTAAACGTGGGATCATCTTGACAGTGTCTCGACATGCAGGAAGCTCTTTATGTTTCGATAGACAGCAAACACTGTTACTACTGTTACCAACTCATAATAGGCCAGTATCGATTTTAGCAAAACTTTCAATGACTAAATCATTTTTAGCAGAATTTTCTTCGAATTGGTTAATCCATCCATCCATCCATTTTAGGTTGCGTATCAGTGTCCCAGTGGCATTAATTTGATTTGTTGTATATTGAGGAATGACTGTCACATACTGCTGGAAGTACTGAAGAAAGGTTATATAGTACGGCTGCAGCTAAACAGTATTTTCCAAAGACGTCAGAAAGCTGTCCTTAAATGTCTCGTTTGTCCACAACCCAAAGATAATCAGTTTCCTTTCATAGAGGAGTTAATAAATATGAATATATTCACATTTAAGAAGCGGGAATCAGAGAATTTGTACTTTTTAAAATTTCTAAATTGCTCAAAACAATGACTCAGTAATCGAAAATGTAATCGTTGACCATGAAACATTTAATTGTGGTTCAGTTGGATTGAAAAGGTCTTAATATAACCTTGAATTTATTGTGGTAAACTGCAGAAACCTTAATGGTTTCGAGAAGAATTGCTGGTTGTAAATAGCTGTTAAATGCAGCCTACATACAGACTTGATTGTCCTTGTGGTCGACCAGAACGCACATCATAATCTTTCTGTCTCCGCAGGGTTCCAGAGTTCGTGCGTGAGAAGCGTTTCGGGAACTGGCTGAGAGACGCGCGAGACTGGGCCATTTCCAGGAACCGTTACTGGGGCACGCCGATCCCTCTCTGGGTCAGCGATGACTATGAAGAGGTCAGGAAACACACAAAACGCACAAACAACGCGCTCGCTATGCTTTAATAGAGTACTTAATGCTTCTAATGTGTCTTTGTACTCGGCAGGGATCACACAATTTGTCTGTGTCATGACCAAATACCAAGACAGTTACTCTTCTCTCAGAGAGCCTTGGCAGCACTCACAAATCAATCTGGGCTAAGCGTGAGAGGGCATAATTGAAAAGTTGAACTCTCCATAACTCTCGCTTTTATTTACCATAGAAATGAGTATGGGGGGAAAAAGTCTTGTGTCTCTGCAAAGGCAGATTGGTCTGCTTCGAGGCTTCAGAAATCCAGCTCTTCACATAAATTGGCAGGGTAAAAATGTTTCTCGCTGACCTCTTTTTGACACACATAATTTAACATATCTGGCCCTTTTTCTGGTGTATGAGTAGAGGCTTGTGTAGGAGAGACTTTCTGGCATGGGCAGAGTGACGTGACCATGGTGTCGAACCAGAGAGTGTAGCGTGACTCCATGCTGCAGTCAAAGTCAGCTCCCCTCAGGCACCATTACCGAGTGCCTCCGTAAACTCAACACATGAATGATTCATTAATGTAAACAGCAAATAAACACAAACCAAAATGTGTTTGGACTCTCTTCATGTCGGTTAAGGCAACTTCAAAGGTCCTTGAGACAAACAGTGATCGAGGGGGAAAAGGAAGGAAGACGGGGAGAATAAGAGGAGGTGGAGGAGGGGGTCAGAATAAATCAGCTTGTGGAGAAAATGAGGAAGAGAAAGACTTAAGAAGGGGGAAAATGAGAGATGAAAAGAGGAGGAGGAGAATAAATGAAAGAGCAAAGAGAAGCAGACAGCGGAGAAGCCAGCCAAACTGTAAATGTTTGTCTGGTGGTGGATGTTCATTGCCAAACGCGGCTTGACTACATGAGGTGGACTGAACTGAATAGAGGTGTCAGAATTGGGTTGTTTGAGCGTTTGAAAAATGAAGTGTTGGTCCCCTGGCTGAAAGAGGGACAGCCAGCGACCTGCTTGCTGGAAATAGCATTGTGATCATTTCCAGAGCACTCGTGCTCCCTGGTGCCTCCCTCAGACACCCCTCAGCGGCATATCACACACACCCAAAACTAAAGCTGTGTGTCTGTCTGTGTGAGTGTGTTTCACAATATCTATCTCTCGGTGTCTTTTTCTTTTTGTTCAGTCTTCTCGCTGTCCCTTTTCTGTGTTTCTCTCATTCCGTCTTCTTTTTTTATATCTGACGCTGGTGTATCACGCTGTATCTGGGCCATGTTACCTGGTGCTGTGGTAAAACTAGAGCAGAGCCTACAGGTTAACTCTCTGAGGAGACCAGATAACACACTTTACCATACTTTCTAAGGTAAAGTTACACAGGAAGTGTGTTGAAGTAGGCCTACTTTTAACTTGTGTTCTACTGTGATAATTTATTACTAAAACGGGCATAAAAATACATCAGAATCATGAGGTTTAGTGCTGATAGTCCTTTGCAGATGCAATTCTTCTGTTAGGGTGAACTTCATAATTGAGTGAGTACAACTGCCTTTAATTCTTCTGGGTTTAAAGGAATAGTTTGACATTTTTTAAAATACACTTTCTTAAAGCTGCTGTAAGTGATATATTTTTATTACCATAAATGTGAAATAGCTCTATGTTCCAACAGTAATCACGGTACAGTGTATTTGATCGGTAAATCATGTCTTTCCTCCTTCTGCTCATGCAGTAAAACATTAATCATTTCAGCAATATTCAAGCAACTTGTTACTGTGAAAGCTGTTTTGTGATATCGCTCCTTCAAGCTGTGCTGTGCGTTTGTGTGTGTGTTTGTTGGTCAGGTGGTGTGTGTCGGGTCCATGGCTGAACTGGAGGAGCTGACCGGAGTCAAAGTAACTGATCTGCATCGGGAGAGGTGAGTCACTGATCAAACACAGAGATTATCAGCTACCTGAACATGTACTCAGGGGTGTGTTTCTGTTGTGATAGTGTGATTACCTCACATTCACACAGGTTGTTTGTGTGTGTGTGTGTACATGAGAGGAGTTTTTGATGTCGGTGTATGAATGTGTCCTCCGCCTCTTTTTCATGTGACCCGTCTGCCTGAACCAGACGGCTGTTGTGGAACACAGATCACTTTACTCTTCCGCTCTTCATCCGCTAATTACCTTTAATCACTTCCATGGGGTTGGCCATCTTTAATTAATGGGTGAGGGAGAGGTCGCCTTCGTCCTGCTCCTGTGTTTCGGTTGTACAGAACATGTTCCTGTGCAGGTCTGAAAGAGTGGAAAAGTAATGATTTGATGAAAATGATTCAAGCAATCTTTGAGATCAAAAAGAAACTAATTAAAGAGTAACTCATTAGCGACACAGCAGACATCTAAAAGCAGCTTTGAAAAGTGCTCTGATATGCAATCAGTTTGCAATTTGTAAGATGTGGCCAGAATTTAAGTTTAGGACACAAAAAATAGAAAAACACTAAAAAAGGAAATAAAAAATAACTAACATTATCAACAAAGTGTGAAGCAACAATAGCGTTGATATTATGTCAAAGACTTATTTGTATTGTGTTGCAGAGATGTATACTGAAGATGGCATGTTAGCATGAAGTTGGCAAAATGTCAAGAAATTAAATAATCACTTCTGTTTTCCTTACTAAAGAGAACAATAGGACCGTACACCTGCTGCTGTGTTCAGTCCCACAGTCTGCTTCCCTCTGAGGTCAGCACTGTCATGATGGCCTGCTAGTGGTCAATGACAATCATTTAACCAATTTGATGTATTTGACTTACTGGGAAAAATGGGCACAGGAAAAATATTCATACAAAGTCGTACGGATATCTAAGAGCTAAAGGCACAGACTGTTATCAGTTCGCATAATAAGGTGTGAAGTGTTCAGCTCCTAGAGATAATGGCTTGTCTGTATTGTAGGAAAGTGAACATTTGAGCAAAATCATATGCATAAAACGCCATAGAAATATATTAAACTACTCAAAATGTACTCGGCAGTGCACTTCTTCTGGAAAATTCCTGCTTCACACTCTCCCTTTCCTCAATAAGGCCCAGGAGCAGAGCTCTCAGGAGCAGCAGAGTACTGCGGCAGAGCTGCTTTAGTGGCCAACAACAGATTACTAAAGGTGTAATCTGCAATTTAAAAGCCTGAGTGCTAATAATTGGTAGTTGCTTGAGGGAAAAAGAAATGAAATGTGCTTAATCAACTGGATATACGATGTTGACATTTTTCATTTACTAACAATATGACTAAGATAACTTTCTATGTGGGTTTAATCTGCATTTAATGAGCACCTCAAAGAGGCTGACACTTTGCAGTGACTACTTTACCCCAGTATCATCTGTTTTCCTCAAGGTAAGCACTGAAGAAACAATGATATTGTTCATGGTCTGTATCTGAGCGAGTGTGTATATGGAGTAAATTAATCCATGTACTTGAAGCATAAAGCAATAACTGACCTTATTGTAGTGGGTGTCAGCACAACATGAGCACCGCTGTTCTTTTCTTAAACCTCGCTCCCAGCGATGAAACATTATGAAGTTGTTGTTCTGGACCACAGCCAAAAAGCCCTATAGACCCATGAATCCACAAAGTCTACAAATGTTTAAAAACAATAATAAAGCCCAAAACAAAAAAACAAAACTGGTCAAACTGTTATTGCTGCCATTTGTCTTCACAATTGTACCCGTTTTCTACACTTTCTCTACCCAGCATTGACAGTCTGACCATCCCGTCACGGTGTGGTAAGGGCGTCCTCCGGAGGGTCACAGAGGTGTTTGACTGCTGGTTCGAGAGCGGCAGCATGCCTTACGCCCAGTCTCACTACCCCTTCGAAAACAGAAAGGAGTTTGAAGACACTTTCCCCGCAGACTTCATCGCTGAAGGCATTGACCAGACGAGGGGATGGTAAGCTGTGGATGAATGGATAGATGGAAAGAGGTTGACAGATGAGGAATAGAGACACGGAGAGAGCAGAGCATGAATGGATGGATCAGGCAGATGAGCGTGTTCATAAAAGACTTACTAATCCAAGGATAGGTATTAAACAATGGCTGATTAAAAATGGATAGATTGAATTAGTAAATTTGATTTTCTCAAACCTCCTGCAGAGAAGGAATTAATCCAGTGTTTGTGTGTACTATCTTTTTGTATCCTGCTGTAGGTTCTACACCCTGCTGGTGCTCTCCACTGCGCTATTTGGCAAACCGCCCTTCAAGAATGTCATTGTTAACGGATTGGTACTCGCCAGGTGAGACCACTGATTTATCAACAAAACGCTCTTCTTCCTACGTCTTTAATTTGCAAATGAATTCATTGTCATTAAAGATTAAGGCTGCTATTATTCTAGATTTTTCTCATTGTCAACAAAAAATCAAAACCAACAATGTGTCTCTAGTGCAGTTTCCCTACACTCATTTGTGCCCATTCTTTCTCACAGTTAGTTAGACTTTATTGTCCCCGGAAAATCATTTTTTCACAGGACGATACATCAACATTACACAAAACAAACAAGTCTTCTAGTTCCTTCAGTGAGTTACACTGTTTAGGGCTGCTATGAAGGTATACGGACCAATATTCTTAGGCAAGATAAGAGGAGACAGAGAAATCTTCACAAACAGATGTCAAATACGTAGTTGTATTTAAAACAAAAGCTAAATAATTTTACTAAAGTAGTTTGTACTGAACATGAGTCAAACAGGAGTGAATGTTTCCTTTTTGCAGGATTGTTTTTAGCCGTCTCACCGGTGTGTTCTTAATAGTTTGTGAACAGCAGTGGAGGTCTGTGGATCCATTTTTGGTTTCCATCTTAAACAGGATTAGTTGAAAGGCAGCCTTATTCTTTCAGTCAGTTTCAAACATTTTTCCAAGCTATTTCTGGCAGACATTTTCTTTTTGGTCCGCCTCTCGTAATCCACCGTTTACCCTCCATTTTACTTCCATTTTTATATTCCATTACATCTCCTTTCTTTACCTGCCCATTCATCTCCTAGTTTTTCTTCCTTTTCTCATGATCAGTGTGGCTATGTGTGCTGTAACATTTAGCCCTTAGAGCTGCTCCACAATAGGGCTACTTGTCCTCAGCCCCGAGGTCTAAAAGCAGCACTGTGCTCACAGGCCTGCTGACCTGGAAGAACTAACTTGAATACCAAGTGCATGGTTTCTAACATGCACTTTTGTGCATGCGTGTATGTGTATGTGTATGTGTATGTGCATTAATGCCTTTGCCTGTCTCATTCCCGCAGCGATGGACAGAAGATGAGCAAGCGCAAGAAGAACTATCCAGATCCAGGACTGATAGTGCAGAACTATGGAGCTGATGCCCTCAGGTCAGAGCTGTGCTTGAATGAGTGTGTGTTTCTGCAGCATGAATGCCTGTGTGCCGGTGGCAGGATACTGTGTGTTAACCGGCCTTATGTTATTAGCAGGCACGGTTTTAAAAGGTTTGAATCACTATCCACGCTTAACTGGGCAACTTCTGAGTCCTACATACAGTACAAACACACACGCATACTGTACATCACATGCATACACATTGTTTCCCATCATACATTCGCTCCTTCGCCCTGAGCAGTGAGAGTGCCATAGCCATATGGCCTAATGAATAAAGCACTATGCAGTTGAGCCATATGCTCATATATAGACTGATGAAGAGTGAGCTGCTGAGATAAAGAGGGAGAGGCTCAGGCCTGTTTTGTCTATAAGGCTTCGATTTTCAACAGAATATGTCTCTTTTGTGCCTTAAAACTTTACTTACACGATACATACATGTGACTGCCATGACTCCACCTTTCATGTTACTCTGGATAGTAACTGAGCCAGTGAGAGAATCAAGTATAGCCTGTGAGGAAGCGTTGTGCCAAATGCCATTTTTTCTTTTTTTTGATTTGAGGATTTTTTGATCAAAGCTTTGAATGTCTGTCGGCATGTTTTATGATGTAATCACCCTAAAAAAAAAAATCCTTGAACAAAATCCTCATTTTGAATAATTCATCAGATTAAATGAGTGAGTCTTCTTGAAATTAAATCTACTGTCTTTAATGAATTCACATGAACCAAACTGGCATTTTCTTCAATATCTTTCTGCAGTCATTATCTGTATGAGAGAGATGACGTGCCAAGCGAACACAGACACATGATATGATCTTTTTGAGCAACAACTTCAGTAATTTTGATAAGCGTTCGATCCGAAATAGATATTTTTTTATTGTGTTTTCATTAATTTAATGAATTGTGCTGTCGATTGCTGCGTGATGGCCATGTGAATGCAGGTGCATGCCCCCCATTGTGCGCAGAAAGCAAGAAAGCAAACAGTTTTTTGACTGTGACAGTGAGAATTTTGTTTTTTGAAAGACTAAACGCCAATAAATATTGATTGAAGCGTAATATTTTGTTTGATTAAAAGCATGCTGTGAAGTTTGGAAATGATTACATCTACAGTCGTGGTCAAAGGTTTACATACACTTGCAAAGAACATGTATATCATGGCACTCTTTGTGATGGAACAAGTGGAAAAAAAACATTCATGAAGTGTGGTTCAATAATGAATTTATTATAGATCTTCTGAAAGTGTGACCAAACCTGCTGGGTCAATCAAATCGATCAAAAATTGATCGAAACGAGCTTTCACAAATCCTAAGGCAGTATTGGAGTGCAGCATTCAAATGTTGGTCAGAATTCGATTGTCGACGTTATGAATGAAGCTTTGAACTATTTGATACAGCTCTACTGTGAAGTCTTTTTAGTCAAACTGGGTGAAGTGACAGTCGTCTGTCTTCATGTCGGCTCATTTTAAGATGCCAGAAGAAAGTGTTTGATCAGCTGATGCTTCTGTCTATTCTACATTTTAAATTTACAGTTGCTGCTATTAAACTCACTCATGTCCTGTTGCAAGAAGTTGCATCATGTTGGCTTGCTTCCAGAGTCATCATTGAAACCTTTTCAGTCTACACTGTGTGTGATGCCTGCCACACATTATTATATTTCTGTGGATTATTCCGATATTTCTGTCGTTGTCCTGTCAACAGTGTGTTTGGCTTTAATGAAGAGAAGAGATTAGTTTGCACTGAGATGCTGTTGGTAAAATTAGGTTTTGGCCCAAAAATTTGTGCAGAACATATTCAAGGTAGACATTTAGCCCAATTGGTCAAGCTAATCCAGTGCAGATATGTTTGACAGCTGAATTGCTTTGCATTAAGAGAATGCAGCCTGCCTCACAGCCCTGCTTTAATGGTTTACCGTAAGTGTCCTGTGGATACTGAAATATGACCCAGATGCTTACAGTGTCTTGCATAATGGCTTGGGGCATCTATATCATTATTATAGAAATCATAAAAATTATTTGCTTCATTGCAGAAGGAGACAGGAGCTAAAACAGAGGCTGAATGCAGTACTGCTTCAATGGACAGTATGAGAAAACTGTTTTCTGAGCACTAAAGCATTTAAACCTATTCCAAGAGGAGCCTAAAATAAAAATATGAACATGAAAATGAGCATAATACATCTTCTTTAAGTTTAAACCAGCTGTCTAGGTGTAAACTTTGTTTTCCCACAACACTCTTGTCACAGCGCCTTGTACCATCTATACAGTGTATTTAAAATAACTTTGGTAAACAAGTAACTGGGGCAACACTGCCTGTTTTTTTTTTAGTTTTCAAAGTTTGTCCTCAGCACGAGCACAGATACTTCCTTCGCATCGGTCCACTTACACATACAGCAAACAGCCTCACCAACTCATACAGAACACATCCTATGTACACACTTGAGTTGTCACCTGTGTGAACACTGTATGCTCTCACTCACTCATAATCAGTCCTGCCACACTCACCAACTCCTTCACCATCTCTTTTTGTAGATTGTACCTCATCAACTCTCCCGTAGTGAGAGCAGAGAACCTGCGTTTCAAAGAGGAGGGCGTGCGAGACGTGTTGAAGGATGTCTTCCTGCCGTGGTATAATGCCTACCGCTTCCTGGTGCAGAACGTACAAAGGTTACAGAAGGTACATGTGTAATGCACAGAATAAAAGGTCATTACCTCCACAACTCCTCCAATGTTCCATTTTCTATTCCTGGTCTAAAAAAAAAAACAGCACTGCTTGATCGTACAGCAGTTATGATTATGAACCAATTATTATTGGGTAGCCATTGGTGCAAAAAGGAAATTGCTTGTTGCAAGTGCCATGAAATAATATAGTTATAGATGTAATAATGCCTTCCCCTTAAATCCCTGTCATTGGTTAACTGACGGCTGGATATTTGGCTACAAAACCATTTTTTCCAGATTGTGTCTGCACATTAAAACCATCCTGTGAGAGCAGTTTAAAAAAAGAAGCCAGAATGTTGCTTGAGCAGCAGAGAGCTCTTGCAGGGAAGTAAAACCTGCATATTAGATTGGCAAATGTAAACATGTCAGTGTTGCCACCAATGGACAAAGAAAGCAACATCTGCTGCAGCTACTTCAACCACCTGCAGGCAATCAGTGTTACAGGGGCAGTTAAAATTCAACTTGTGGCCTGTGCCAAATGTTGGCACTGCCATGTGGCCCAGAGGTTTAAGGCAGCGACCCTGAACTGCAACATGTCCCGTTTAACTCCAGTTTGAGACCTTTGTTGCATGTCGTTCCCGTATGCCTCAGCGCTCACTCTGTCATCTCTCTACTTTCAAGTCTGCAATAAAAAGGCATAAAGATACCCCCAATGATATTTTGAATATAATAAAACACAAGATGTTAGTTTTTGAAAACATGCTAAATGACCTGACTATTTATTTTCCTTTGTGAATGTTAATGACTTCTCTTAACATCAAACTATTTCAGGCAATTGGCCATCAGATGAGAAAGCCTAAGTGATAATCATCTATGGAAGCAGTCCCCTACTGTATATAATAACCAGTGTTGGGTAACGTTCCTTTTAAAAGTAACTCATTACGTTACAAGATTACTGCCATTAAAGATTAACATGTTACGTTACTGCGTTATCTACTGAGAAAAGTAACACGCTAGAGTACTTTAGAGTTACCAAAAATTAAGGTAAAGCCCCTGTGCGACTCATTGTGCATGTTGGTTATATTGTCCAGACAGCGTGTAGTTAACTGTACATGTACCTTTGAATGTATTGGCTCTACTGTAGCCTTCTTTGCCTGTAGATGGCTCTCATCAGCTTACTTTATGTACAGATCCAAACTGCTCCAACTTTGACTTATATTCTTGCTCATATGTGGTTTAGGCTTCAGCTGCTTCACATGAGAAGTAGTGTGTCCGATCAAATTGTCAGAGGGCTTAAAAATCTTGTGTTAATGCCTCGTCTGTTTTTGTGCGTGTTCATGTATTTATGTGTTGCTAGGAGGAGGATATTCAGTTCCTGTACAATGAAAACACGGCGAAGCAGAGTGACAACATCATGGACAAATGGATTCAGTCCTTCACACAGTCCCTCATCCAGTTCTTCAAGGCTGAGATGGACAGTGAGGCAGACACAAGCACACACTGTTCATTTTTTTCTTTCTTCTGTCTTCTTGATATGGACGGTGGTTGCAAATGAAACCACCTCATGTTTTAAAATCCATCCCATCTTGCAGTTTATTCATGTTGTTTCTATGTTCAGCGTAAACACACTGACGGCAGTTTCTTCTTGCAGCTTACCGTCTGTACACCGTCGTGCCTCGCCTGGTCAAGTTTGTGGACATGCTCACCAACTGGTACGTCAGGACCAACAGACGCCGCCTGAAGGTGAGATACCACCTCTGAATCAGTGCTTGCGATGTAACGAAGATGGAAGGTACAGGTTTGGGTGAAGTCCCTCAAGTGACGATTACTAGCAGAAGAATGAGCTGATAAGTCAAATGCATAATTATATGCACGAGTGAATATGTACAGATGATGCTTCCCTTTACGGTTTACATCCTGTATCCTTCTTTATGGTTGTTTTGCCTTAATTGTTGTTTTGTTTTTAACATTGCTAACGCTAATTGTCCCTGATGACATTATTGCACCAAAATAATCAACTTCACTGCAAATTTTAAGATTAGAAATTACCACAAGTATCTTTTTTAACATTAGAATCTCTAAAACAGGTCACATATCGACAGATATTGCACAATGTATGGGCTGATACCGATATATCTGTGATAGGCTAATCGTTCTCTACTTGTTATGGCAATATTTTTCATCATTTGGACGATAGCTCGTGTTCTTCCGCACGGCACGGATGCAGGCAGGAAATATGCCTCAAGGTAACAAAACAAATGTGGAGGAGACTTAACGTTACACAGAATGAGAGAAGGGCTCCGACCAGCCGAGACAAAATGAGGAGCTCGTTATGCCGCACGGACGTGGTTTGGGTATGAAAGTCTGACATGGAAAAGAGAACTGAAAATGTGCACACGATCTCTAAATAAAAGGAGAATGCAGTGAATGGAAAGAGTGACTCTCCATCATCTCCTCCATCTGTGGACATTTTACAGCGATCAGTTTGTGGCCCTCCTGTTCAACATTTGGTTGTTGTAGATTGGGGGATACACGCACTGGTGTCTGCTGGAGCACATTTATCTCTTCACTGTTTCACAAGGGGACTGACTGTATTGATGCATGTGTGAACTTTGCAGGGAGAGAGTGGCACAGAGGACTGCCTGTGGGCGCTGGAAACCCTCTTCAGCGTTCTGTTCTCCATGTGCAGGCTGATGGTGAGTCATACTGTCTGTGTGTGTGTGTGTGTGTGTGTGTGTGTGTGTGCCTGTGTGAGAGAGAATAGAGAGATTGTATGGGTGAAATTTCTTGTGGTTAGGTTTTACTTTTGCGCATGCAAAACACAAAGAAATAATGCTGGTATGAGAGAGGTGTGTGTGTGCTTGTGTGTGTGTGTGTGTGTGCTTGCATGGCGATGAATAATGCATGAGCAGTAGGAGTTTTTATTTATAACACATTGAAGATGGTTGCATGTGAGGCGAGAGGCACGCTAAGAGCCAGTTAGCCTAACCCAGATCAATACAGATCAGCTGTGAGCTACACAAATTAATTAGCTGTGGTTGAACGAGAAGAGAAATACATTAGAAGTAAACGCACTCCGGCACAACTCTGTATGAACTTTTGCACAATTTGAGGAGAAAAAAAGCAATAAAAATGTGTTTTAGATGCTGATTGAATTGCTCCTTCTGACTTTTAGACCTTTTATTGCAGAAAATGTAAATTAACTACAGCACAGTGCATTTAATAATCTTCTCTTCCTTTTTCTTTCATGTCCACTTGCTTTCTTCCCACCTTCCCTTCAGGCTCCCTTCACACCCTTCATTACAGAGATGATGTACCAAAATCTGCGTCACCTCATCGACCCCGCCTCTGTCGAAGAAAAGGATGCCAGCAGCATTCACTATCTCATGCTGCCCCAAGTCAGGTTGGAAAAACCCCTCAGTAATATTTATCTTTTTTATTTGTTTATTATTTTATTTATAAATGTATCAGTTCATTTGTTGACCAGAATGTGACCCTGTTTATATAAAAAGCAATTAAATACTAATTATTTCACTACATAGGATCACTCATTGGCAAAAGAGTGAGAGAGTTTTAGCTATCCATCCATCCATCCATCCATCCATCCTTAATGTGGCTGATGCAATAATGATAGTCGCTGCATCACCTCAGTACACGTGTTCAGTGTCCTCCAGGCGTTCCCCACATCTTTTACATATTCTCACTGAGAGGAGCCAGGCAGAATTCAAGGATGTGTACACTCTTTAAACAGAATTTAAAGTTCCCCACAGCATTTCCCACTGGAGGCCTGCTGCCTCACCTGAAATACAGGTTGCCTATGCTAACATCAGAGGAAATTATTGAAATATCTTAAGCTTTATGGGAAAAAAAACATGTCTAACTTGCATTTAATCCGGAAAGTAAATTGGTCAAGGATGGAGATCATCAAGATCCTTCTGAGTCAGCACACCCTTGGTATATATGCTTTGCGTTCAAGTCAAGTTAATTTTCATATTGCCTAAGGGGACTTTACAATCTGTACAATGTACGACAACCTCTGTCCTTAGACCCTCGATTCGAGGAAGCTCGATGAGCTTGACTTTCAAAATATTTCTTCATAATCACTCATGTAAAGCATACAAAGTTAATATGAACTGTTAAAAAAACTTAATACATTTGACTGCTGTGAGTATAAAGAAATTATGTGGGCTTGAATTTTAGTTCTTAAAAAGCTGTTCAAACCATGCACTAATTTCTTGAAGGAAGTCTCTTTCTTGAAGTCTTTTGTGGGGAAATCCACCTTTATTTGCCTCTTTTCTAGAACTGCAACAGCAAGTCTTTCTTTTTAACTAACTGAAACCTGATTTCGCAAAATGAACATAATCGAGGTCACTGAGTTTTAAAACTGCCGCTCTTACAACACAGTCATCCTGCAGCTCGCACAGCAAATCCCCCTCATGTTAGCCCCTTTTCTCACAGGATATCCACTGCTGATCCACAGCCTAATCAGTTTCAGCCAGAGTTCATGGCCTTACTTTACCCCGACCGTATCACACTCTGAACTCCTCAGAGTACAAGCTTTTGAAGGCTGAGAGTCCACAGTAGTTTCCAGATAGCTGTCAGGCTTCACAGCAGCTGCTGTTCTCTTGTCTCACCACTTTTTCTCCTCATTCCTGCTATGCAGTACTTTATCTTCCACCGCTCTGATTAAATTTTCCGTTTTGAGATTTTTTATTGTACGTGTTATTTTATGGGATCAATTGGTTCTGTAGAAAATCTGCGTAGAAGCTACTCAAAAGCAAATCTTTGTCGGCTTATGTCAACTGCAAGGTTTTTTGTTACTGGGTGATAAAACGTGATTTATACATGATGCAATCTCCACAGCGGTACAAAGTCAGCTCCAACCAACAACCAGGTTCAAGACATTGAAATCCTTGTGCACCGCCTCCCTCAAGTTCACTGTTTCTTCCCTACAATCAGCCTAACTCTGTTTTTTACGGGCGAAACAGTCAGTGCCTTCTATAGAAAGTGACAGGAGTTTGTGGAGAGGTCTAGAAAAAACCCACTCAGAACTGCATGGGGCCTGTTTTTACTGTCAGCCCTGCAAATGGATGTTGCTCGCAGAATATGATCATTTCATTCCCTTCAGTTCAATTACTTCAGAAAGTGAAATGTGTGCCTTGGTGGCTGATCAGTTTTGAAATGCCTGGAAGGAATTTCTAATAGCCCAAACTCAATTGCATCATCTTTAACTATTAAAAAGTTCTGACATGATTAAATATCCATTTGATTTAGCAAAAGGAAAATAGTTTGTGTAATGGTTCATATAATTTCCCCATGTCACTTAGACAGCACTCAGTGCTGCTGCTTTATTAGCCGCTTGTCCTTCCTGCTGCCGAATGGGACTACTTCACCCCCCTCCCAAAGGTCAGCCACCAATCAGGCAGAGGGAACAGCTGCTCCTCAATCAGCTCATTAAATGATTGGCTGTCCCCGGCGTCCTCTCCTCTCTCATTTTACTCCACTGTTGTGTGCACACACACAGAGAAGCACACCGCAGGAGTAAATGAACAAGCACTGTGCACGTACACACAGACAGTCTATGTTCCTGCAGACAGTTGGGGCTAATATAACTATTATGCATGATTATCAGTGGCTGTGCAGCTCTAATTTGGATTCATAGGTGGAAGTCTTCGTGTTCCTTATTAGTGGATGTTCCTGAGTTAAACTCTGCCGCTGATGGCTCTGAACTCTATCTTTATTTAGATGTGTGTGCTACTAACCTTGTCACGCTCTAGTATTCATTTTCCTCAGTAGAATAGCAATTTGAATTTCAAACCCACCATTAACCAGAAAATGACGAATACTGCCTTGGAGTTATTGCAGGAATGCACCGCTGTCCCCTAACTGTGACCTCAGTCGGACAGAATTTTACATAACATGTAATGATTCTACTAAGAATATAAGATGGGTTGTTTTGAAAGATGTTCCTCTCATCTCTCTACATCCCCTTATTATAAGACAGCAGCAGGCTTAGGTGGCACCCATTCAGATAGAGGAGTCCCAGATAAAAGCTTAAATGCCCAGTTCTCTCCTTTATGACCCCAACTGCTGAGTAAAGAGGTTATTCAAATGTTCATATCATCTGTAGACGGTATAATAAGAGGACGAAGCATCAGGCACTGAATAGAGGCGGAAGTGCCTTAATCCTGCATTCTTTCTAATGGCGAGCAGAGGATGACTCCACTGGTTTCTTATTATAATATATAAGCTTATGAGAAAATTACCCTACTTCCGACTTGATTTATTCAATCAGTAAACAGTTTCCTAAAGAGTTTATTATCTCAATTGCCAGTTTCAAGTCTTCTTCAGTAAAGGTTGATGTTCATTTAGTAAAATATGGTCCCATTTAGAGTAAAATAGCTTGTGCTGGACAAGACACTTTCATCCTCCAACAAAACCAAGATGGCGATGGCCATTATGCCAAATTCAAGGCTTTCAAAACATTTGTCCACAAACAAATCACAGTTGCTCCATCCACTAATTATTATCCAGTCTATGATACAATGACCTTGTGAGTCTTATAATGATGTGTTGAGGCTTACATTTTCTCTATCCGTGTTTCTGTTTTTCAGGGAGAGTGTGATTGACAAGCGCATTGAGAGCGCCGTCTCTCAGATGCAGTCTGTGATCGAGCTCGGCAGAGTGATCAGAGACAGGAAGACCCTGCCCGTCAAGGTGAATCATCAACTCTACCCAATCCATTCAACCCCTCCAGTGTCTGAGGGTGTAGTGATTTAAAACTCTAGGAAACAGGCAATTAATCGGCTAGTAATGGCTTATACCTGTTGTAGCCACGTCAGACGGTTAAGAAACAAGACATTTTTGTTGATGTGTCATTTAAAAACAGTTGTCCGCCAGAAAGCAGTATAAAGTTTATTTAACAACTGAAAAAGGTCCAGTACTTACCTTGCTCAACTCATGACAGGATCCATAGCAAAAATGTTTTGCTTGTGCATTTTTTGTAAAAAAGATGAATACAGGTGAATATGTGCATATTCATATTTTTTACAGATTTACATTTGTTCGTAATCTAATCAAATGTTTGTATGTCGCACATATAATTTATCTCATATTAGGGCAGTAGTTGTAGTATAGCGTAGTTATGGTTGTTATGTTAATTTTGTGTTTTTGGTACTGGAGCTATTGACCGAGTGTAATGTTGGTGTGTGTTTCAGTACCCACTGAAGGAGGTGGTAGTTATTCATCAGGATCAGGAGGCTCTGAAAGACATCCAGTCCCTGCAGAAATACATCCTGGAAGTAAGTAAACAGTTGTTTGTATCAGTGTTCTGTTTCATGGCAGGTGTGTTGTCTTCTTGTCTTTCCTATAAGTGTTTTGTGTGTGTTTGCTGTGCTGTGATTAGCTCTATTACATTTACAATGTGTTGACACTACAGAGGAGATGTACAACAGCAGAAGTACATCTCAGCACGCTTTAGCTGTAATTAAAATTTGTGTGCCTGGTTAATTTGAAAAGAGGGAGGTGCAGACGCCTCTGAAAATGATTTCACATTTGATCTACTCCAATTGCCACACACACAAAGAGTGTAGAGTACAACCACGAGCAGTATGTTTTGTTTTGGGTTTTTTTCTCTCAAGCATATGTGAACATTATTTTACAGTTAATCTGTTTGTGTACTTCAAAGTCACAGTATCATTATATTTTCAGCTCCTCTAGCTCTTGTTCTGGCTCTTTTTAAGTTTAACTTTCCAGGTGTGTTCAACATTTTCTTTGCTCGTGTACTGGAAAGTGAAGATTAATTGCAGAAGTTAGTTGGGTACATTCAGATGGAAATATGGCTACTCAGACATGAGACAGACTAATTGTCATAGCCTTTTAGTGCAGGGAGCCATTAACCTGACATTATCCCTTTGTCTTTGGGTTTGATTTTCCACCAACAAAGCTCGAAAAGTCAATACTGTTGCGCAAAGATGACTCAGATAACCCCACGAGTGCCTTAAAATAAGAATGTCTCAACCTAGGAGTGTTGCTGCTTTTATTCCCAATAAAGCCACGCTAAAATACCTCCCGTCCCAAGCTGAGAAGTGACTGATGCATCATAGATGGAAAATTAATTCCGACTCGTGTTCCCATATGATGCTGAGCAGGAAAAATTGACAGAACATTTACAGCTTATGGTTCTCATGTGAAAAGGGCTTCTGTGCAACTTTCTGTCGGATCCTGCAAGCTTCATCTTGGCTCGGTCTGCTTTTTATCTCTCGCTGTTTCCTTTCTGGTGGGGAGACATTTAACCTTTCCAACTTGTAGCTTCCCTCCAGTGAAGAAGGGTCATTTGAGCAGAATTAAAGGTCCTGCAGCCAAGGGAAGATGTTGATGTGGTGTAGTTTCAATTGAGCAGTGCATTTGAAAGTTGGGTAGATTAATTCTGGATTCACCTTTTCACTGTTGCTTTGACTTTGATTCCTTTTGTTATTATTCTATAACTTTCTATTTTATTGGTTATTCTCTGTAAATACAATTCTATAAGCGCTGTTGTCCCAGGACCGCGCCTTCTTTAAACCTCTCTACAATGACTGTTCAGTATTGCTGTTGTCGACTGGCTCATAGACTGTTTGATTTCATGGCTGACTTTCTCTCTGAGTGAATTACATTTTTTTAATCAACCCTCTACAGCACATGTCTGGAGTAATGAAGTGACTCCTACAGAAAGTAACAAAGCATTCAGCTTAGCCCTCTGAATTGCCTTTTCTGATGTATAGTGTAGTGGATACTATTGGTACCAGTTAGGGCTGAGCAATATACTGTATCGATATGATATTGTTACTGTGATATTACACTATATATTGTCTTAGATTTTGGAAATTGTGATATTGTTGTCTTTTAATGGTTTTAAAGGCTGTGTTACAGTACAGTGATATAATTTTCTGAATTTACCACTCTTTTAATTATTCTAATAGTCATTATATCCAGATTACTGATGATTAATTATCAAAAGTCTCACTCAAAAAGCACTAATTGTCATCCCTACAATATTGTTGCAAGATCAATATTGAGCCAAATTATTGTGATTTGTCAGCCAGTCCTAGCATTCATGCAAGTAAATGAAATTAAAAAAATAAATCAAGATATATATATATATATATGTTGTGTACCCTGATACGGTCTAAGGTTATTGTGATACTATTTTAAGGACATATTTCCCAGTGCTAGAACCAGTACTACAAGGTTTAGTGCATTTTCTTTAGTACATTTTTTTTTAAATAGACAGAAAAAACGATTGTTTAACAATATTGCCTTCTTACAAAATAACTACAATTTTCAATATGTATACAGGAACAGCCTTTAATTTTAGACTGTCTGGTCAAATTTGTCAACACAACGAGCACCAGGAGGCATCAGTGCACATCTGTATTGAGTACGGATGAACGATATGGATTTATTTCAGCTGATACCATTAACTGATAATTACCTGTTTCTCAGTGCTGATACAGATGAGATAACTGATAATGTCATATTTTTGTATTTGAATAAACTCTTTTATTTGAAAGACTTTTCCACCCCTCACTGAACTGCGGATCATGTTGCAAATTACAATTGTGTTCTTACTCTGTAAATTATGAAAACATCCACTCTTCTTCTTCTTCTTCTTCTTCTTCACTAACCTTCAAGGTGCAAACTGTATTGAAGGTGGTAAAAACTGCACTTGTCAAGTCAATGAAAACAATTTGGCTTCATATTATCAGATCTATTAATCGACTAGAATTTCACCCATACCGATAAATAGCTGCTGTAATTTAATCGATCCGATATATATCGTGCATCCCCGTCATTTGCCTTCACAAAGTGTTTAAAGGGGTGCTGATTAGATCTTCATTGTCTATTTCTTGAGGCAAATCATGAATTTAACAAATTCTCTTCACGCTCGGAGGGAAAAGAGTCGATACAAAATGGAATTGACTGTTGATTGTCACTGGCCATTTAGGTTTGCGCTTTGCTTGGCTGACAAGCTTGTTGGTGCCTAGTCTGTATGCAGAGATAGATGCTCAGTGGCTCTGAAAAATTGCCACTTTATAAGGCATGACACAAACACACACAGCTATACATGCCCTCAGGATGAAAGAGTTTCTTTTTATGCAGTCTTGCAGTGATTCAGTCCGATTTTCAACCAACAAGCTCGGCTCAAAACAGAAGTTCCATCTATTTTCAACCGCACGCTGCCCTTAAGTTTATCACTCAGCCCACTACAGTAGCTCATCTGTGCTCTCTGTCAGCAAGTCAACTGTGCTCGAAGTCAGTCTCAGTCAACTTTTCAGCGTGATTGACTGAAAGAAGCCGTGCGTGGCAGGCCAGGGTTAGTGTCAGTGTGGCTAAATATAGTATCTCTATTGCTTCAGCAGATACGACTGGATCACGGATTTCTCTCTCCATTTAGATTGAAGAATGAAACGTATTGAAAGGCAGAAATATTGACTGAACAGGCTCACTGACTCACTTACTGGTTGATTTCATGGCTGGCTTAATCTTTGAGTGAATGATTCTCTGTAATCAATTATTGATTAGCTCTTGGCAGCACATGCCCGGGGTATTCAAAGTTTTTACTTCGTATGTTAAATTGAATTTAGTTTTCTATAAAGTTCAGTTTGCAATTTAAGTGTGCTTGGTGTGTTTTAGTTTTTAGTTTCGTTTATGGCATAATCTTTAGTATTTTTCGAAGGCGTTATTGTAACTTATTCTTCCATCTCAAGTCTTATATAATGCACTTGGTTGGGCTGGACATATGCTGGGTTCAGGATGAGCTTGGTAAAGGTTAAACTGAACAAACCTTATAATTAGAATTTTATATGTAATTAAATTTCACTTGTTAGTTTTGCAATCCATATTACAATTTCATTGTACACATTTTTGTGTACGTTTTTATGTTTCATATTTTCATATTTCATAGCACAGCGCAACTTCAAGACAGTAACTTTACCTTTTCTAAGACATAGTGTGTTTTTTTGGTTTTCTTTTCATCCTCCAGGAGCTGAACGTGCGACAGTTGACGCTGTCAACAGACAAGGACAAGTACGGCATCCGTCTGAGAGCCGAGCCAGACCACATGGTGCTGGGCAAGAGACTAAAGGGAGCCTTCAAAGCTGTCACTGCTTCTATCAAGGAGCTCACTAGCGAACAGCTAGAAGCCTTCCAGAAGACAGGTATCTGTGTGTGTGTGTGTCTGTGTGTCTGTGTGTGTGTGTGTGTGTGTGTGTGTGTGTGTGTGTGTGTGTGTGTGTGTGTGTGTGTGTGTGTGTGTGTGTGTGTGTGTGTCTGTGTGTGTGTGTGTGTGTCTGTGTGTGTGTCTGTGTGTGTGTGTGTCTGTAAAAAGGCAGAAAATCTTTGAACTCGTAACTTAGAAATCACACTGGAGCATCAAAGGAGCTAAGACTTACTAGCAGTGTAACATCAGCAGCCAGATGAAGTTAATTAGTTTGCATTTGCACATGACAAAGTTTACGCAAATTACATCTTAAAATTATTATTATATACTTCTGTTCTCTATACAAGTAATGACACACACCAAAGATCAATAATTAATGGTGCTCTTTACCAAGTGATTGGTAAAGAGCAGTAGGTTAGTGTTAGAATTGTGTGCCAAAATGCTGCAAATTGTGTTTAAATCATATTTATTTCACCAAAACCTCAACTATGAGTCGATGCAGTGAAGTCGGGCAAATACAGACAGCCAGTTTATCCTCAGAAGGCAAACCCCTAACCCTTCTGAAACTATAATCAGAGCTCGAGTACGGATCAAAGCAGTGCAAGGTATCTTGTCTCTCCAATTATAGAAAGACGAGGAGAGCCCCCAGAGTCTCTGGGGAAGAAGGCAGTGGAGGTCAGCTGGGCTGTGGGAACTTAACATTTCCAATCACTTGGATGTTTGAAGTCTAGCCAATTGGAAGGGAAAAACGGAGGATGAGTGATGGAAAGGAAGAGATAGACATGGTGGAGGATGGTGGAAAAATGATGCAGAGAGGAAACACACAGATGAAAACGTGTACAGCAAAACATTTCATTGACTTATGATGACAGGTGAGGTGTTTGAGTGTACAAAACCCATTTTTAAAGGCATAATATGGAACATTTCTCCATTAAAATGTCTAAAAACAACTAGACCAAATTATATAGTTTGTTGAGTTGTGTACCTACATTATCCCAAATGTTTCCAACAATGTTTAAACCCGGAAAAATCTGGAATTTAATCCAAGGTACAGTGCATTTCATTCGGTCGCCTGTCGTTTTAACTTCAGAGGGAACGTCAACATGCAAGTTTATGTAGTTTTATGCCAGGTGATTGGATATTTCCCCAGGAAAATCATGGATTAAGTGTCCATTTTCAGTGAAATTGTAATTCAATTTGAACTTGGACCATATAAGGCTATAAGATGTGGAGCCATAATGTTTTCCAGCTCAAAGGGGCAGTTACAGGTCATGTGCAGGGCTTATTTTTGATTTTTAAAAAGGGCTAGCAGGCAGTTAGATTAGCTGAGCACAAAGACTGGTTGCAGGGGAAAACAGCTACTGTAGCCTGGCTTTGTCAAAGGTTAACATAATCAGAATGGACTGAACAAAGGTGGATTAACTAAACAAAATAAACATTTAACATCATTACTGTCTGTGAAGCTAACAGCTCACCTTCAGTTGAGGGTCTGCTTTTAACCTCTTGAGCAATTTCTTGCTCTGAATGCTCTGAGTAAAATAAAACCTTGTTCCAATTTAGACTATAAGGGTGGCAATTTGGCCAGAAACTGATTGTGTGTTCGTGGCCGGTGGTTGTATTACTCATTATTCCTTACCTGTACCTTTGATCCCATGGTTTTAAAGAGGGTGGAAGAAAAGGTGGAACGGAGCAGAGAAGCAGGGAGGGACACAGGAAATCAAAGCATGGAAATCTAGGATTAGAGCGAATCGGAGTGACTGTTTCACCCGGCCTCTGGGTGTGGAGAAGTGAAGAGGAGAGGAGAAACATGGTCATGGTTTTTAGTCAGAACATAGACGTGGGTAATTGCTGCCACTGGCAAGATGAAGATATAAACCTGAGTAGATTGGGTTCGCTTTACTGTTTTAAAAGCTCAGATCTCCTGTGGTTGTGGCCAGCAAGACTGCAACATGCAAGCAAATACCAGTGTAGACCCCAGCTAATTCAACACAAAGCTTCAGCCTGCATGTGAATTAAGAGGGCAATTTATTCAGTAGGATTGGGTATAATTGAAACCTTTTCAAGAATCCTTCTCAAGAGATGAACACTGCCAAATAAAGACTGATTTCACACAATCTGTCTGCAATTTGTTCACATTTAATTAGGAGAATAGTGGGACACTAATTGTTTATCACATTTTCGCTAGTCTGTAGCCAGCATTGATTTAATCATCTATCATTCTCAAATGCATCAACACATTTTCTTCCTCTGTTAAAGGATCCATTTTCTGTTATCTTCCTATTAGCGAGAATTAAGCATTCATTTAGATTTTTACAAGAAAACATTTAAACATCATTGTGTTGAATTGTCTATTTGGATTACGTTATTGTTATTATCTGGTTTTATCACTATGTATGGATGTGGGTGATCTGACTGAAATGTTACCACTTCAAAGCGGCTTAAACATTTTCAGTCGACATCAAACTGACCAGAAACCGGAACGTTCTTCATGATTGGCTCTTTACGCCCTGCTACATAATTCTGGCCGACATTATTCTTATCCCGCCCCGAGAGGAAAATCTTTACTTGTGGTAGCTAACTTTTTTTTAATGAGCGTGTTTTAAGTATGGTTTGACTCATTTTCATGCCCCCCGGTGAATTGTGCTACGACTATATAATTTATTGCCGTTCATAAATGTGGTCTGATGGTGCTGAGTCACGGTAGGGTTCCTTGGTGTGAGTTCTGTATGATCAGCATATTTACTTAATTGTCCATTTCTTTTCCATGAAATGATGAATGTAGTGTGCTGCCGTATAATGATGTTCATTTTTAGGTTCAGTGCCATAACTGTGGGTTTGAACATATTTGTGTTGTGGTTCAATCTAAGGATCCATCACGGTGGACGGCCACGAGCTTCATGAAGAGGACCTGAGGCTGATGTACACCTTTGACCAGAGTTCTGGCTCCGCTGCACAGTATGAAGCACACTCTGATGCACAGGTAGGCTTGAAATTGAAACCTATCATTTTGGCATTTGATACCTTTACAAGCAAATTGAACAAACTTAAGGAATAAAAGCATTGAAAATGGATTGTTTTTTAGTGGACAAACAGCGACCTGTTCAAACTAAGGAATAAGATGTACAGTTGTTTAACAGCATGGGGGGGGGGGGGGGGGGGGGGGGGCTCCTTGTCACAGGACTACCGTCAGCCAGCTTTAAAATAGATGTGTCTCGGTCAATGAAAAAACGATTATTTTGATTATTGATTCATCTGTTGATATCGGTGTTTTCCAAAGCTCAAGATGATGTCCGCCAATGTCTTCTTTTGTCCACAACACAAAGATATTTAGTGTGCTGTCCTATAAGAGTGAAGAAACCAGAAAATATTCACATTTAAGAAGCTGGAATCAGAATTTGTTACCTTCTTTTTCTGATAAAATTACTCACAGCAATTAATCAATTATCAAAGTAGTTGGCAATAGTTGACAAGTAATTGATGAATAGATATTCGTGGCAGCTCTGGGAAATGTAGTTTCTGTTTGAGTGCTCATATTGTAACAGAAAAAGGCAGGGGTCTAAAACTGGCCATCAGAAATTAGTTGTAGTTGATGTGCATTTTATGTTGAAATGCCAAGAGACTTTAAAAATGTCCTTTTATTTCAGCAATAGTTCAACATATTGAAAATAGACTTATTTGCGTTGTTGCTGAGAGTCAGATGAAGAGATGGATATCACTTTGGTGTTTGTTTGGAAATATGAAGCTACCGCTAGCAGCACGTTAGCTTAGCACAAAGACTGAAAGCAGGGAGAAACTAGCCTGGCTCTTCCCAAAGGTAACAAAACCTGCCAACCAGCACCTCTAAAGCTCAATAAATAACAAAGACCTATATTTGGAGTATTTTCATGACCACAAGATTGCCAACTAACCATCGAAGTCTTCAGGAAGTAACTGCACCAAGCCAAGAAATAGTCCAGTTCCCTTGCCATGCTAAGATAATCATCACCTGGATGTGGCTTCGTATATACTGTAGAGTACAGACACGAGGCTGGTAACTCTCAACTAGGGGTGCATTGATTATTAATTTTACAATTGATTATCTGACTGTTATGTCAGGGTTAGTTCTTTTAGTTGATATGCTTTATTGTCGTAACCCTTAAATATTTATGTCTTAAACTTGCTGCACATATGATTATGTATTTTATTTTATTTTTTTAGTATGTGAAATTATGGGATTTTATTACACAGCAGATTATGAATGACTTGCAAATTTACCTTTCCATCCATCCATTCCTTAAAAGTAAAATTTCCACTTGCTAACCCACATGAAAAGGTATAGAAATACCGACCAACAAGCTCTCCTCTACTACCTCGCTCTCCTTACTAACTGTTGTTGTGTAGATTGAGCTACAAAGTGTAATATAACCGGAATCTAAAAGAAAATAATGCTTCTCTGCTCCTGCGCCAGGCTGCCATATACTGTAAATGTGTCTTTACTGTGAGTGTGATGTATGAAATCATTTCACGGCCAAGTGGAAACCAGCATGTATGCGTTTCCCACAGGCCCACTCTAATCAGTGCTCCTCCAACCGTATACACACCACACGGCTGCACCTTAATACCAGTTTACTGAGCTGGCTTTTTAATTCTCTTTTACTCTCGCTCGCTCCCACCAACCCTCTCTCGTTTCTCTCTCTCTCTCTCTCCCTCTCTCTCTCTCTCTCTCTCATGTATACCGCTTCTCTGTTTTGCTTTGTGTACTTTTCCCTGTCACCCTGTCATCTCTTTCCCTCCTTCTTCCCATGGTAAAGTGTTCATGGCTGGCAGCAGCTCAGCCTTACACAACACAACATGACACTCATTTTACTTTAGTGGCTCACACAGACGACAATATTGTCATTATTGCCACTTGGTTGGTTGTTTTCTTTTTCTTTAATCTTTACATTATACATTTACGGCTTTTTTGCTGAAAGGTCGTTCTCGCTGTCTCTGGATTTTACTCTGCCTTCTCAGTTGTACAGCCTGTAGCTGAAGCAGTGTTGTTACTCAGCCTACAGTAAATAAACGATATCAGAAGATGAACACGACCTTAATGTCTTCATGTCATGTGAAATTCTGTCACTCTGCTATTAATCTATCAAATGCATGTTGCTTGAAATGTTGGCTGGTGTGTACATAACTACAGTAAATTACTATCTGGACAAACTTCTGTATGCAATAATTTTTTTCTCACAATGGTGAAGGCGTAACTTCCCTACTCAGCCTCTGATTGAGACTTGATGTCCTGATTAAAATAAGATAAATTATTATATTAATTAAGATTATTTTTAATGTTTTTAAGGAATAGTTAGTGCTTCATTGTCAAGAATCCATACATATGACATTTAAACATTTCATACAAAAGATAACACACATTATTTATGAAAATTAGCTAATGAAAAGCTTATTTATGTATCCCAAAATCTTGCAAATCCACAGTTTTTTACAATCTGTGCTGCATAAGACACTATCCTTACACACAGTTTAAATAAGAAAAATCTCCCTGTATGTAAATAAACTGTCTTTATTGTCAAAATTAGCTGAAAACAACTTCAGTCTCTGGTAACGTCTCAACAGTTCAGTGATCACTTCAACATGTGTCTCAACTTTCCTGTTGTCCTCTGGGTCTGTTGTCCTTCTAGGTGCTGGTGCTGCTGGATGTCTCACCGGACCAGTCCATGCTGGATGAAGGCGTTGCCCGAGAGGTCATCAACCGCATTCAGAAACTGCGCAAGAAGGTGGGGCAGTTTGAAAACAAGAGTGACACATAACACACCGCTAGTGAATTTTACAATCCAGTGTCTAATGAATACAATGTGACATATTTTAAATGCTGCGCCAATACATGTAATCAGGGCTGCTGTGTCGAGGTCAGCAAAATATGCCGCTGAGGCAGTTTGCGGAGTTGTACTGTACGACAAAATGCCATTCAGTGAGTAATGACAGTGAAGCAGGGAAGAGGAAATGTATGAGAAGCATTTAGAAACATGGCGCGTTAGGACGTGAAGAATCATCCTCCCCTGGCAGAGTTGTTAGAAATACAAAACAAATCCACTCAAAACCACCACCCTTCCTCCTCATTTATTTTGATCATTATAGTACAGCTAAAAGTTCACTATTAAGCAAAAATTGTAAATGTATTGATTAAAGGATAAGTTCACCCAAAAATGAAAATTCTGTCATAATCTACTCACCCCCACGCTGATGGAAAGTCGGGTGAAGTTTCATAGTCCACAAAACATTTCTGGAGCTTCACAGCAAATGTTCTACCCGTTATATATACTTAATGCATTAGAAGAAAAATGTAATTAATGCAACGAGAAATAAATGGGAAATATTGCATAAGTCAATAGAGAATGAATAAATGACTGAATGCATGTCATCATCAAAACAAAGGATAATTAAAGAGTTTGAAAATAAAATGAGCTAGTAAAGGATAACAAGAGTAAAATCAATTAGGTTTCATTTAATTTAAGTTAATAAGTATAAAGTCTAAAGCTTATATAACTATTTACACTCCAAAAATATTATTACTTTATTATACAGGCTTGATTTACTACAATTTTTCATTTTTGGGACAAAATTTTAAATTGATGACTTCATTTCGCTCTCTAGGGAACCCGAGAGACATATTACACAATATACTGCCATCAAACTATTAATTGATTAGTTGATTGTGACAATAATCATTAGTTGCAGCCTGATGATGTACACCAAGAGTAGAAAATTAGCTGTATATTTTTTGTTACATTTCCCTCCCTTTGATCGCCCCGTCCTTTCCCCTTCCTCTTTATGTCCCATGCTAATTTTGTCAGGGCAGTTTTGAAATCTTTCCACTGCAGCGTCACAGTTAGAAGTTTCTCCATCATAAGGCAGGCTTAATGGAAGCTTAATTACAGTCTGGCCCCTTTCAGATTCTAATGTTGGAGCTTTGAAGTGGTCTGGGGAGTAAAGACGGATTAGCCAACAGCCCCTTGTTTTCACAAGCAACAAACAGTTTTTTCCGTCCCCCTATAGCAGTGGTGTGCACTGGCTCCCGGCCAGGCTAAATTCCTCCAGTTATTTCAAACTGAGATCTGTTAGGAATTTTCCACCCTGGGGATGGGAATTAATTTTTAACAATTCTTCTGACATGTTTGGTAGTAGTTTGTGGGTGTGCATGTGTGTTTTTATCCGTGTTTGCGTAGGTGTTTGTGTTTTGTGTGTGAGCGTACAGAGGGTTGAGAAACAGGGGTCAGCATTTCCTTTTATTTGTTTGTTTTATTGGACTGCTCACAAACTGGAGATCTCTGTAGCTATATCTGATATGTTCTCACACACACTCTCACACACACACACACACACACACACACACACACACACACACACACACACACACACACACTCACACACACACTCTCACACACACACACACACACACACACTGTACCAGCACCTTCAGGGTAGGGTCAGTACCTTGACTTGGCAGGAAAAGCCTATAAACCTTCCTCCATTGATTGACTGCTTCTCTGTATCTAGCTAACGTTATTCCTCTGCCCTTGAGCCACATACTGCAATTGGAGTGTGTATGTGTACTACACAGTCGATATATGTGTGTGCGGCTGTGCACACTGCAGATTAGGATGAGATCAATGTATTTGAATGTGTCAAGGTTAGAGGAAGCTGGCAGCACACAGTGCCAAAATAGATGGGCTTTCATCCAATAAAAAACCTCCCCTTGTTCCCTCCTGCCTTTATTTGTTCCTATACTGTCTGTTTTCTGCTTTTTTAATCCCAGCCTTCTCGTCTTTTGTCCGCCCTTCCATTTTGTTGTTCCACTCCCCATTACATCATTTTTTCAGTTAATATTTTTTTCCAGACTTCATTTTCTTATTGAGAAGAAGAAAACTTTGAAGGAAAAAGCTTAACTTGTGATACTTTGTGTTCTTTGCAATCGTTTATTTGAATCAGATAACAGGTTATCCTAAACCAAATTGCAGATTATTACATGTATGTTGTTTAAAGAGCTATTGAAGCCGTACTTTTAGCATATTTACTCACTTATGGTCACTCACAGTAGTTTCTGGTGTCCTTAAAGGTGAACTCTGTAGTTTTGGTTAAGACATTTTCATCAGAAGAGAAAGATCTTTATCGACCTTTCTAGCTTCAAACAGTGTTCTGAGGACCTTATTTTCCTCTGAGAACAGCTTATTTTTTCAGTTGTGGTAAAAATAAATATTTATGAGTTTGTATTTTTACCTCATTAATATTGTAAATATAAAAATTCTGAGTTTGAATTTCTTCTCCAAAACTACATAGTGCCCCTTTAAGCACTTCTGATACTGCAGAAACTTTCTGAAAATGCTCCACATGGTTTTCATTTACATACTAAAACCCACTTCCTATCTCTCATTCCCATGTCTCACAGGGCCATTTGGTGCCATCAGATGAGATAACTGTGCACTACCGCTGCCAGCCAGAGGGGGAGTACTTGGACTCTGTGATCCAGGCTCACAATGACTTTATCCTGGCTACCACCAAGGCTCCACTGTTGCCCTTCCCTGTCCCCAAGACTGCCAGTGTCATCATAGAAGAAAAGACTCAGGTATGAAAGGACACCTGAGGGCAAGCAGGGTTATTGGCTGCTGTAGTTTAACAGACAGATTGTTGTGTATCACAGCCTTTCAACATTTATGAAACATGCAGCTAACAGACAATGTGAGTTATCGGTTATCAGTCACATTTCGTTCAGTGATTCCCATGTTACTTCTACATGCTCTCTGAATGTATTAGTGGTTTGGTACAGTGTTAACTTTAAAGGACCATTCAGTAAAGAACAAAAAAAGTCTAACCCGTGTTTCTCTTTCCTTTGTTGCAGCTGAAGGGCTCAGACTTGGAGTTAACCATAATAAAAGGATCTTCAGCCCCTCGTGCTCCCCTAAATGGACCAGCTTGCTCCTATGTGAACGTCAGGGTGAAGGTCAACAACAAGGAACAAGGTAGCACATGGGAAGACCAAAAATGAAGCCTGTTTTTCCTGCCAGAAAAGATCTAATAAGAATATGTTGAGCTGTTAAACTGTCAATAGAAGTTGCTTTGGGTTATTTTAGAAGTTGTCAGTCTGCTGTTTGCCGAGATAATAGGATCTGTACCACGCCTGCTGACTACATTATTAATACTGTTTAACTTGTTTCTTCTCCAGAGGGGGTGGTGCTGTTGGAGAACCCTAAAGGGGATAACAGACTAGACCTGGACAAGCTGAAGAGAGTGAGCAGCAGCATCTTTGGAACCAATAACACCCAGCTCAGATTCTTCAATGGCGGGACTGGTGAGAACTGGTTTTGGCCCCTTAGAGAGACATAAATGTAGCTCTCTCATATCTTCTCAACGACTCTCGGTTACAATAACAATATCTGCCATTTCATAGCCCACGAGGGGCTTTTGGTGATTCTATAACTACCTACTAGCTTATATAAGGACAACGTAGTTTACTTTTACTGTTTCTTGCAGCACTATGGAGCCCCTTAACTGACAAAACTGAACTGAATAGAATAAGATAATACTGTTGGTTCAATAATTAGTGTCTTAAATGAATATAAAGTTTTATGATTTTCTTTTATCACCAGTCGGTTAATAGATATGAATGTTTTACATAAAAAACATGAGGGTTCAATTATCTTAATTTCCTGTTTATCTTCAATTATCACCTTTCTTGGCACACAATAATGTTAATTATATTATAATAATATTTCTAATTGCTCTAATGCCTGTATAGTAATGACACGTAAATGTGTATATGTGTACCTGGACTGTGTGGCTCGCTAGTTTTAGCTGAACACACTGCTAGCTAAACACCTACCTGTTCGGCTAGCTATGCAGCTAACTTTTGTCATAAAACTACACCAGCAATCGCAGCCAGTGTTAATCAACCACAAAACTTGCTGCATAGTAATGTAGCATCATAGTATACTCTCGTAACAGTAGTCGAAGCATTTTGCAGTAAAAGCTAACCCCCATTTAAGTTAGCTAGCTAATGCTACATTTTAGTTTGTTTGACTTTATGAGAAGGAAAGAAAATACAAAGTTTTTTCTGTTTTGACTAGCTGATCGGAGGATAAAGGAAAGAATAAAGCTTTATATTTATTTTTTACACGTCATTGTCATAATTATTTAACAAACAAAATGATTTATTGATTAGGTGCTCTACAATAACCCAGTTGAAACCTTAAAGCTTCTCTGCGTGTTTCTGTAAACGTGTGTTCACTACAGAGTTGACCAGCAAAATGGACCTCCAGGCTCTGAGCGGTAAAACTTTGACAGTGACCTCAGGCTCTTCCTCCCCTGGCCCTGCCCCCACCACCGACACCCTCCTGTGTCCATACGTGAACCTGCTGCTCTGCAACGCACAACCAGCCGGTGAGAAACACACAGACACACACACACACACACTCTCTACATACAGCCATGAATAACTGACCAGTCAGTCCTTCCCACTGTTGAAAGGCAGCCATCAATCTTTTTTAATTATGATCAACAAATCCCCTGGAGAGACCAAAACCAACAATGAATTTTTTCCTGCTGACAAGTTTTGTCATGTAGTCAAAGCTTTTTTTAACTTAAAGCATGTAGCATCGTGGCTCCAACAGATCAGACCGTTTGATTTAATCACTGTCTGACCCGGACACTTTATATTTCCCTCAATGGTTCTCAATGGAGAAGGTTCTGTGATCTTTTTTTAGTAAAATTAGCAATAACACTTTGCGAAGTTTCAAAGGAACAGTCTGACATTTTGCCAATTGTATGTACTGTATGTTCTGACTGTTCTCCAGGCTGACTTCTCCCTTTGGACTATTACAGACTGATTTATCGATTAATACTTTCTTTGCTTATTTATTAGGAGTTATCTTACAAGACCTGGAACACTGCCTGTGGAGTATATACATATACTATATTCACTGTATGAAGGAAGTCAGTTAACTTAACAATGAACTAAAAACAGAAATACAGGAAAACGTGTAGTCTGACCCTGTCAGAAATGATCCAGAATATAGCCCCTCGTAAATCACAACATAATGTTTTTAAATGTTGATCTTTTATACAGATTTAGAAAAGTCAGGCTAGCTGTTTCTACTGTTTTAATGCTAAGCTAGGCTAACTGACAGGTTGTCTGTAGCATCAAATCTACCGTACAGACAAGAAAGTGTTTTTTTGTGCAAATAACTTTGGAACTATTGATGTATAAAATCAGAATCTTTACAGTAACTAGAAACTGCAGCTGTCGTATCAATGTATTTAGTTATTTTGCACCACTGGACTCAGCTGCATTGATTGTGTACTAAAGAAAATTCACTAGAATTCAGCTTCATCCTTTAAATCATTCACACTCAACTCTCTCACCTTGCCCCGCTAACCCTACGTCTATCAATTGATCATCTGGGCTCTCTCTCTCATCCTCTTTCTGATCTCTCAATCATTCTTTCCATCTCCTCCCTTTTCCCATGGTTAAGCGTAAGCCTGTTCACACACCTTGCTAAGACTTGTGAATAAGCCTTACTAACAAGCCAATCATCTCTTAATTTGTAAAGGAAGTAAAGTCTGTCTGGTTTGATTCTCTTCAACGCTTGTCCTGTCTCCTCCAGAGTGTCAGACAGGAGAGGTGGGCACCCTCCTGCTGACGAACCCAGTGGGTCAGAATGGACTCGACAACTCAGGCCTGCTGTCTGAGGCTGGCAAGGTTTTTGGCCTCCGCAGCAGACGGCTCAGACTCTACCTGGACCAGAACCTTACCCAGGGTAAGATGGAAAGATAATGGATTTCATATTGGCTACAGCTGTGTTTTTTCAGTCCTGGTCCTGGGGGGCCCCCTGCCCTGCATGTTTAAGATTTTTCCAACCTGATTCAAATGATTAGCTCCTCATGAAGCTCTGCTGAGCCCGATAACGACACGTTTATTTGAATCAGGTGTGATTGGGCAGGGAAACTAAAACATGCAGGGCGGGGGGCCCCCAGGACCAGGATTGAAAAACACGTTTTCTTCTATATCTTTCTGTGGCCTCCAGCACAGGTTGCATTAAAATGAATGAAATGCTAGTTGAAGGTTAGATGATCACTTATTCATTAGTGAACAGGACAGTGAGTGGCTATGATGTGAAGAAACTAATTAAATGCAATAAATTGGTGCAATATGAATGAATATTCACAGATAATTGCTTAATGACAGTAGATGTTTTTTGGGGTCCTCTTTTTTTCTATTATCTCATTTGAATTAAATATAATACTGGTTCACCACTTTGTGAAACACGATTGTATAAAGGATATTACTACATGGGGTCAGAAACACTTCATAAAACCGTTGAACACGCCAAACCATTTTTTTCAGTTTTTATCTACTTTGCACACAACATTGTAACCTTTTTTGGAATAAGGGTTAAACCACCCTTCCAATTTGAAAAGCTCAAGAGCTCTGGAGTTTTTGAAAGCTGTGTTCTTTTGAGATTCCTAAATGGTTTTCCACATTTAGTTTTATTCATAAATATAAGAAAAGGTATGTTGAAAGTAATTTAATGTCTCCATCTGTTTTCAGAGGTCCCAGCTGATTCATCAGTAAAATCTCTTGACACCAAAACTCTCTTCGTGAGAGTTCTTCCAACAACCGCCGAAGCATAAATCCAGAGAAGCCATCCAAGGATCTTGACATTAACGTGGACGTCGATCAACATATGTCTCAGATGCCTCGCAGGTCTCCCAAAAGAAGTTTTTTACCACAGAAATCCCACCAATATCCCCTTTTGAAGTTCAGTTCATGACATGAAGTGGCGTCATTTGTTTCAGTCTTTTGATGCAGAGCAGATTCGTCTGTCCAGTTCACAACTAGCTAAACCATGGAGTCTTTATCACCGTGTCTTTAAATTTCATGAGACGATTTCAGTGCAGAATTGGCACCTAAAGAGTTTCTAGAGATTTTGATGGGATGATAGCTCTAATTATTCATCATGTTTAGCCAAAACTTACAGTGCTGTTCCTCCTGTTTCTTTCCCTCGTGTCTCTAATTTGTCACCAATAATATGTGACAGTTTTCTCAGAAGGCACAGTGTGTTGCTAAGCTATGTTTACTCTGGACAGAGAAAAAAGTGGATGCTTTTCAAGAACAGAATAATTATTCATACATAACTGCTGAATAGACCTGCTGGATATACTGTATGTGTGAAAGTGCGGCTGATCATGTAAAGTGGGATTTCTCTGGTGGAAGGAACGGCAGACATCAAACTACACCAGAAAAAAATTCCAAAGGCTGACTTACCTCAGATTTAAAGACTTTTTTTTTTCAGTCATGTTTCATAACTGTTCATGGAAATAAAGAGGGAGCTGTCTAACCTGTCTAGCTGTCAATATTAACAATGGATGTCATTTCTTTATTATGCTAATGATACAAATTATGCAAGCTACTTCCCTTCAAGGGGCTATTTGAGGTGAGCTTAGTCCAGAGTAATTATGGCTGTGGCTCATAATTGGGAAACCAATTTGGCCTATTGTGCTCACACATTTTTGAATTTAACAGATAAACCTATTCTGTTCATTGCATTGGGAATCCTTTGACAATTGTAAAGGCATTTAAGAGGTGAAATGGATTTTCAGGCTGCTGTACCTTCAGGACAAAAGGGTTCTGTCAGAAAAAGAGCAACAAATGGATAATGTACTATTTTAGGTGACAAATTGAATAAATCAAAGGTGACTAAGAATCAGCATGTTTTATTCTTTTCTTCTGACGCAAACCTCCGTCTGACAGGAACATCAGGTCTGTGGGATCCTGCAGATATGGGAACATTTTATTTGCCTTTGCTCATGTGGTTGCCTGAGGCAATTTGTCTGACGTGGTGCTTACGTCTTAAGCAGAAATAGATTAATTTAAATGAATGGTTTCAGATTTTGGTAAGTCTACTAACTCACGCTCCTGCTAAGTTTTAGATGATAAGATTGATACCAGCCTCATATCTGTCTTGTGTGTGTATATATACATATATATATACATATATACACACAAGCCGGCAGCTGCTTAACTTAGCATAATGCCTGGAAACAGGGAAACGGCTAGCCTGGCTCTGAAAAACAACAAAAACCTGTCTACCAAAACTTTATATAAGCATAAAAAATCAAATTAATGGTTTAGTCGTGGGGTTATGTGCCAGACTCTAATTGAAAAGGTGTAGTAACTAGGCAACCAGTGGAGGCACAATGAAAAGTCTCACATAAAACCACAACTTGTTCTTCTTGAACTTCAAAGATTAAAGGATAAGTTCACTTTATACTGATGGAAAGTTGGGTGAAGTTTCATAGTCCACAAAAAAATTGGAGCTCAACAAAACCCAACTTTTAATGGGCATCAGGGAGAGTAGATAATGACTGAACTTTAATTTTTCATTTTCAAAGATAAATTGTTAATTAGTGAGCTTTAGAGGTGCTGGTTGGGGGGTGTTTGTTACCTTTTCAAAGAGCCAGGCAAGCTGTATCCTCCTGTTTTCAGGCTTTATAATAAGCTAAGCTAACCAGCTACTGGCTCCAGGTCCATAATAAACAGACAGATGTGAGAGTGGAATCTTTCTCATCCCGGTACCCTCAGATACATCCCAAAATGTTGAACTGAACTTTTTAATTGTTCATTATACCTTTATGTTTGAAAAGAGGCCACTATGGGAAGATGAGTTGTAATCAACTGGTTAAAAAAAATGAGGCCACTTGACTGTTTCTTACTACATCTTCGTTGCGAAACCCCAATGAAATATCGGGCTCCTCTGGCTAGAAATACAACCCTGTGATGACACCTTTCGCCCTGACTCGAGCCACCTTTTCATGGTAGGAACCATCTGATTCTTAGCGACCTGAGGATTCTTAGTGTCAACAATGAACGGGCACAACGCTCTTCTAGGTGGTTCGAGTGATGAAAAGCTAGTGTCTCAAATGTTCTGCCTACAGCTGACCCAGTAACTCGCTGTCCACTGAAAGAGGAATTAATCTTCCACTGGGTCATTTCACAAGCTCCATTTGTTATTGTAAGATGCCTCAGACCTAGTTTTTTAATTCTAGCAGCCTTTCTGAGAGCGATTCACTGAGTCGTTTGTAACTATAAATGTTTAAAAAAAAACCTCTCACTGTAGATAAGAACACAGAGGTGTGGTAATTATTTCAGAGACTTTAAAACAGACAGTTAATAATGTGACTAGACTCGGTGTTTAACATTACATTATTCTGTAATAACATGGGTGACCTTGAGGTCTGGCCTGACTGCTGATTAAACAGTGTTTAGGCCGACTCGGCTTTCCCGGGGACGTTTATAGGGTACTGATGTCCACAGGCATGGTGTTAATTCTGTGAAACCTGGTTCACACTGGTTTGCAGCCAATATAGTGAGAAGTTTGTGTGTGTGTGTGTGTGTCAGACCTGTGTGTGTGTGTCAGACCTGTGTGTGTTGATTAATGAAGTGGCCAGGAGGGAGATCTGCTTGTTGGCAGTTCAGGTAAATATCTGTTGGGGGCGCTGCTGCAGAGCCTCTCTTCTCCTTGTGGACTTTCCACTAATTTGCATCCAAATTAAACACATAAGTACACTATTAATCTTATAGCACACTATAAATGTTCATAAACATCCACTCACTGCAGAGTGCTGCAACTTGAGCACCAGTACAGACTACTGAACTGCTTCTTCCCTCAAAGCAAAGCACAATAATTAACCCTGAATACGTCAGTACCACCTCCTCTGTGTATTTTATCAGTTGCCTCACTTTGATATTTTACCCAAAATACCACACAGATATGAAACAAAATACTCCAAGTAAAAGATATGAGTTCAAAAATGCACTTGGGTTAGGGAAACAGAATGCGGTTTATTGTTATAGGTGTTCACATACAAGACAGTAGCTTTAATTTGATGTATTGCACTAAACACACAATGAAAAATACATGCAAAAGTTCACAGTATAAATAATTTGTGCAATTTACAGAGATAATCCCAAAAATGTGCATTAATGTAACTCATTGCATCAGGTGGCAAAGAAAAAACAAAAAAAAGTAGCAGTAAAATGTTCTCTGATCTTAAAGGTGAAGCGTGTTTAGTTTTGCTTCAGGGTGGCGAATACAGTATTTATAAAATGATCTGCACAGTATCATGTAGGTGGTTGTATATTGTAGGGTTCACATATATTTTATGTAAAAAAAAAAAAAAAATCTGATCAAAATCGCATATTGCCATAATGCACTCCTCCTGATTTACACCATTGGCAATGATCAACTTATACAACCAGAGATGTTAAAGGAATAGGCACCGTTTCGGTCGGCAAACACTTTTTCATGTTGTCAGATCAGCTACAAGGTGGAAATAAATCACAAGAAAGGCAGGAAGGATGGCAGGGAGAGTAAGTACTCTTTAAACAAAGTCTAAGAGGAGCAATATGTGAGAGTTTTGGCTGAAAAAATTCTAAACTTAACTAAAATTTTCAACAGATTGTGAAGGAAGAACAGTTTTGACGTTGTGACCTGCTATGTGTTGCAAAGCATGTTCAGCATGCTAACCAGCTAGCACCGATCTGACCCGGCCCAAAGCTCCTGTGCTAGCAGTGTAAACACCATCACTTCCCCCGGTGCTCCAAACTCCCAGTCTGGACTGCTGGTGGCAGGGCTGACTGAGCTAACTGAGCTAACTAGCTAACGGACGGTTTGTCCTATCTGTTTAAAGTATGAATTCAACAGGTGGTGAGTTCTTACATATTGCACCTTTAAATGTACTATCACAGAGCTGAAATTATTTTTTTTTAAGAATTCTCAAAAATTTGGGGGAATATTTTTACCACCGTACAGAATAAGAGTGTCAAGTCTCTCCAACACTATGGTGTGGGTAGTTTCCTACTTATAATAGTAATATTAAACTTTATTGTTATAGAACTTCTTCTTAACAAGTTCAAAAATTGCCTAATAGAAAAAGACGAGATAAAACAGCAGATATAACAACTACTTAACTTTCCACCTGTGAATTCCAGCGTCTCTATAATCAGTGTCACTTCAGTGTGATGATTTTATCCTCCACCCCTCCTGGGCGGAGCAGCATGCTGCTTCACTGGTTAAATATTAAGCACACAGCTCTGTCTCATCCTCCTCTCATCCGTCTCGCTCCCATCTGCTCCTGCTGCTCCATTTGTGCCTCTGCACACCCCGGCCAGCCGAAGAGAGCAGGTCAGCGACCCATCTGCTGATCGACATCACAGAAATACAGTATGCGGCGTGGGTGAAGTGAACATGACCCCTGTCAGCTAACTCTAATAATGGACAACACAACTCATTACAGCCTGCAGAGAACAAAAGTTTTGCCACAGTGCAGGAGAAAGACAGGTGTGTTTTTCAGGAATATTTAAACCCGTGGTAAGGGTTGTTTCTAATCCACCCGCCCTGGCAAAACATGTGTGCTGCGTAATGGAAAAATCTAAATCTCTGCCAGTAAATCAATTTTCAGCGCCCTGCATGTTGCCCACTGCAGAATGACAGCAGCAAATACAACCTCAACCAGGCTCAATAGGTAAGAGGATGAAAAAATACACACAGGCATGTTTGTTATTTTGGCTGTTGAAGGAGTGTGATGTGACGAGCCAAATGAGGTGAATTAACATGACAACAAATGCCATGGAAGTGTAACAATGAGTATAGCGTTTTAATAAAATAGCTGTGTCAATAGGGCTGTCTTGAAAACCTGCATCTTTAATGTGTAGTTGTCAATGTATATTGTGTATGTATATTTTGGCTGAGAAGTAAAATGTAAAAATTGTACTGGGCTATAGAAATGCTAGACACTTTGTTTTGCTGTCACATAGTTTGACCCCTGGAGAGCAAGTGCAAGTCCACTGAATTTTTACATTTAACTTCTACATAAGTCTTGAAATTGTTCTTAGATATTCAGATTTTCCTTTACACCTTCCTCTATTACATTATTAACCATGTTCCCTGCATTTTTTTTTCTCATAACATGAAGGTCCAAATGCTGCTTCAAAACCTCTCCATTAGATCAATTATTTGATGTTGGCTTAAAAGATGTAAAAATTGAAAATGTTAGGATTAAAAATTAGGGGTTGACCAACTATTAGACCAATTAGGCTATTAGAAACCAAGGAGACTGAAAACCGATGAATTTGCAGTTAAAATGAAACTCTTTGAACAACCAGCGAAGAAATAAAGTAGGCTACAATTTACTCAAGTACTGTTCTTAAGTACAATTTTCAGGTAGGCTATTTTACTTGAGTATTTCCATTTTTTTGCTACTTTTTACTTCCTCTCCACTACATTTATTTGATACATTTAATTACTTTGCAGATTCAGATTATTCAGTGTTTATCGGTCAAACAGATATTGTTGTGGGTGCGAAGTTGTGTTAAAAGGACGTTGCATCAGACCCAAATTAGCACAGTTTTAAATTAATTTATTCCATCGTCAATCTGACAGAAAAATCCCTGATATCGAAAGTGAAATACCGAATATCGGCCGATGATCGACCAGGGCCACCCTACATATAGTAGGCTACTCGTTATCGGATTTTTTTAAAATTCACAAAAATCAGTTTCAGTATCACCTTTGAAAAATCATTGGGGTTGAAAATTTTAAGTTTTGTTATCAGGAAAATGTATCTATCTATCTTCTAATGTGTTTATCTTTGTCTTGCCTTCTTCTACACAACCAGCACTAAGATACTTTTGGCCGTTGGCATTAGCCGTTATGTCTCCGCCGGCAGCCATCTTTATTAATGTTACCTTTAAGGAACTAGGAGGAAAGGAGCTTCACGGAATATTTTTCACTTTCCTGGGAGAGGAAAACCTTTTGAGGAAAACCCGAAATGTAAACTTCAGTATGCCCGTATGTGTGCGTTTTTTTTAAGTTTAGCTCGGAGTTATTTGTTGAAAAAAAAAAAAGTTGAGAAGATGCTAGCAAGCTAACGTTAGCACTATTTCTCACAAGGGAAGTCTCAGAAACGTTAAAGCGATGCTTTGAAGGACGAGTAAACCGGGGAAACCTTTGGACAATTATAGGTAGGGGAATTCAAAACAACGGTATGTTTATTACATTATAAGACTTTTATTAAAACATGCAATAATGGACAAGATTGAGCCCCAAAAGAATTAGGTGCAAGGAAGTCGTAATGCTAATGTATGTTTTAGCTAGCTAAGCTATGGTCAGTTTGTTGCTCTTAAAATTAAGTCATTAAGAAATAGTTTAAAATTAAGAAATAGTTTAAAATGCAAAACAGGGTCCTGTCTTACTTTTAACTACTTGCTACTTCGTTTAATTAACAGTTAATATTGTTTATTAGGCGAACCTTAAATACCCAGGAGTTAATATTCAGTGTGGTTTTCATGGAGGATTTACACTGCAGTTCACTTAATGTATTGTTTGCCAACACGGTTTCCCCCTCATTTAATTACATGACTGCTTCACAAGTTCTCTGAAAATCGCCTGCATGTTGGAGAAGCTGTGCGCCAAAAGTAGCCGCTGAGCGCAAAGCGATCGGGACTTGCGTCGTGACTGAACCCAGGAGCAGCACCACGTCCCCGCTACAGCTCGATTTCCCTCATCTCCTGATCTTCTAAATGCGGCATCTATCTTCATCCTGATGCGCCTGCTCCTCCTCCTCCTCCTCTTCTCCTCCCTCCTGGAACAGCAGAAACAGGTAGGACACTGCATCCGATCTGAGATTTATCACCCACATATCCAGTCAGCGGGGGTGGGAGATGGTCCTTTGACAATCTAGTGTTTTTGCGGTCCCTTTTTAGTTTGTCCATGTCATGGTTGTTAGCAGACTGCTGTCCGATGAGGAGTCGGTGATAATGGGGAGATGCCCTGGCATCCGTAGTGAGATGCGTCGGCAGGAATGACACACTGTTGCTACCCATTCTGTGTGCTGTCGTTGCCACAGAGTTGCATTGTGCCGCAGGTATGCAGTGAACAGAGGGGATGGATGCAGCCAATTACATTCTTGACGTTACACATATATTTTGTGGATGTGCGCTGCACATGCAACATGGTGCAGCTTCTTTCTTCATATCATACAGTTTGAATACATAATGATCGGCTGATGATATAATAGGGCGACCTATTTTCTGTTCTTCATACTTTCCTCAGTTTGACCATGATGTTTGAATCAGAGAGCGAAGCAACTTACCTGCTGCCGTGAAAAACTTTTCCGTCTGGATGAGAATATATTAGATCTGCTGCACTATAAAAAAGATTTTTAAACCCTGTTACTCAATTTGTGGCTCTTTTCCTTTTAACTAAACAAAGACGGTGTCTGGAAAATGACTCTTAAGAATTATACATGATTTCTAAATTCTTTACTTGTTGTCTTACATACACTAGCTCATCCCTCTCTGTTATAAATATTGACATCGTCAGTGTTGTTTTCTCTTTTAACAGCTTGTTATAATGCTGTGTCAATGAGTAGGGAGTCTTTTAATGTTACCATGATTTCATATAATTAATCCTGCCATGATTGTATTTACTTAATGCTACATGATATGTGTTGTAGCTTTTCTTGAACAACTCATTAGAGTCGACTGATAAAATGGGCAGGTCAGTACTTGCGTATTGCGGATATATATTGGTATCAGCATATATTTTGGCTAAGAAGTAAAATGTAAAAATTTTACCAGGCTATAGTGCAACAGAGGGGGTGGATGCAGCCAATTACATTCTTGACGTTACACATCTATTTTGTGGATGTGTGCTGCACATGCAACATGGTGCATCTTCTTTCTTCATATCATACAGTTTGAATACATAATGATCGGCTGATGATATAATAGGGCGACCTATTTTCTGTTCTCTATACTTTCCACAGCCACAGTTTTACCATAACATTTGAATCAGAGAGCAAAGCAACTTACCTGCTGCTGTGAAAAACTTTTCCGTCTGGATGAGAATATATTAAATCAATGCTATAAAGGATTTTTAACCCTCTTACTCAATTTGCGCCTCTTTTCTTTTAAACCTAACAAAGACGGTGGCTGGAAATGACTGATATATTGCTTGGCCTATCAAAGATATACTGGTATCGACTTAAATGTTGTCCGACATGAAAACTTGTGAGCAAACATATATGCCATTTGCAGTTACCTGTATAGACAGCGGGTATTTTTCAGAAAATTGGGTGCTGGGAGTTGTGCCACTGAAATGTAATAGTAATACAGTTACATTGAGGATTACATGCATGAGAGACACAACTGTAGCTCAACTTTAAGTAGCCTAACTGAAGATTTAATCAGGGATGCTATCTACCTGCCTTTTCGGCTGCCATTGACTCAATATACTGTAAATTAGAGCTGTCAATATATTCATATCGTTATAATGATATGAGACATGGAGGTATTTGGTAAAAAACAATTATGATATTTAATTTTGTTGGCCAGTTCTAGCATTTATGAAGTGTTTTCAAAGAAATTTCAAAATATCAAGACAAGCCTAAAAGACTTGCAATTTTATTTTAAGGCCACATTGCCCAGCCCTGCTATTCTGTTAGTAATAAGTTATAATAGTTTAAATTTATGTTAACTGTATGCTAATGATAATTGTTTCAGACTTTCTGATGATAGCCATCTCCACACCCCTGTGAATAATAGAGCCCCTGACATGATTATTATACTGTAGGTGTAACTGTTGTCACCAGTTGTGGCACTCATACTGATTATTTGGGCTTTAGTGTGCAAGGTTAATTGTTACAGTTGTTGGCAGTCGTAGTGTCCAAGGTGAACCAATGCAAATCAAGATGACGCAGTCCACATCAATGAGCCTGCACACAAAGAAGAAATATGTTCATCTCAAAATACAACTTGAAGGGTTTGATGTTAGGAAGCATCTCTTCTCTTGTTCTCCTGGTTGCATTAGACTGTGCACTTTGTTAAGATTAAAGATGTTGCACTGTTGCACTGTTTCACTTCTCAATCTTAAAATCTGATCCACTGTGTATCCATTACACCTTTAGTGTCTCTGGAGTCTGTTCATGTTCATTTTTGTGTTCCTTTCTGAGCAAAAAGCCTTAAGGCAGGCATTCAAACTAACAAAACTCTACAGAGGTTATAGAAAGTGATTATAGAACAAATTCTTTGTCATTCTATCTAAAGTCATAATAGAGGACAGTCAAGGTGGACATTGTAATTATTTCCTAAACTGTTCTCATTTTTTGGCTGCTTGCTGTTCGGGTTACTCCCTGAACTATCTGCTATAAACAACTATTAGGCCTCGTATAGTTACTTCGTATTGTCACTCAACTTTGACCTTTTGCACTAATTGTTTTTTTGACAGATGTACACATCAATAATGTAGCAGCCAATTATGATCAACGTTTCAGGTGTGTCTCTCTTAGATTCAACTCCAAATATGTATTTTAGATGCCTCTTTCTTTTGTAATGCAGTGGCTACCAGTGTTGCCATGTTCATGACAGAGCTTGTCAACATGATGACGTCACAACTGTGCAAGATGCATTCAGGAAATTTGACTGGTGTGTAGTTGAGATAAAAATTCATAGTGGAAAATAGCAGTTGAAAATTCCACTATGAAGATGTGTGTGGTCTCATGTAATAATAAAGTAATCAGGCGTCGTGGCTGGGTGATTGCTTTGCAAGATGGTCTCTCGTTAGAACATCGAAATCCTCCTTGAAGTAAAGGGTATATATACTGTATATATCAAAATCTGAGTTTGAAAGGCAGACTGCCATCCTCATTAATCTTCTTTACAAACAGTGGTGCTGCTCCTTTGACATTGTCAATTAATAATGCATACATAATTACTTTGTTTGTGTTTGCAATTCAGTAAGAGTTGACATTTTATTGTCTGCGTGATATATAACGGCTGAGAGATTTTTGCATGCAGGACAGTTGTCCAGTACTGGCACCTTGGCCATAGCTACAAAATATGTAGTGTGGTTCTCAAATGGAGGTTAGTTGAACGATTGATGAGCTGTTGAAATCTGAAACTTTTTTTTTTTATTATATTAACACAAGCATCCACACATAAAATACTTGATTAGCTAATAAAATCATGAATTCTAATGAGCCATCTAGGACGGTTAATTAATGCTGCAGATTCAGTGTTCCCTCTGTCTGTCATTTGCATACCGTTGCACAGTGTTAGAATTAATTTAACCATGACCAATTCTCACTGCAACAATCAACAACACTATTGCAGTCATTATGGTCCTCTCAGAATCTCTGGATCTCTGGACAGATGGTTGAAAAACCAGCCTCTGATTATATTTCTTATGTGCTTTCTCTCTGTTCTCCCTCCTTCCGACTCTCTCCATCTCTCTCAGTACAGTGGCTTGATTGAATGCATGTTGTTGACGGTGTAGTCTCACAATGATAAATGGGATTGTTGTTTTGGCTGTCTAGATGTGTCAATTATCAACTTGAGATCACAGTTTTTTAATGTCTGATTCTAAACCTTTTTAGTGTTTTTTAATGTCCTATGATATGCACATGTCAGTTTCCCCTTTAAAAATAATATTTATAGCACTGGATAGGGAATTTAAGCTTATTTTTCTGTTTTTGTTTTGTAAAACCTGACATTGACTTAAGCCTTCTTCAGCTGAATTTGTGTCATTGGTGTGGCCAGGACTTTCTCACATACAGTACAGTCATGCACAGTATTCATTAGATGAATGCAGCCATTCTCCTGTGAAGGACATATTTTTTAAATCAACACCACACCTAAGCCGAACAACTGTTATGTGTTTGTTCCACCATTTTAATGTTAGCAGTACTGCCTCTAAAATATTTGGCTGTTTGACCTGTAAACCAACTGCTGTTATGCCAATAGCCATCTAGAAGGACTGATAGCGCTTCTTGCCAACAGTGCCCTTCCCTTCAAATACTGAGGTGCAGTGCGTTTAATTGTGCCAGGACCAGATTGCTGTACACCCTTTAAAAAGCCATATTCTCTTTTAGTTTTTATTACCCAGTTCAGCTTTGTGTTACCATTTACCTTATTATGTAAGGAATGTCTAATTATGCTATTGTTGGCCATGATGTGTCAACTCTCTGAGTCTTGGCAAAAGTGGACTTTCAGCACTTGTAGCTGAATAATCTAGACTCCAGGGTAAACCGCACATTAGAAGGCTTACAGTAGGGCGTTTGTATTGGGTGCATTCAGGTCAAACCTTTTGCTCAACAAAGCCTTCAGTGAGACGAAAGGAACTTGCAGGATTTCATTTTCGAGGAATTACGCACTACAGCAATGTAAGTGACAAACTTGCTGAACTTATAATAGAATAGAAATTGGGTTATATATCACTTCCAAATGCTCTTAGTAACATATGTTTCTGTATATGTTTTGTACCTGCATTGTTTTTAGGATTTTTCTTTCATACTCCTACCCCCTAGGCTTAAAATTCTTGCGACGTATGAGGCACAGCAGGTACCTCCTCAGTGGTCACCTAAGTTCCTTCCTGCTGACTTGCCATTCTCTGTTACACTCCCCCAGAATTCAGTCTGCCTGTCTGTGTGACATTAGAAAAGAGTGGGAGTTTTTTTTAAGTTGCATGGTGGGAGTGCACATCATGTTTGTGAAAAGGGATAGCTAATTTGCTAAATGCTCAGTGACAGGAACAAATCGAATCACTCAAAATAGAGAATCTGCAAGATGCAGTTATTTTGGAGTATGGTAGATGAATTAGGCCCAGAAAAAGAATGTAACCAGTTCATTTGAGCTGTTGCTGGAAGACGAATCCTCTGTGCTATCGGTTTTACTCTGAAAAGACCGCAAGCAGATTTTTTGTTTATTTTGTGGAAAATAACTACTGATCTGTGTCGGATTTTGCTGCGATAGTTGATTTCAAGAAACCTATGGAGGTCAACATATACCTTCAATCAGTAGTAACTGTTTATTCTGGTATCAGAATAGTCAAAGAAGCAATTGGTTGAACTAAAAAGAGACAAATATGTATTCTGTATTATGTTCATAGTGACTGCTTTGAGAATAATCCCTGTGCTTAGTGGAAATCCTTCCCAAAACGTATCTAAGAAACAAAACCTACTCCAGAGTTGTCAACGAAAGACTTCACTGTTATTTGAAAACATCAGGCTTTTTGCAAAATGTTCTAAGTTAAATTTCTTGTCAATTGTAATTGTGATTTTATGTAACAGTAGTGTATTGTAAGCTGAAATTGTCCTCCCAAGAAAAACGACAATATCAGTTGTTTCAGCAGTCACAGCCCAAAAACTTTAACAGGGCTCTCTATTTGCCATATAAATAATGACTTGTGTTCGAGGAAATAATACAATGTTGTAACAGAGCCACATAGTCTTCAGGGGGCGGAGGTTGTCCAGGTATGATGGGCTGACAAAATGTCGAACATGGCTGACCAATGTTCGCGTTCTGTTTCCTACCAACACTTAATGTTAGTGTCTTTTAACCATGGTCACGATTGTTCCCCAATCTTAACCACCATTTACCTTAACCAAGTAGTAGTTTTTACCCAAACCATGATCCTTCCCAAGCCAAGTTGATTTGTGCCTAAACCTAATCAAACCTTAAGCAGATCAGAAAATGCTGAAATGTTCCTTTCTTGAGGGCACTCACAAATGGTGTTATTTTGTTGTTTGCCCCAGAGGACTTGTTGTATAATCCCATGTGGGCTGGGCACTCTTTGGTGCATGGCTCTAAGATAAAAGTGCTCATTCATTCATAAATAAATAGTGGATGGTTAAAAGTTGGAGATAAGAAAAAAAAACTGTGCTTAACACAAATGAAACACAATTGCTGTAACTTTCTGCCAGCAATTACAGTTAATTGCAGACATGCAAATATGGTATGCACAGTTCTAAGTAAATAATTACATAGTAAATAAAGAAGTTCAGAAATAAAACCTGCTCTGCCAATTTTACACATTGAAGTGTGTTTACAGGTTGTGGGGGTACACGTGAAAAAGTATTACAAAGACCCTTTGTGGCTCCAGAGGAAACTGCATGTAATCTGATTGATTGCGTCCAGTGATGTCACTCAGTGGCTAGTTGCATTGTAGGTAATGTAGGCGCCAGGGTTTGAAGGAAGGAAAAAGAATGCATGGCATAAAGAAGACGATATCTCTGGTTCTGCTGTGTATCGATTTAGATCATTTGTTTTTAAACTGTTCATAATGAATCCAACAGTTTCACAGGAGTGAAATGCTAGACCACTTTTCAACTGCTTTTCAAAACCTGGCACCAACATTACCCATGATGCCACTGAGTGACATCACTGACTGGATGCAATTTATCAGATTAGTGTACATGTAGCTTTATAGTACTTTCTCACATTTGCAGTAGTACTCTCCAAGACCTGTAATCATACTCTAATGTGTAATATTAGTGGAGTGAAAACTGTCTTCTTCAACATGAGCATGAAAAATAAGGCCTTTGTTGTGTGACCTAAAACAAGTTGTAAGTGAAGACATCAAAATTAAAAGTAGGTAAACAGTGTAACATCTGTTGGTTTTTTCCTATGAGTTTAGAATTGATTTGCTATGCCAGCACAGATAAAACATCTGGATTGAATGGACTGTTTTTTCCATACCTGAGTATCAGCATCATGTTACTTGTAATCTTAAAGGTGTGTTTAGAATTAGAGATGCACCGATCCAGTTTTTTCCGATCCAATCCCGATACCGATACCTGGGCTGAGTTATCGGCCGATACCCGATACCGATCCGATACTACTGTTGAATGAATGAACTGTATACCTTGCCATGTGAGTGAAGGCATCAGGCTTGGCATAAACATTTAGCCTTGTTAAAAAAGGTAACAAATTAACACAGATATAAATCAACTTATTATTTATTAACAAATAACAACAATAACAGTGTACATTAGCAGCAAAAAGAAATAAATAACACTTCCATTTAAAGTGCACTGCAAACAGATATTTTAAAATGTAATATAAAATATAGCAGCTGCCTGAAACCCAACAAACAATGGCTTAATTAACTTCAAAATTCAAAAATACAAAATGATCAGCAACATAGGCACCAAGGGCTCGCCTCTGCTCCAGAAGACTCTCTATCATGTAGTACGTGCTGTTCCATCTCGTCCTGACGTCTTGTTGCAGGCGTTTAGGTTGCATTTGCATTTGGAGCTGGATATCATGGAGCCTTGAATACGCAAGTGGGGAATGTTTAAAATGTCCCACAATCTGTCGGCAGTTTGCAATGGCATCACTCACGCTCCGCTGTGACAACAGTCCCTCGTTGACTACGAGCTGCAGCGTATGAGCAAAGCAGCCCAAGCTGCGCACTCCCATGGTGTCCATGGCTTTTTTCATGTTGCTCGCATTGTCCCTCAAAATGACATGCACTTTTGTCAACGGAATATGCCACTGATCAAGCATTTCCTTTATAGCTGCCGAAATCGCATCTCCGGTGTGTGATCCGTGGAAGTTTTTCGCCTGGACCATTGCGCTGTGAGGTGAATAACTTGCGTCTAACCAGTGCACAGTTAAACTTAAAAGTGACATGGGGCACACGTCGGAGCTCCAGATATCTGTGGTGAAGCTCATTGATGTTACATCCTTTAGTTCTTCTGATATGTGTTTGCACACTTTCTTGTACAGTTCAGGCAGAGCGGTCTCAGAAAAATATTTTCGAGATGGTAAACTGTACCTTGGCTCAAGATGTTCAAGTAGGCGGCGGAATCCTTCGTTATCAACAACAGAGAGGGGCTGCGAATCCAAAACAATAAACTCCATAACCTTCTCTGTTATGTTGGTTGCTTTCACGCTGCCGGCTGGCAGTTTCTCCCGTCTTTGCAGTGCATCCGCCAAAGTTAGCTGCGTCGTTGTACTCTCTGCTGGCTTCGCTCGGAGCTCTGCGTGCTCTTTAGCATGGTGCTTTTGGAGGTGCCTATTTAAGTTTGTGGTGTTAAACTTACTAACTTTATCACCACCCCTCGCAACTTTCGCGTTGCAGATATTGCATGTTGCAGTCGGACTTGTTGGCGTATCAAGTTTGAAATGTTTCCAAATAGCAGACTTAGCTCGGTCCGGCGCTTGCGCCATGTTGCTCTGTGTTTGCTTATCACTAGCTGCTGTGCGTGCTCTGCGTGACGACGTAACCGACGTGACTAGATCGCTGTAACAATATCAATAAAAATGAAATGACTGGATCGGCATGCTGGATCGGCCTCATTCATCAGATATCCGATCCAGCTAATTAGTCAATATCGGAGCCGATATCCGATCCCAATATCGGATCGGTGCATCTCTATTTAGAATGAGGTTAGAGGATTTACTGCCTGTTGTCCAATGTGTTATAGATGTTAGGGGTCATTTATACCTGTAATATAAACTGGGATGGTGATGTGGGGTTTTATGTGGCGTTGACAGTATTACGTTGGTAGTAAAGACATATATTAAAAATGATTTTGGGTCAGTGTTATGCTGCAGGTCATGGGGTTAACATATTAAAGATTATTAAGTAGGACTGGATGTGGGAAGAACCTTGATCTCTTGCAAAAATATCAGCAGTAGGAGTCCAGAATAAAACAACACTGTACTCTGGGGGTGTGCATTGATGTTCACAGTGATATACTGTACAACAGTAAGGTCATTCAGGAGTCACGATCATTTGTCATTGTGTGGAATTGTTGTGGCATTGAAGTTGTCCTTGTGTTGTCAAGCATTTCCAGAGTAAGCTGAAGCACACACAATGTAGCCATTATAGCGGTACCACTTTTAACGTTTTGATGTACCGTTACTGCTGTTGCTTTTTTAAAAGTTGCGTAGTATTGTTTGACAATAAATTCTGGGTGTAGAGACTTGTATAGCAACTGTATCTTTCAACTACATGTAGTTTCTACTCTTAAATCACATTTAGCTCTACTGATGGACCAACGCTTACTGAGTGACATAGACTCTCTAAATACCACTAAAGCTGTGCAACAGGATTCCTGCAGGGTGAAAGGGATTGGGAAGTGCTCCTTGGTGATCATGTTTCTCTTGTATCTTTTTTCAGTTTCTCTCTCTATCTCTGTCTTTGTTTTTAATAATCTTTAGCCATTAGCTATTGATGCTGGTTCTCATTAATAATGTAACTCCATGTAAATGTAACTTGTGCATTTTCACAAGATCACGTATTCAGATCTGTTTGTTGTCTTAAAAAATAAGATCATATTTTTATTATTGTGGTTCACTATTAATTGATCACTATATCCATTTGATGCAGATCAGTAGTTTTGTTTATTCAAATTGTGTGTTTTGCTGTTTGCTATACTGAATGCAATAATCTTATTTTGAATCACATGCTGCAGGTTAAGCCATCATCATGGTCTCACTTTTCCTGCAAGGTCACAGTACAACAGAAAAAATGCTGCACTGCAGTGCCCTTGTTAAAGGTGCACTATTTAGTTTTGGGGAAGAAATTTTAATCAGAAGTGAAAGATCTTCATTGACTGAATTTATATGCCTAAACAAAACATACAAACCTTAAAGGGCAACACAACTGTTTTACTTTGTTTATATTTGGCAGACCCTGTCACCTTTCTAGCTTCAAACACCGTCTGGGGACCTTATTTTCCTCTGAGAACAGCTTGTTTATTCAGTTATGGAAATAAATAAACATTTCTGAATTTGTACGTAAGCAATTGTCAATCAGTGGTTTGTTTGTTGAGCTTTGTAGTTGCAAGCTTCTTTTTGACTTCTACTAAAGTTTACTTGAATAGTAAAATGCCACAGTGGCTTCTGTGTAAATAGATGCATGATGATGGTGATGCATGAAAGCAATTTATTATAACATCAATGCCCCAACTTAGAGCAGACAAATTATTTTCTTCACTGCCTCTTGATCTCCTGTAGGCAACATGCTGTTACTTTTCTTCTGCCTTTGTTTCACTGATGTTCTGTTCTGTTAAACTAACGAACTAAACATTTTTGGAGTGCTTTTTGGCTGCAGGGATCTGATCATATGTCAAGACCTCTCAGCGTCTGTGTTAAGCCTAGATTATACTCCCAAACAGTCGCAGACATCATGGACCATGTAGTAGTTCTGTTAATACCACTTTCTGGAGTCCGCTTGGGGGACATGTTGCACACTTGTGCAGTTGATCAGCATTCTTTCACAAAGTCTGACAGCCAGCTCAAGAGGGGAAACATCAAGGGGAACACAAACTTTCCCGCCTGCTACTCCACTCCTGCCCTTCAGCTTCTTCCGTGCCTTCATAAATCGGCCTGTTAAAAAATTCCACTTCTGCTGTATGCTTTGTTCTTTTCCCACTCTGGGAAACTTCCCTCCACAAATTGTTGCACATTTGATTGTCTTTATATTGTTTAAAAATTAATTGTGGAGATACGGGTTTTAATGGATCTCTTCACAAGACTCTACAAATTCAGCATCCATTTTGATTTTCCAGTGCATGCAGAAGTTATTCCCCATATTACATAGTGGCAGCATGGTCACAAAAAGATTTAAAGTATGCAGATGATGGCGCAAAGTCTAAGCTTACACCCTCCATGACAAAATTTACATTACGTGGACACTAGTGGACCCTTGCGATCTTGCAGACATAGAAAGGATAATCTAGGCTTAAGTAAGTGTCAATGCATTTGTGGACATCTTTCCACAGAACCTGTTCTAAAGCCACTGTTAACGAATACACCTCCCTGAAGAGCAATATCTCAAACTACATTATTTAACTGTATTCTACTGTAGGTGTCTTATCAGTGATTTTACACAGTAATTTACTGTGCAATCTTTAAAGTAGTTCACCCCTGACAAATGGTTCAATAAAACCTTGTTTCTGCTCTGTAGTATGACTATTAGACCCCTCCTGACATATCATAAACTATTACTGTGATCTGTTTGGACATTAACGGTTACAGATGTTCTAGTTGCTTGCCAGCTAGACTGGGAGCTGCACTGCACGCGATGAAATTTACTGTGCTAGTGTACTTTATCAAATATAAGCAGGCCAGTGTGTGTAGGACTTTCTTAAGTTGTACTTTTTCACTTTACACATTTCACAAGTTTCAGTGAGAGGGATGATGTAGTTTTGTCTGTTTAAAGAGTCAAGCTGATGTGCCCCATCTCACTGTGGGGAGAGGCAGTTTGAGTATGGTGGTAGGCCAGAGTAGGCATCTAAGTATAGTTCTGTGTGTGTGCCTGCATATGTGTTTGTGTACGTATCTGTGTGTAAGAGAGTGTGTGAGGTTTTTGGGGGTACTGTCTATTTGCAGCTCAGCCTGTGGGAGATGTCCAAGTCCAACAGAAAGGGCAGAGGGGCATGGGAAGACCTCCACTCTGCCTCATGTGTCATCCTTTTTCTATTAGGACTGTGTGTGTGTGTGTGTGTGTGTGTGTGTGTTTGTGTGTGCATGTCAAGGTTGCTGAAAATAATCTCAGTGCATAAGTAAAAGAATGACACTCTTGCATGCTTGTGCACACACACAATTGTTCCAAAGGAATTGTCTAACGAATATCCTTGTGGCTTCCCCCACAGCTGGTTGTTTACAAGGACAAATAGTTTCTCGTCCACTGATAGTGACTCATTATTTTCAGAGAAGGAGAGAAAGAGATTGAGTTAGAGAAAAATGAATTGTTTGAATTGAAGAATGTTTCAACACACAGGTTATGTCAAGAAAAGTAAATGCATTGGGGTATTTCCAAAAAACAACCTTCAAAACCTTTAAGAACCACTCAGGAATCTTTCTGATAATGGAAATTAGAGTTTTTTTCCGCAAAGTACTCTTATCCAGTATCCAGGTCCAGTGTGTTGAATTTAGTCAGATTTAGTGGGATCTATTAACAGAGATGGATCAAAATCATATTGTCAGTGTATAGTGTAGTATACCTTGGAACGTGGGAGAGGGTTCTCTTCAACATAGTCTGCCATGTTAAAGGACCTGTAATGAGAACTGGATGCAAAAGCCTAGGCAGAGCCCTGCTCATTCCCATTTAAGTTAGCCCTTCGCTAACTGGTTCTTTGATGGATATTCCCATGCTGGCTTTTTGCAAAGCTTTCAATGTAGTTTATTCAGTTGTTGGAGGGATGGTTTAGTATGATGAAATGCAGCTGAAAGCTCTGAATAAAGCTGGTATGTGGACCTTGAGTTAAGATTATTTTTTGTTAACTGCAATTATGAGGTCAAAACTGCACATTCACACTCATCTGTCTGACTGTGAATGTTTTGATAACTGATAGCTAGAGTAGATTAAAAAAATCTGAACTTTTTGCAGTTCTTTTTCTTATGGCATTTACAAAAGCTAAAGATGCTCTGCCCTTTAAGTAGGCCTTTAGATTCCTGGGACTCCCCACCAGGTTGTAAAATTGATGAAGCTTTACTTGAGGATCTCCTTGAGGCTCTTTGAGTGTCTAAACATCTTCAAATGCCCAGCACAACACTCTGCTTATGTTGGCCACAAGCTTATGTTGTGGTATACCTGCTATGTTCAAGGGAGCCTACACAGCTGTAGTGTTAGAGGTGTGAGCATAGAATAACTCACATTCATTTCCCTTACTCCTACCCTTGTATTTCTCATGCAGTCAAGCAACTTGAAACTGAAATGCTCCATTCACGACCATTCTTCTGAAAAAGATGAGTTACATGCTTTGAAGGAGTAGATTAATTAATCTACAGAAAACTGCAGGTCTGCTCCGACTCTCACCTCTTTTAAATCAAGGCTGAAGACCTTTCTGTTTGCCACAGCCTTTCACTGAAGCAATTTTAAGACTTTGAACTGCACTGTGACTTTTATTTTTTCTCTGTGATATTTTAGCCTACTTTCTTATTTCTTAACTTGTCTTAATGTTTTGTTTTAATGTCTATTTCTTAACTTGTTTTAATGTTTCGTTTAAATGTCTATTTCTTAACTTGTTTTAATGATTTGTTTTAATGTATTTTAAATGCTTTTACTGTAATTGTATGCGCCTGTAAAGCACTTTGAGTTGCCTTGTGTCTGAATTGTGCTATACAAATAAACTTGCCTTGCCTTGCCTTGCCTTGCCTTGCCTTGCCTTGCCTTGCCTTGCCTTGCCTTGCCTTACTGTAGTTACGAAAAGGCTAGTAAGCAATTTACATCATTGTAATAAATCATTATTCTACTTATTATTTTAGCTCTATTTTGTAATATAAACAAAATTGTGCTATGGCACTAAAATTGAAAAAAATACAGCCTTGGTAAGGTGCTGTGCCAACATGTGCTGCCAGAACAGCTTCCTTGCAGCTTTGCATTGATAAGTCTCTTGAACTCTACTGGTTGGATGGAGCGCCATTTTTCCAAAAGGCATTCCTTACTTTAGTGTTTTGATGATGGTCAGCAGAGCGCTGTTTAACCATTGATCCAAAATCTCCCACAGGCAGTCAATTGAGTTGAGATCAGGTGACTGTGTAGGCCATAGCGTATGATTCACATCATTTTCAGACCCATCAAACCATTCAGTGAGCCATTGTGTCCTATGGGGCTATTGTTGTCCTGGAGGAGACCACTCCCATTAAGATAGAAATGTTTCATCATGATCACTCAGAGCAGTATTGATTGAGCATTAGCATTGATTTGCAGTGATCCTTCCCTCTAAGGGGACAAGTGGACTCAAACCATGCCAGAAATATGCCCTCCACAGCATAACAGAACTGGATCCCCTTGCTGTAGCAGTTGCATTTTTCATGGTGTACACCCCACATGCACTCACTCACTTGTCGAGAATATGGTGAAGGATGAATCATCTGACCATTTCACTTTTTTCCACATCTGTAGTATGGTATGGTTTTTGCACCACTGAACTCAGATGTGCATTCATCTTTGTAATGACAGGTCTATGCACTGCAACCCTACCATAATGTCCCCAATTATCAACAGACTGTTCTTGCTGACAGAGTCTGCTCATGTCACCTGAATAGGAGTTTCTCTTCTGTTCCCTTACATATCGTACTAATGCACCAGCATCATGGCCTCCAAATGTGTGCTTTTGACCACAATTCCCGACCTTATTTACTGATGGCTTTACCATAGATCTAAAGGCAGATGTCATTTTAGATACTGCTCCGGTTAAAACACTCAGTTTAGCAGTCTTTGTGACTGAAGCTCCTGCCATGCGTGACCCAACAATGAACCCGCTTAGATCTTTTCCTCTTGGCATCTTGATGCAAAATCAGACTCAACTGGGTCTGCTCAGCATTTTTACACATGCCACAGAGTATGATTTGATGATAATTGCTTATTGTACCATGTGGTGCATCGTGTGGAACCAACTGGATTATATATTTTTCTTCACTCATTTATTCAGGCTTTTCCTTTAATTTCTCACCTGTCTGTAAGTTGCAAACAGTGCTGAAGTGTCTTAAGATTGCAGGTCCTCTAATACTCCATTCATACAATTGACGTGCATATGACATGGCATCATCTGATGTGCGCTGATCCATTCAGACAGACTGCCAATGTGGGTTTGACCGGCATTACTGTGTCTGTCTGAACAGGGTGTAAGAGTAGATGTCCATTAACAGATGGGACTGGCTCCCATCACTTTACCAAATACAAATTACAAGAAAACACAAATTGGCGGTCATTGTTGACACCCTGCTGTGAGAAGGCTGGCACCCTACTATTTCTAAGAGTCCAACCAGTTCTGAGAGCTTGTTTCACTTGACTGCATACTATTGCACACTGCTGTGGGGGTCACTGTTTGCCTGAACCATTTAGCTCCAATGCTCCAACCCTTTGTCAAAACTTGGATTTTGATAAGAAAAGACATAAATTACAGTCAATGATAAAGCCAAACTCTGTTTTTCAACAGTCTGTGATTCTATCTCAGCATCATTTTATCTTACCTTGCTGTTATTAAAAGGATAACATCAAAGGAAGGTTACAAGTTGATAATACTGTTGCTGTTATCCTTTCTGTTGCTTTTGAAAACATCACACGACATGGAACAGGGCCAAGTAGAAACATCATTTTGAAGAAGTCAGCTTAATGGTAACATGGTCTTATTGTAAGAAACAGAATTCAGCACTTGGTGTATTAGAGCCATTACTTTTATATTTGTCTCAGCTATTAATAGAAAACTAAAACAAACCACAGAAATTGCAAAAAAAACCCAAGCCTATACTAATCTTCTACAGAGCAAGAGGAACCCCTTTCCCTTTCAGTGCAAAGTTGATGGCTGTCAATTCATCAGTTAAGTTTTTTTTTTTTTTAAGATTGACTCTGGCTGTGTTTGTGTGTCAGTGTGTGCTCTCCTTACAAGAGGTCATACTAGCAGGTCCTATATATACACGACACCAGCTCTGTCCCTCCCTGCCTCCCTCTCTCTCTCTCTCTCTCTCTCTCTCTCTCCCTTCATCTCTCCCTCCCTCCCTCCCTCCCTCCCTCCCTCCTTTCGTTTGTTCTAGGGACAGAGCCCTAGTGTGAAGCTTCTTGTTCTTGTACTTTCCCTTGCTGTGCAGTTTTCCAGCCGTTCAGAATGAGTTCGCTTATGGCAAATACACTGACCATGCGACGTGGGAAAGCCCGATTCGGCCTGCTGTCTGCTCCTGCTACAAGCTCTCTAGGTTATATTTAGTCTTGGACAGGCCACCCTGCTACTACAACTATCATCAGCACCAAAAGGGATATCTGGGGAAACTGTACCTTGCACTGCCACCTCATTCTCCTCTCTCTGCTGTTTCACTGTAAGTAAATCCTTTTACAACAATGGCATTCTGTTAAATTTGAGAGACTGATTTTGCCACTATGGAGAGAGCACAAAGGGATTAGTTGGAAGCAGTAACACTACACTTGACATATAGAGAAGTACTTCAGTTTTTGTAATCCTTTAATGCGGTTCCACTTGAGATTTTCTGTAACTACTGTGGTAACAGTCAACTTCACTGTATGTCTCCTTGTATGAGAATTTCTTTGAAATGGGCTCAATAATCAGCACTGCTCTAGTTGTTCTAGTTCAGTGTGGAAAGTAACTTGGTTTATTAGTATGTTAGTTCCTTATTTGTTGTCCAAAAGCACTGAGAAGAGACTGGCTTGTAATTGACTTGGTGGTTGTGTATGGAGAGCAATATTTGGTTATGGTGTAGTGAATGTATGGAAGCAAAGTTTAGGTCTTGTGTCTGTATAAAAATCAAGTTTGTACTTGATAGCTTTTGTTTAAAACACAACCGTGTATTACCAACATGCTTAATTGAGACTGTGGAGAAAAAAAATCATTATGGCATTCATAGTTTTAGTGTGCCTGTCTTCTTAATCCCTATTCTTGAGTTGTCAAGAATAGGTTCGCAAGTTCACCTAACACCTTCTTTGCAGTGTGTTTGAATAGGGAAATGCTACAGTTAGGCACATATTTCTCTGCAGGGAAAACATTTCTCTTACTCATCAGTTAGAGAGAGAGGCGGGGGAGGGGGGCATGGTTGTGCTTGCATTTGACAGAGGAAGCAGACAGCAAGACATGGAAAGTTTAAAAGCGAGTTTCTCATCCCTGAAAATGGAAAGTCAGAGAGAAGGCAGATGTTAAAAAAAAGACAGAGAGGGAGAGACAGGATGGTGGGAACATCTGGAGAAACAAGACCAGTGCCAAACCCTGTGACAACATGAAGGGTCTGGAAGTCTCCTGAGAGAGGCTTGAACACACTCAAATAGTCACACACATGTGTATACATATTTAAGTACAGACAAGAGGTGGATGATTGTGTGAATACCTTGGTTAATGGAGATAAACTGAGTCAATGTTCAAAAAGCTTTATTTTGGTCCATTTAAATGACCAGAAGAAGAAGTGCCTTTTTACTTATGCCTCGTCTGTATTCAGGCTAAGGATGAAAAGATAAGATAAAGATTGTATCAGGGATCGCAATAAAACACTCAGGCTAAGTTGATTGTAGTGATTTTCCATTATTGGGGTAATCATAAATTGGGATTATCGTGAATATCCTCATTTGAGTGAGTTGAAAAAGTTGTCTAACTCACTAATGTACGGTCCTGTTGATTTCCTGATTTATTTTTAATTGCCTTGACATGAAGAGCCTGCATCTTCACAGTCATTCTAAATCCCAAGCCTGTCCCCATGGCTGAAGGCTTGACTTGCCTATTGTATCCTCCACAAAGAAGTTATATCAGATGGATGGAAATACTATGAATTCCAAACTACAGAACAGGGAGATGAGGTGCCTGCCTTGAGTTATGCAGGAGGGCATTATGCGTTATGATTACCTTATTTAATATTTTTTTCACTTGAAATGATGTTTAAAGGGTGTATTTCCTGTCTGTGATGCAAAAGTATATTTGTTTCTTAAAAACGTAAGGTATATTTGTGACATGAAGTTTTCATATCATTCCATGCTTTATTCAGGTACTCAGGTGTGAAATGTGGCGTACAGTTTAAGTGCGCCAGCCGCATATTGGCCCATATGGGCACTTGCAATGTGTTTTGCAATATGGGGCTTCATTCATTGCCAGCGCGTGCACAATGTTCTGCACAGCTCACCTGCTGTGCTCTACTGTGGCCTTTTAGGAGACATCATGTGGCTATATGTTCTGTTTAAAGGCTTTATAATCCAATGGCATACTGCAGTTTTACACTGTAATCCAGTGGTATACTGCAGGGGGGATCCTGAATTTCAACAGGAGTTACCTTTAATCAAAATGTAATTAATTGCATCTGTTTCAGATGTGTTTTTTACCTGTGATTCTTTCAGTGACATAAACAGCACTAACAGGGTGTCGGAGAAGACAGACAGGTTGCCTTTTTAGGATTCCTATTTTTTCTTATTGAGCGTTGTAAATAATCACTGGTTAAGGGCATATTTGTGCAGTATAAGGACTGAGGGAGCTCAAACAGTGCAGCACAGAATACCCCCGAGGGATGGGGGTGGAGGGCAGGAAGATGATGTGGTGAGTTGTGGGGTCGTGTAGTAAGAGAGCACTACTACCTTCTGGTGGACTGATAGGCTAGTTTTCATGAAACCAATTACCTGCAGTGGTAAGTGTGTGTTTGTGTGTGCATGTGTGTAGAACTAGCCCAAGTTAGTCATCCCCTCATCCTTTACTGCAGGGGAAAAAGCTGCTTGATGGAGCACTCCCACCTGGATTTTCCCTCTCCATCTTTTTCTTCCTGTTTTTCTATTTTCACTTACCCTCACTCCCACCTTCTCCTTGGGTCTTTTTTTCTTTACTATTCTTCTCCCCATGTGTGGGAGACTCAAGTCAGTTTACAAAATTACTGGTGATGTTTTCTAGATACCTCTGTCTCATGGTTCAGTTAACAAATAAAATGTGAAGAAAGCTTTCTGTTAATCTACATTTATATATATACACACACCAAGAAAACAAAGTGAGGATTTCCTTTCTATTGACTGATGATTAATGTTAGCGCTGCCTTCATATACTATCAATATGCTGGTATGAAAGTGCAGTAAGAATGATAAAGCTTTAAGGTTCATTATTGACCTATGAAATAGCAGTTTAAAAAATGATTCAATGGTAATGGTCTCAAGGTGAATCTTAGAAATATAATAGCAAATACCAATCCGTGCTTGAATGCATGCATCACTGCTCCCTGTACAATTTGGTTTAACCACTCAGTGATGTCTTGAAGTTCACAGAAGATCTGTTTATAACTGAGGTATTTAGGAGCCACTTGTATCTTGACTGACTTGCAATCTTCTGTCAGTCACAATCCAAACTGTGTGTGTGACTGCGTGCATAGGACACGAAATAGAGGTTTTACTGCTTCAATGATAAGAATTCGGAAGAACCCACTTTTTCAGATTGAAAGTGCAGCAGCCTGTTATGTGACTGATAAATACATCAAAGCACAGTCACTTCTTGCTCCCTGCATCACCAGGCAGTGTATAGGAAATAATGGAAAAACACAGCTTGCCGTTTTCTTACACAAGTTTGAAGGAGTGAACGGAAAAATCCTGTTCGGTCAGTGGAAATAGCCCCTGAGAGGAAATAACTTGACCATGCTAATGCTGGGTCCAGAGACGAGCGTACCACGACCATTAAAGTGCCAAGAGAGAGATACAATCAATGAACCCACGCACTCAGTGCACCAAAGAACAGCGCAGGAAGGAGCACAGCGAGGAGCTACCTGCATGTCTGTGCTCATACAGAAATACAAAGACACATATTCTTTCTGCCAGCTGTCTTTGTTTCCGATATGTGCCCCTTCTATGTGTGGTATCTCTATACTGCCTTAACAGCAAACTATTCCTAAAATAGCTGCCCCAGTCCGCTTGTGAGGTTAGTCAGTTCACTCATTTGTCTTAGTTAATTAGCTTCTTGTAATGATTGCAGCGAGAAGGAGAAAATGAAGATATGAAGAAAGAATGGTACGAGAGGCTAGGTTAGGGAAGCGCAAAGGAGGAGAAGAGGCTTTTGAAATGTTCATGTGCACAAACAAGGAATTTCATAACATTTCCTGCCATAAATGTGCTGTGGCTCATCCCTTCAACAACGTTTTATAGAATTTATGAGACTAAGAGAGCACAAATACCCGACCAAGACCTGTGTGGCCGAATTATTTTATAATTTTTTAATTCTTATAAATAGCACCTTAAAAAAATAGCCTGAGGTTCAAACATTGTATCTTCAGCATAGTAAGGACTCTAAGCCACAATTATCATTATATTATAATACCCATTGCCTCTAACCTTTCCAACCCTGAGGTTGTTACCTCTGACACGA